>NC_092288.1:6945000-7265000 GCF_036320965.1 Panulirus ornatus | reverse complement strand
GTGTGTGTGTGTGTGTGTGTGTGTACGTTATTCCTAATGTCACCTTCTGAAAGCAAGGAAGGCAACTGTGACCTTTCGCACCATATATATATAAACAGTGCTATGAGTCCATTGGGAAATGAAACACGATAAGTTCCCAAGTGCACTTTCGTGTAATAATCACATCATCAAAGGAGATACAATACAATGCATATATATATATATATATATATATATATATATATATATATATATATATATATATATATATATATATATATATATAGGTTCACTGAGATAATTCAATGATTGGCTATCGATGTTAATTCCCTGGTGAGGGCCTCCCCCAGCCTGGCCAGACCGGCACATTCCCCACCTATACAATGATTTCCACCAGCACAACACAAACAATCTGTTCTCGTCTCTAATTAAAACCTTAGCGGGAAGCGACGCGCTGTCATCATGACGTCCACGTCTCCCCTTGCACGTCAGTGTGACGTATGCCTCCGCCTGCTGACGTAGTAGCCCTTGCTCCGGTGACACGTCCGTCGCTCGGGCGACGCGTACGTTCTGTAGGTGATGCGTGTGCGTCGTCCCGATGACGTACCAGTCTTGATGCGTTGTAGTTCCCCCTTCCCCCCCATCACACTCACAACGTCATGCCGTCCCCCGTCACATTAGTGACGTCACATTATCCCCCCGTCGCACCAGTGACGTTTCATAGCTCCCCGTTCTCCCGTGGTCCCCCTTCCCCCATGACATTAGTGACGTCACGTAGTCCCCCGTGACACTAGTGACGTCACACATTCCCCCCGTTACACTAGTGACGTCACTAGTAACACTTCCAGCGGGTGTTCCTCCTGTGTCTACCTTGTCCTGACATAGCGAGGGCTGAGCCACAGAGCTGGATCAGGATCCAAAGGTATTTGCTTGAGCTGGTACAATGGGTGATATGGTATCGGGAGAGCTGCATGCAAGCAGCGCAGGGCTGGGAAAGACGATGTCAGCTGAGGTAAGGTGAGGCGACATACACAGGCGTGGCAAGGGGTTCCCATCGGAGAGGTACGTCTTTGTCTGGAGGGAGGGAGGGGAGGGGTCGGGTCTCGTGGTGCAGCTAAAGGAGAGGTGGCGTTCCAAGATCCCGAGGTTGTGCGGAGGAATGAAGGAAGACTTGCCGAGGTCATATATGATCCTTTCCTCACTGATGTTCGAGAGGCTTTAAGAAGCCGAGGGCGGCATATGCAGTCATCTCTTCCCCCGTGTTGGTCTAGAACCCTGTGGAAGCCAAGAACGACATAGCGAGTCTCTTCTTCCTCCTCCTCCTCCTCAAGTTGTTCCAGAACCTTCTAGAAGCCATAGTCTCCTCTTCCTCCACTCACGTTGTTCCAGAACCTTTTGGAAGCCAAGGGTGGTACAGTCTTCTCATTCTTCCCTACGGCTGTTCCAGAATTTCCTGGAAGCCAAGGGTGGCAAAGACTCCTCTCTTTCCCCCCCTAAGGTTGTTCCAGAACCTTCTGGAAGCCAAGGGTGATATACTGCCTCCGTTTCCATCCCCTTGTGTTGTTCCAGAACCTCCTGGAAGCCAAACACCTTGAGACCTCGCCTCTAAGCCCCAAGTTCTACAAGACTTTAAAAAGATTACTGGAAGACCTAAGGACACTGCTGGAGGAGTGTAGTATATCCTGCACGGGGCTTCGGGAACCCAGAATCTTGGGGAGGAACCCCAAGAGCTTCCATGTCTTCACACACACACACACACACACACACACACACACACACACACACACACACACATCATGGCGTCCACGGCCAAATAATTCCACCCTACCACCACCAACTTTTCGTCCGCTACCACTATTTCGGGGCCGCCACCACACCCACAAGCTTTCCTCCACCATGACAATTTTAGGCCATCCCCCCCTTCCTCCTCCTACCCCTCCCGCGCCCCTCTTACTACAGTTTTGGGCCACGCCCACGGTTTCAGTCCCCCCCCTGCCATACTTTCATGGCCGGCGGCAACACCACCACCATCATCGCCGCTCACATACATGGAAAACATCCTTCGAATTAACAGGGGAGTATTATGTTAATGTAATACAGTGTCAGCTGCACATGACGGCGAGGATACAGCATCCGCTTCATAATAATAATAGTAATAATAATAATAATAATAATAATAACACCTAACTGGCGCTCCCCACCTGAGCGAGGACGTGTCACCAGCAGGAGAACAATGCCCCTCATTTGCACAAAATCCATTCTCTAACTGTCATAATATTCAACGTACGGGAAACCAGAACCAACCACCGTCCACCACAGCCAAGCCCCACAGACTGTATCATGTTTTACCTCAACGGTTTCGTACATACACCCTGGTTCAGCCCCGCCTCCCCATTCACAGCACGTCGCCCCCCGTATACCACATCGATCCAATTTTCTCTATCCAACATACTCTTATAATACTACTACTACTACTACTACTACTAATTATAATAATAACAATAGTGATAATAACAATTTCAGCCTTCCATACAAAAGTTAACAGCATTAGTATCATAATTTCAGCATTCCATACAAGTGTTAACAGCATCATTACTATAATTTCAGCATGCCATACAAGTGTTCACAGCAATCGTCCTAGTTAAATGCTCAATAGCATACCCTGTTCCCTCTATATCATCACATGGCTATAGTAAAATCAATGGGAGAGACACACCGCCATAATTACCAACACAACATTATCATTAGCGGACCGCTCAAAGGAGTGCAAATTAGAGCGAGAATTTACTTTCGGAAATGATGTATTGTCTTCGGGGAATTCTCTGTCCCCTTAATCATTATATAACGAAAATATATACGAGAGGAGTTTAATGATGATACAACATCGGTGAACTGCCCCCACTTTGTTGACATGGTGTTGGCAACTCTGGCTGGACCAGCGTCGCCAATGAACCCCTACCGACCTCGCCGGTCAGGAGGGAACACACACATACACACACACACACACACACACACACACACACACACACACACCTGCGAAGAACCTCCCTACCGTAGTGAAGCGGTTAAGCGTTCCTGACCGTGACGCATTCACGGACCGCCCAGGGTCGAGCGCATACGTTCGAGTCCTGGTCACGGCAGTCGGTCCACAGTCAACCCAGCTGTTCATCCAACCCTAGGGGCTGGAAATCCTACCCTCCCATTTTTTTTTTATTTTCCAAAAGAAGGAGCAGAGAAGGGGGCCAAGTGACGATATTCCCTCTAAGGCTCAGTCCTCTGTTCTTAACGCTACCTCGGCAATGCGGGAAATGGCGAATATATATATATATATATATATATATATATATATATATATATATATATATATATATATATATATATATATATACACACACGATAATTAGGGCCTCAGCTGCTCGTGCAGTCTCGGATAACATGGAAAAAAAGTACTATGTCGAAATTTTTCAACGAGGTGCACATCGCTCACCTCTGAGAGAGGGAGGGAGTGAGGGAGGAGGAGGAGGTGGTAGGTGGAGGAGGTGAGACAAGTCGGGGTGTGGCGGGTGGTGCGACAGGGACTGGGAGGAGTATGGAGAAGAAGAAGAAGGAAGGGTGGGGTGGGGATGGTGAGAGCAGGTACTGGGAGGGGCTTGGTAAAAAGGGGTGGGGGTGGAGGGATGCAGGCACCGGGAGGTGTGTGTGTGTGTGTGTGTGTGTGTGTGTGTGTGTGTGTGTGTGTGTTAGGGGAGGGGGCAGGACAGGACAATAGGAGGAAACTAACTATCTTGGTAAAATTGTATTCTGGCGGCAGGAAGACAAAGGGGAGGAGGAGGAGGGAGGTGGGGGGCGATGGGTAAGGAAAGGGTGGAGCAGAGTAAGGTAAGGCAGAGAGGAGGGGGACTGGCAAGGCGCGGGTGGGGGGTGACAGAGAGAGAAGGAAACAGCTGTATGACCGGAAGACACAGGTGAGCCACACCCACCACCAGCACACCTGCGACCACAGGATCATATACACCTGTTGTATCGCGCCCACCCTCCCCACCACACCACACCACATCCCCACCACACCACACCACATCCCCACCTCTCCATACCACACCACATCCACTACACCACACCACATCCCATCCCAACCATACCACACCACATCCCCACCTCTCCATACCACACCACATCCACTACACCACACCACATCCCATCCCCACCATACCACACCACATCCCCACTACACCACACCACATCCCATCCACTACACCACTCACCACATCCACATCTCATCCACTACCGTGACAATCCCACCCACTGAACCCTACCACAACACATCTTGAACCATACAGATACGCCACCCATCCACCCCCCCCTCCTCCTCTACCACCACCACACACCACTACGCCACACGACATGATCATCTACGTAATAATAATAATAATAACAATAATAACAATAATAATAATAATAATAATAATAATAATAATGTCCATTACCACGAGCTTAAGGTTAATTCTTTCGTACGTTGTGTTGACTGATGGAATCATTTACCACAGCGAACTGGCGTGGATGTTCTACTACTGCGTAACCCCGCCCTAACACCAGTTCACACAAAGTGAAAAAGAAAAATAAAGGTTTCGCCAGTAACGCGTTACTCTTAAAACCCAGCGGCAACTCCACCACAGTCCATCTTACTGGTAACAATCTACAAAACCTGCCTACATAATCGACCCGACCCTGAGTTAGCGAGTCGGTGGCCAGCGACCTTAAGACCGAAGGGCCGTGGTCGTCGTCGTGCCACAAGGGTCGTCCCGTCATTGCTCCAGGGTCGTGGCCGCCACCGCGCTCAAAGGTCGTGTCGTCGTGGTCAAGGGTCGCATCGTTGGGGGGTGGGGTGGTCAAAGGGGGGGATAATGGTGCGGGTTGAGGCGGGGTCATACCCAATCCCTGGCTCCTGACGACGAACACTATATCGGCTGAACGGCACAGAACTCGGGAAAACAGAACCGTTCATCTGTTCGACACAGAACAACAGTATGGTCTCCCATCTCGGGGAGGGCAGTTGCTGTGCGAGGTATTCAAATGCCTAATTACGGGAATGAGGGATGAAATACAAGCGTAAAGTGGGGGGAGTGAGTGGCTGGCCGAGAGAAATTCAAAATGAAGCACCACCCTCGGCCTTGAGCGATCAAGAATGTATACAACACAAATACAGTCCCGTCGCCAGTCAAATCAACAACTAACACGCAGTCAAATCAACAACCAACACGCAATGTATTTGGAATCAAGTTCATCACAATAGTACTACTATTTGACGAACGTTATGGCTTTCATTTCAAATAATGTTCTCTTGACTCTGAGGTGTGTGTGTGTGTGTGTGTGTGTGTGTGTGTGTGTGTGTGCCGGCACATCGGAAAAGAAAACGCACACAGGCTGAGCTAAAAATCCTCCGGCACTCCCTCCAGTGCGCCAGAGACAGAGTTCGCCGGGATGAAATTCGCCAGCAGAGAGTCCCCGTGTTGGTGCCACCGCCTCCACACTGTGGAACGAGACATAAGAAATCTAAAGCTTTGTTCCATACAACCTTCCATACAACCACCACTCGATCTACATCCTCCAACCAACCACCACAGGACCTTACGCCCTCTAACAGACGTTAAATGAGGCCTCATTCGCTCACATTCATCCATTCTCTAGAGGCCAAGTGTGATTCACAGACACTACAGCCCCTTATCCACAACCAGGTCCCACAGACCTTATACCATGGTTTCCTCCGGCCGCTTCATGTGCCCTGGCTCAATCCACTGAGAGCAACGTCGCCCCATGTATACCACATCCCTCCAGTTTACTTTATCCCGTGCACATCTTTCACCCCTTGCATGTTCAGGTTCAACTCAGCAAAGAGACACCAGACAAATGTACATAAATGCCCAGCGAGGAAGCTGGTACGTTTATCTAACACAGTACCTGGACACTAATGAAATCTACGCTGAGGTGACTATGAAATCTACGCTGAGTTGACTACACAAACACTCAAAGGAAAACTAAACCCTTGGCTGAAGACGGTTCCTGAGGGACCTCGAACAGACAACTTCGCCAGAGGACACGTGAGGAGAAACGTCACCTCATCAAGCAAGTCGTGCGGTGTGCGCTACGCGCTAACCCTGCCATTCACGGCAACCATCTCGTTGTGGACAGACAGACACATCGCTAAGTTGGATGAAAAAAAAAGTTATTCTCTTCACGAAGAAATGTTTCCATGTGTCTGAAGTTTTAGCAAAGTAGGGGAGTGTCCTGGATCAAACTTCCTCCCACTAAGGCAATGGATAATGTACCCCAGAGGTCAGGGAGGAGAGGCAGCATTTCCAGAAAGTTTGTGACGTAAACTGAACGATTCTTTTTCTTGGCTACGGTCTGGGCCAGTAATGTACCCGTCTCCCATACTTCAAAGCCCAGTACAGTACTGGATGGTCTCCCATATTCCGCTGTGGACAAATCAATACGTTCCTGACTCCACACCTAATGCTATACACTGGCAAAATATTTCTCAGTACTAACCTGTGCATTATAAATGTTCTTTATTCCTCCTCATGCTATGCACAACATACTTATAACACATACGAGACTGCATCTTACTTTAAGCCTACAACAACACTTGTGTTCTCCCAGTTAGGTTCCCAATGGAGATCTTCCATCACAGAGTTTTCACTGGACAATATTCTTCGTTATGACAAACGTCCCATTTTTTTTTTTTAATTATATATATCCAGCAACGTCCCGGAAGGTGTCAGCAAGCGGAATGTACCAGATAATATTCTGCAAGAGACATGACCTTTCATGCTATCCAGTGGGTATACTCGCTGGTACAGTGGGTATACTTACTATACCTGGGCATACTTGCTGCTACAGTGGGCATACTTACTATACCTGTGCATACTTGCTGCTACAGTGGGCATACTTACTATACCTGGGCATACCTGCTGCTACAGTGGGCATACTACTATACCTGGGCATACCTGCTGCTACAGTGGGCATACTTACTATATCCGGGCATACCTGCTGCTACAGTGGGCATACTTACTATACCAGGGCATACTTGCTGACACAGTGTGCATACTTACTACACTTACTGCACCAGGGCATACTTGCCGTGCACAAGGAATACTTCTCACGCACTGAACATATGCATGTATACCACGGCCTGATCAACATGCACCGGGAAATCCTTTGTGAGGTATTACAGAGGAAAATTATTTGCAAAAGTGTGTGTACGACCATTCCTAACTGTGGAGCAGGACGGGTCGACCTCTGGCCTTCTGACCTAACCCTTAAAGGTCGTATGTTCGTGCTTAAGTTAAGGGTTAAGAAACACAATACACTATATATATATATATATATATATATATATATATATATATATATATATATATATATATATACAGGGATAGATAGATAGATAGATAGGTAGATAGATATAGATATATTCTTGTCTACCAGTATATTGTATGAAAAAAAGAGTAATGTGTGAAAATCATACCTTCAAAATATACGTAATGCTATGTCATATAAGTCATGTAAAGTATACGTCAAAACTAATAACAAAAAAATAAAGGAATATGAGGTATACTCCTCAGGTATATATAAAAAAAAACTATGTATGCTATACCTAAAAGCTATGCACAGAGCTAAATCAAGCATAGCATACCTGAAAGATACAAAGCACAGATGCTGAGGTACGTATGTAAAACTCAAAAACCATAACTAAAGCTATGGACGATATTCCTGAAAAAATATATACATCAAGCGAAGTATGGTAGAACCTTCAGGCTTTGGGAGAGTGAATACACATGCATGGTACACCTTACAGTAAGAATAACGCCAGGTTTGAGATACACCTCAATGTCAAAATACAGGCGGGAAGACCAGAAGAAAAAAAAGGCTTTCAAAAGTAATCAAAATATAACAAATTATCAAAAAATAATTTTCTTCCAGTTCCTTAGTTGTCACCAGTACAGTAAAATGTTGCATTCATAATACCATCAGGCTTCAATTATCTTCCTAAAAAAAAAAAAATTGTATTTATTCTTATAGAAAAAAAAATTTAAGCTAGCCGAGATCATATTTTAGCAATTTGCTAATGAAGAAGCTACGCGAGTCTTCCACAGCCTAGCCTACCAATGGCCATCGTCAAACTAAGCCCAGACCTATGAGTTAGCGCGGTATATGGCCCAGCCTATAGCCCAGTCTTGTTCTGAGCCTGGTCAGCCTATAGCCTAGTCTTGTTCTGAGCCTGGCTAGCCTATAGCCTAGTCTTGTTCTGAGCCTGGCCCAGCCTATAGCCCAGTCTTGTTCTGAGCATGGCCTAGCCTATAGCCTAGTCTTGTTCAGAGCCTGGCCCAGCCTATAGCCTAGTCTTGTTCTGAGCCTGGCCCAGCCTATAGCCTAGTCTTGTTCTGAGCCTGGCCCAGCCTATAGCCTAGTCTTGTTCTTAGCATGGCCTAGCCTATAGCCTCGTCTTATCACCAGCACTGTTCCAAACCAATCCTGGAGCCTAGCCTTGTCCCCACCACCCTAGCCTAGCCCTTAACTTAGTTCAGTAAACCCAACAATGTTCCTTTGTTAAGGCCCAGCCTTGGTCTTCGCCTAGCCCAGCACACATACCCCTGGCTCTGCTCCTACCCCTGGCCTTGGCCGAGGGGTAACGCCAGCCAATACTGTAGAATCATCGACTTTCTTCAAGCCCCCACAACACCTTGCACTTTTTCACCCGCATGATCACTACTGCATAGCACACACTAGCTACAGGATATAACACACTAGCTACTGTATACTGCACACTAACCACATCATAACACACTACCTACTGTATAACACACACTAGTTACAGTATAAAACATACTAATTACTGTATAATTCACACTAACCTCATAATAACACACTAACTATTGTATAACACACACTAGCTACAATATAAAATACACTAGCTACTGTATAAAACACACTAGCTACTGTATACTGCATACTAATCACATCATAACACACTAGCAACTATATAAAACACACTAGCTCCTGTATAACACACTAGCTAATGTATACTGCACACTAACCCACATGATAACTCCTTAGTTACTACATAAAACACTACCTACTGCATAACACACACACACGCTACTTTATAACACACGAGCTATTGTGCAATATACCAGCTACTGTATAATACACACTAGCGTAATGCACAGCACAACCCTAGCTACTGCTTAATGCACAGCACAACCCTAGCTACTGCTTAATGCACAGCACAACCCTAGCTACTGCTTAATGCACAGCACAAACCTAGCTACTGCTTAATGCACAGCACAAACCTAGCTACTGCTTAATGCACAGCACAAACCTAGCTACTGCTTAATGCACAGCACAAACTAGCTACTGCGTAACTGTATCATAGTGCACAGAGAAAATACCTAGCCAATGATGACGTTACGATATTGCAACTTTAACGAAACTGTATCTTAAGGAAACACCCATAACCAAACCCTGAGACTTAAGTGCAAGTTAATTCCAATATCGTCACTTTTTTTTTTTTTTTTTTGGGGGGGGGGGGGGGGCTAACCAATCCAAACCTTAATCCATGCTACCCTAACCTTAACCCATAGTAACCTATACCCTTGACCCACACTAACCTAACAACCCAAAACCAACCTTGACCTAAAGTAACCAAAACACAACCTTAGGCCAGGGTGTCCTAACCTTAAAAGACCCAAGGTAACCTAGCCCACCCAAAATTATAACATTCAGATTTAGTAATATGAACTGTAAAACGAAAAAAAAAATCATTAATTTTTTTTATCATGTCCCCCCTCTGTTCCTGGCGCTACTAGATAACGCAGGAAATGGCGAACATGTTTTGAAAAATTACATATATACATCTTTCTTTTCGTACTATTCGCCATTTCCCGCGTTAGCGAGGTAGCGTTAAGAACAGAGGACTGGGCCTTTGAGGGAATATCCTCACCTGGCCCCCTTCTCTGTTCCTTCTTTTGGAAAATCAAAAAAATAATGAGAGGGGAGGATTTCCAGCCCCCTCCCAGAGCACGACGGGGTCCGAGCCTTGAGTATACTGACCTGGCCTTTGACCTGACGCCTTAGGGTACTAGCCAAAGGCCAGGCCATGACAGCCAAAGACCGTAGCGGTCGTGCTTAGGAACCATCTTCCAAATGGGCGGTGTGGGGAAGGGCGTGATCCCTCGCCGGGCCACCAACGCAACCACCAGTGCCGTCACCTGTGGTCAGCCAGCGACACCACACCTGCCTACCTCACTACAACGGCAAATTGGGACTCCCATCTCCAGTGTCGTGCAACACATGCCACACTCACTCCTCCCTCCCTCCCTCACCTCACACATGGGATCAGTGTTGTGCGACACATGCCACACTCACTCCTCCCTCCCTACGTCCCTCACCTCACCTCACCTCACACATGGCATCAGTGTTGTGCGACACATGCCACACTCACTCCTCCCTCCCTACGTCCCTCACCTCACCTCACCTCACACATGGCATCAGTGTTGTGCGACACATGCCACACTCACTCCTCCCTCCCTACGTCCCTCACCTCACCTCACCTCACACATGGGATCAGTGTTGTGCGACACATGCCACACTCACTCCTCCCTCCCTACGTCCCTCACCTCACCTCACACATGGCATCAGTGTCGTGCGACACATGCCACACTCACTCCTCCCTCCCTACGTCCCTCACCTCACCTCACCTCACACATGGCATCAGTGTCGTGCGACACATGCCACACTCACTCCTCCCTCCCTACGTCCCTCACCTCACCTCACCTCACACATGGCATCAGTGTTGTGCGACACATGCCACACTCACTCCTCCCTCCCTACGTCCCTCACCTCACCTCACCTCACACATGGCATCAGCAAGTATGCAGTAGATTCGTACATCAACACATCCCCTTCACGCCCACGCGCACTATTTTTTTCCTTTTTGTCTTTTCCATTTTCCATTTCACCCCTCAAAGAAAAGAAAAAAAAAAAGACGAAATATTTTACATTATCCCCGATGAATAATAATAAAAAAGAAACCCAGATTTAATTAACCGAAAGGCCCCAAAAAAAAATATGTATTAATTTTCTCATTTCTCCGCACTGTCGTGGTGGTGGTGGTGGGGGATGGCGAGAGGCTGGGCTCACACACCACCACCAGGAACCCAGACAGACCAGGCACGGTGTTGGCCAGGGCCGGCAAACCGACGTGAAGTACACCGAGGCTGAACCAGACGACACCAACCGGTTTTCCTCGGAAGGGCACTCAACAGCCACTGAAAAAAAAAAAAAAACCCACTGCAAGCCCTCCCGATACCTCCCTGGTCCGTGGTTGCCACCCGCCCCCTAACCTGTTCCAAAGGGGAGAGAAAATAGCAGGAACTACGAAGGAAAGGAAGGAAGGAAGGAAGGAAGGAAGGAAGAGTAGTGCGAGCAAAGGGACGGGACAGTGGGGAGGCCGACCTCCAAAGTCCTCAATTTGCGTAAGGTCCGGATAGTCCCAGCGTCACCACCCACCTCACTCCATGTACGACGACTGAGGACAATAACAACACAGTTGCTCCACGTGTGCCAGACCACGACTGAGGACAATAACAACACAGTTGCTCCATGTGTGCCAGACCACGACTGAGGACAATAACAACACAGTTGCTCCACGTGTGCCAGACCACGACTGAGGACAATAACAACACAGTTGCTCCATGTGTGCCAGACCACGACTGAGGACAATAACAACACAGTTGCTCCACGTGTGCCAGACCACGACTGAGGACAATAACAACACAGTTGCTCCATGTGTGCCAGACCACGACTGAGGACAATAACAAAACAGTTGCTCCATGTGTGTCAGACCACGACTGAGGACAATAACAACACAGTTGCTCCACGTGTGCCAGACCCGCGCGTCTCCTCCCAGTGCACATCGCTTCCATGTGACTTTCAGGACCTGACTGATGGCTCCAGGGGTAATAAGTTGTGCTGGTGGTGGGTGGAGGGGGAGAAGGTATAACATGGGTTCCTCCCGCACACCCACCCATGCCACTCAACCCTTTAAACCCCTACGGAGAACGTCATTATCACCTACGAGAATCTAGACGATCGTTGGGTGATGGACGTCCAGGTCTATGATCTGACCTTTGAGGATCAGGTCAGAGGGCCCCGCCCGTCCGTCTTACCCCAGAGGTCGTCGTATCGTCGAGGTCAAACTTTTCGTCAGCCAGGAGGCAGGTGCATTACACCTGCTGTTGCCGTGACGTGACGACCCCCCCCCCCCCCCCGTTTTTCATGAGTGGATTCTATATTTCTTGTGTGGCGAGAGCACCGAGTGTGTCGTCGGCTCTCCGCTCACTGGCTGCTACCTCAACCGTACTAGCTCGCACTCTCCAGCCCTCCCACCACCGCCTCCTCCTCCTGTCCGCCAGCCCCTCTGGAACCTCAGCCCGTCTACATTAGGCACCGCCGCTCCTTGTCATGGTCGTCATGGCTCATGTCTGCGTGAGGTTCCTCCGTTCTCTGTGACAAACCTCAGCTCGTATCTGCGTGAGGTTCCTCCGTTCCCTGTGACAAACCTCAGTTCGTATCTGCGTGAGGTTCCTCCGTTCCCTGTGACAAACCTCAGCTCGTGTCTGCATGAGATTTCACCGTTCCCCTACGTATCCCTACCATAAAGCGTGTCGTCATGCACGCCACTCCCGGTACAACACACACACACACACACACAAACCACCATCACCTGCAAGCGGGACTTCCAGCCAGCCGTCGCAACGGACGGGCCGTTGACGCGTTCTGCTTCGCTTGATCGCTCCTCCTCCCCCGGTATCTCCCCACACTTCCTCCTCCTCCCGCAGTAACTCCTACGCCCCACACATACTACTCCTCCTCCCCAGTAACTCCCACAATTCTTCCTCCATCAGTAACTCCAACGTCCCCATCCTAACCTAGCCATACGTATGCCACAAAAAAAAAACTACACCTTCCCTACCATGCTTCACCCTACCCTAACCTTCCCTACCCTAATACAACCTACCCTTCTCTACCCTAATTTAACCTACCCTTCCCTGCCAAAACTTACCCTAACCTCCCCTTTCTCTACCGAAATCTAACTTACCATGACTTACCCTAATCTAACCTAACCTACCTTTTCCTACCGCTGGATAACCTAACCTAATCTAACTTACCCTTTCCTACCATAACTTAAAACTAAATTAACCTTGCCTACCATAACTTAAACCTAACCTTCCCTTCCCAACAAAACAACCATACCTAACCTATCATCTCCTACCATAACTTAACCAATCCTTCCCCACAATAACCTAACCTTTTCCTAACTTAACCTAATCTACCCTTCCCTACCATACTAACCCTAACTTAATCTAACAATCACTTTGCAATTTTCTTCTTCCAACACAAGTCTTTGGGCAGCTGAAGAGATAATATCTACAAAGCTGACGTTACGGGAACAGTGACCATTACGAGAGCACACACACACACACACACACACACACTGAGGAAGCAAACGAAATGAATTGTTACCAGTCGCCTTTCTGCACCCACACACCTTACCAAGCCTAGCCACCCGACCCTCCCTCCCTCCCTGAGCACGGCGGTACGATCCTCAAGGATGACAGGCGTGACCTGGCCGCCCCTCGAGTCAGGTCAAAGCAACAGGGACGCCCGCCCTGAGAACAAGCTTCAGTGCGTCGTGTGGGCTGTAGGAGTAGTTAAGGAGAGCTGGGCCGAGATAATGAGGTGAATCGAGTTACGATGCAATGACCGAAGTTAGGAACAGCGCTAATCCACAGGAAGCCTAGGCTAAGATACAGATGATCGACCACGTAAAAAGGACGAGTGAGAAGCTCAAGAGGAAAATGAAATACAAGTTACAGGGAAGGTTAAGTTACGGATTTGCATCAGGGAAGAGACATTGTACGAAGCTGAGCTTCGGTAAAACTTATAAAACTGAATTAAGGTATTTAATCTGGACTGTTAAAGAGCCATGCTACAGAAATGGTATTTCAAAGAGGCAATCTATATTGTTTGATCTGCTACAGACCCAAATGACACAATTGTGCTTCTGCAGAGCTAAGCTATACAGATAGGGTATTACATAGCTGAGCTGAGCGAGAGCTGGATTGCTACTGAGCTGAGATGAGCTAAAGAGATGGAGTGTTACGCAGTCGAGCTAAGCTATGGGGGGGGCTGAACGGTTACAGAGCTGAGCTACTGAGGGATAAGGCAAACTTCATATAGACGGCTAGACGGAAAAGATACATTAAGTCATGCGCTAACTCAGGGACTGACTCGGCCATGCTGGAGAGAGAGAGAGAGAGAGAGAGAGAGAGAGAGAGAGAGAGAGAGAGAGGGGGAGGGCAAGCAAGCGAGAGGGAATCTGGCAGAAGTCTATAAAAACAACTGCGAATCAAATCCGTGGACACCTGACCCGTTTTTCCTTAATGGGCGAGGGGCAAGGCAACGACCGACACTGTACATCTGCCTTATAAAAACTTGCCCCACGCAAGGCAAACCTATTTCTCGACTTCCTCTTCCTTACGATCATATTCCAAACCTTCTTCCATCATATTCCAAACCTTTTTCCATCATATTCCAAACCTCTTCCATCATATTCCAAACCTTCTTCCATCATATTCCAAACCTTCTTCCATCATATTCCAAACCTTCTTCCATCATATTCCAAACCTTCTTCCATCATATTCCAAACCTCTTCCATCATATTCCAAACCTTCTTCCATCATATTCCAAACCTCTTCCATCATATTCCAAACCTTCTTCCATCATATTCCAAACCTCTTCCATCATATTCCAAACCTTCTTCCATCATATTTCAAACCTTTTTCCATCATATTCCAAACCTTTTTCCATCGCCAACAGTCTAACTCTGCGTGCGAGGCGCGGAAATCTACCGCCTCACTATGAATGCTAACTTGGTTTTATTTATAAATACCCCCATTTTCTTTCTCTCTCTTTTTTTTTTTTTTTTTGTTATGGAATGACCAGGCACAATCTCACGGCCACCGTGACTCATTCTACCCGCCCGCCCGCCTGCTGCTGCTGCTGGTGTATTACGAGATGGAAACCCACTACATGACAAACCTAGTCATCCTCCAGGGTAGAAACTCTCTCTCTCTCTCTCTCTCTCTCTCTCTCTCTCTCTCTCTCTCTCTCTCTCTCCCTCTCTCTCTCTATGGAGAATGCCTCCTTGCCTACAAGAGGGGGACTGAAATACTTCGTCAAAAGTAAAGACTGTCTCCACTAGGTCAGGTGAGACACCAAACTGAGTAAGAGAGAGAGAGAGAGAGAGAGAGAGAGAGAGAGAGAGAGAGAGAGAGAGAGAGAGAGAGAGAGTGAGTACTGCTAATTTAATACGATTTCATGAATCCCATTCCATTTATATATTTCTTTTTTTAACCATTCATTTAACAACCTAACGCAGCCCAGGGTCACCAAGTCACCCACCCCTTAAGGTAATCATGGCAAAGGCGCTAAATTCGGATCTATTCTCGTCTGTATCGATCAAAGAGAAAATCAAAATTGTCCCCTCGAGTACGACCCCTTCACAGTACCATGTCCTGGCCTTTGACCTAATTCTTAAAAGGTCACACGACCCGAGGGGGTTCAGATATCCGGGACAACGTCTCCTTATCTTATCAAGTCAGGCCTGTGAGTGCATAGCAGAGCGAGGCTACATAGCCCCCCCCACCAGCAGCCTAGCTTCCCTGACACACGACCCCGAGAAAAATATTATATTCAAATGTACTGTTTGGAACGGACCATTTTGAGCGCAACACACACACACACACACACACACACACACACACACACACACCGAGAACACCAAAATGAGATAAGTAACCCATCGAATACCAAGCATTTCCAACGCTGCTTCATCGGTATATGGGTCCAGCTGGAGGTAGGCTGGCCATGGGGTTCACTGTGTGAGGCAGCATGATATCATGGTTCAGTGTGTGCCAGCGGTGGTGTATAGGTTCAATGTGAGGTAGCATGATGCACTGGTCAAGTGGGAACGAGCAATGTCCAAATGGTGACATGACATGACCCACACCACCATGTCACTTTTGTACGAAAACAGCGCTACGGACCCACGGCATAATGTCATGGGATTAGGGGAGGGAGGGAGGTTGAATGGGGGGAAGAAGAGGAGAAGAAAAATCTATTTCTAAGATACTACGACACAAAAGATCTTGCCGGGAATCTGCATATAGACCCCGCGTATTTCCAACCCCACACTACTACACTGAGAAACCTGACCCCACACGGACCGCGTCACACACACACACACACACACACTACACTGTGGTCACCCACGACAACTTCACCCCACACAATAAAAAAAACGGATGGGTAGAATCTATTGCTCAGATAAACGGTCAGAAAACGCAATGCATCGGGTGTTGAAGCCAGCAAATCAGTTCATCCGGTCAATAAATAAACAGCTGGAGCCATCAATCGCTCGCTGCAATCACATGTGTAGTTTTAACTTCGTTGAAGTCACGCTTCTTGTCTGTCATTAAACTTCGTTTTCCCGTTTGTTTATCTTGTCTACACTGCTGCCAACACTACGTGGCAGTAAAACAAGTCCGCATGCCCTTGGTACACATAGGTGGATTCAAAGGGAGTCACAACTCACCCCAGTGGCCAATACAGCCTCGGTGGATTTTCATAAAGGTGGCTATATCGACCAACTCATGTCCCCAGTGGACATATTGATACTTGCCAACACGTTTTCGGCGAGACAAGCACCCATGTCCCAGGCGCGACAGCCTAATCCTATCAAGGTCTAATGGCAGATATATCTGCTTTTGCGTATCAAAGTTACCTACGATATATTACTACAATATCCCTACCGTCTGTCGACAGGTACTGTGACTTAGCTCACAATGAACCCATACATCATGTTAGCTCACAACCTATATACAACATGCTAACTCAAAATGAATTTACCCTTACATTGTGTTAACACACTGAACCCATACACCACGATAGCTTTAACCGATGTATGTACCATACTGGCTCACCCTAAACCCCTACGCCATGCTGGGCTCACACTGAATTCCTAAATCATGCTGGCTCACACTGAACCCCCATACCCATGCTGGCTCACACAGAACCCCCATACCATGCTGGCTCACGTTGAACCCCTTACAACATGCTGGCTCACGTTGAACCCCTACACGTTGCTGGCTCACACTGAACCCCTACACGATGCTGGCTTATACTGAACCCCTACACGATGCTGGCTTACACTGAACCCCTACACGATGCTGGCTCACACTGAACCCCTACACGATGCTGGCTCACACTGAACCCCTCACACCATGCTGGCTCACACTAAACCCCTACATCAAACTGGCTCACACTGAACCCCTACACCATGCTGGCTCACACTGAACCCCTACAACATGCTGGCTCACACTGAACCTCTACATCCATGCTGGCTCACACTAAACCCAGAGACCATGCACTCACACTGAACCCCTACACCACACTAGTTCACACTGAACCCATTCAGCAAACTACCTCAAACTGAACCCATACACCAATGAAGCAATGTTACATACAGCCTTGTCGTGTGGGACATATAACTAGACAGATTTGCTGACTTTTAAGTCTTATGATATGAGCAAGATTAAAGCAAGGCGTGTGTGTGTGTGTGTGTGTGTGTGTGTGTGTATAACTACAAGATCAGCTTTCATCAGCTGGTCAGTTCCCGAGCCGGAGCCGACCATCCCATTCACACCTCTCCACACATGCTTGGTGAAGTTCACACAACGCTCGACGCATGTCACCCACTTTCACACAACGCTCTGCGCATGTTCCACGCTCACCCAAAGTTCTGCGTACGATAACCCCATTCTACAGAACGTTCTGCGCATGCCACCCATATATATATATATATATATATATATATATATATATATACATATTTCACACCCAGCAGCAGTACAGTACGCCGCGTTGATGCCTAACATCAATAGGTCGTCTTCAACTCCTGCGTCTGCTGCGCCCTTCCTACGCCAATCTAAGACCTACTAAACTCTTCCACTAACACAAAGAACTTCGTTACGACCCCAGCGGGGTTGTTGTTCTTTCGAATTCCTTTGTATCCTGTGATAAGCCACTCCCCAGTATATTTCATCCGATAAGCATTGCGTCTCCTGAATCACTTACCCACACAATCTTCAGTTAAATAAATCTTATCTGTATGCATTACGTAACTAAGCAATCGGAAGGGTTCTCAAACACTGAGGAGTTGTATGTTGGGGGGTTAATACACACACACACACACACACACACACACACACACACATATATATATATATATATATATATATATATATATATATATATATATATATATATATATATATATTGGAAAGGATCACAATTTTGCGCGTGATTAAGATATTCCTATGAGTCCACGGGGAAAATGAAACACAAGTTCCCAAGTGCACTTTCGTGTAACAATCACATCATCAGAGGATATACAAGAAAGAAATATGAGTCAGCTTATTTACAACGAAGAGACGTAGCTAGGACGCCATTTGGTAAACACGTGATTGTCCAAGATTGTCTGCCTTGGACAATCACATATATATATATATATATATATATATATATATATATATATATATATATATATATATATATATAAGCTGGAGTAAATCTGTGTTCCATTTGTTAATGGTGAATCACTAGGATACTAGAATCGTAGAAGATCGTTAAAGTCGCACACCAATACACACACACAATAAAAAGGGGAGCAGGGATATGTCACCTGCCTCTAATTACCGACCCATTAGTATTACGTCAATAGCGTGTACAATCACTGGAAGCAACGCGAGCAAACTCCCGATTCGTTGTCAGGTGGGAGGACCAGGAGCGTAAGTAATGAGTCATAATACTGTACCACGACTTCACCCACCGCAGGGCGCTCGCTGGTGTGTCTGTCATCACCACCACTTGGCCAGCGTTGGAGGCGGATGATAGCGAAGTGATGAGGGGGCAAGACGATGGCGTGTGTGTGTGTGTGTTATTTACCTCAACTTTAAGCAAAAGCTTTCTACGGGAACCACGTAGGTCCAGGAGAGTTTGGAGGCGCATTGATCTGGGAGAAGAAGTAGTTCCCGACTGTTGGATGATGATAATGCCATGAGTAACGAAGTGAAAGCACAAATGACAAACATATCTGGGGATTCTCGTCAAGTGTCACTCGAAGTGACACATCTTGGCTCCAGTCATGAGCAATCAACACGATCACTAAAGATGATGATGATGATGGAATACACGACAGTTTTAAAGTCAATAAAACGACAACGAACTCGACGAGGAACAATATATACAGACAATGTCCAAACGGTCCTGCTGGCCCCCAACCACTGAACTGGACTTAAGAGGAGGCAAAACTCAATCTACTGAGGGGGAGAAAATAATCATTTCAAGATGGAGGAATGCTGGTTTGGACAGACCTGATGGAAAAGACAATGGCGTATTACTGTGCAGAACAAGCCAAATAACCACTGTTGCCAACAGGTCACTTCCAAACTCCACTAAAACAATCTTTATATATCACAGTTGTCCTGCTGCTCAGTGTTGGTCACCGTACCATAAACTGGATATAAATTCACCTGATTAGTACACTCTCTTGAAAGGTGTAGCAGAGTCAGGGTCGATACGATCCTAGATACGAAATGGAGGCAATGGATAAAGAGGAGGTACATAACGTATTATACGTAATGAGGAGACGAGTTTCTAAACTTTCAAAAGAAACGTGTATAAAAAGATATACGAAAGTACTGGCCTAGAAACGGAGACCAAGTTAACTCCCATATATTACCATAAGCTTATTGCTGAACTTCCAACATAGCTTGGATATACACTTGAGTTGCAACGACTTTAGCATACATGAGCTGCCTTTAATTAAACACCCCCCCAAAAGACATATATTGCAATAACTTGTCATTCATATATGTCCTCTTGAAATTTCACCCTGGCCAAGCTAACCTAGTCAGCACCAGTATGAATCTTCCTCTTCATCATCCCCCCTCCCCAATCCTCTCACCCCCAGACAACGTAACTTGCTTAACCGTTAACTTCAATGCCCAGACGAAAGTTAGGCGTCGTCGTGTGTCTTCTACGGTGTAAACACTATTCCTCTCCCACCTTACTCTCGCATCAGTTTACTAACAGGCGAACTGAACATACTAGGACAGTAATCTTCACTGAACAGATGAACGATATTCTTTAAAGTCTGGAAACCCAAGTTAGTAACACGTAACTGAGCTGCCTGCCATCTTTTTATCTCTTTTTTTTTTAGAATGAAGTCATATGATCACCTGGACTGGAGCCATCATCGCAAAACAGGTTAATCTGCCAAACATTTCACCTTCAGCAGATTACTGGGCTGTTTGAAGGTTCTGTTCAAACATTCGGTGCAACAACGGACATGGGTCACAACACTGGCTACTACTCGTACGTTCTGTGCCTGCTTGGTAGGTTCCCCATACAATACAACACGTTTTTTTTTTCCCTCGTACAACAACGAGGATTCGAACATTACTGCAACTATTGCAACTGCATGGAGAGTAAACGCTAAGCTATGTTCGGTACGGTCATTTTTAGGTTCCTGTCCACTGTACATCATCTGTGCTACGCGATCACATCAGCATCAAACATATATATAAAGAAAAGTCTTTAAATTGGTTGTGGGATATGTATCAGGTGAGAAAGTCCATAACCTGGATATAGTAGAATTCCCTGAGGTGTTAGAAGTTTCGCACTACCCAGCCCCCACCACATAACGTTACACACTACCAATCATATCAACACGACTGTAATTCGAACAGAGATCATCACTGGAAGATACGACTGAAGGCCTTTTAATGGTCTTGAGGGAACTTGGCCATCTATGATCACAAGACTAGGAAGGCAGGCTCGGTGCTGCACAATTCTTACAACTAAAACTCTACACCCACACTGAATCCACCGAGATCACGAGTCCAACAAGAAATGGCTTCCTTTTTTCCGTGCAGAGTGTGACCAGGGTCGGCTCTCGTGGGCCCCTGGCCGACTCCCAGGCTCTGGTTGAGGTCTTGCAAATGGCGCGGGGCCCCCCCATCACGTCGATACAGGACAACAGTTCTCCAGCGTAAATACTTATTCAGTTACCGCCACTTCTCCCGAAGCAACACATTATTTACGTTAACTTTTGCACAAGATATCATGGGAAAATTGGATGGTTATGAGAAATTCAAGGATGAATTGGCATTTTAACATTCCTCCGTAGTAGAGCTTTGTTCTGCTGACGCGTTATGTCTTCCGCTGACGGGTCACAGTTCCTAGGTTGACTTTAGAGACTCACTTTCCTTGGACAAGAACACAAGGTGTGTGCACAGTAGTGGTTTGGACTGACCTCCTCTTCAGCTGCTGCTGTGTTGACGGAGTCCATGCTCTGGGACAGTGCGTTGCTGTTATCCATGGTCACGCTGGTCATCGTGCTGTGCGCAGTGCTGTTGTGTGGTGCTCGCTGTGTGGTACAGGGAGGAGGAGAGGATGAAAAGAAGAAATAAAGTCACAGAAACGTAAGGACGTGACTTTGTCGTTTCACCCACACACACGGACTGCCAGACTCTCAAGCCGGGTGCTCAGGTGTGTGCTGGACGTGACGTCACTTGTCCCCGCCTACCAAGCCACCGCGGGGGAAGAGGAGTCGGAGGAACCACCTGCCGGAACAGTTTTCTGTTGCTTTGTTTCGTGCGCACTTCCCCATATTTCTCATGATTGGGCTCCGATTCATCCTAAATCTTAATAGAGATCAGCAGCGAGACATAATGAGCGATTCTCGGGAGAGAGGACAGCGTGTGAGAAGGAACAGTGGGCGGGGTTGGAAATGAGGAGAGCCAGGATGGATGCTCCGCCTCACCAGGTAGAGGAGGGGGGAGTCGGTCGCGGCAGGGGTCATTCGGCCCCACCTGGCCTGAGCTATGAGCCCTGGCGGCCCTCCCTTCGATCCACGCCCCCTGCAACGTGGCATACCAGCTCTAGCCCAATGGCTTTATGAGGCGGGTATAATATGTGCCGCGCTCCGCCGCTGTGCTCCATTATTCAGAGCGGTTTGTTGGAGTTTGTGAGTGCCTTCCTCATGTCACAGGTCAGATATTCACCTGCAGCGGAGGGTTCAGACATTAGATGCAACTCTCTAGATTACCAAAATTACACAAGAGAAATCGGACTTCGGGCGGGCTGGGCAAACGCGGCGGCCGAAGTCACTTGAGAGGGAGGGGGTGGTGGGAGCAGAGCAAGACGTAGTAATAACTTCAGAGTTCATTTTCTACTGTCAGTTACCTCTCGCTGAAAACGCACACAATATCTGCTTGACACAGAAGATTTCTTCTCGGGCACAGACTGGCGGCAGTACCACCCCTGTTCCACTGCCTTCACTGGAACACACGAAAACCTAATTCCGGAACCGCATCTTTTTTTTCCAGCTAGACTTCAGACCTGGAGCAAGGGGATAATATACTATGTGTGAAAGAAAATGGGCAGCTTCGGGCTCTTCCGAGAAAATGCAAGTGGGACTTACTGAAGCCCGATATTAACCTCCTCGGAGCAACATCGACGGTACGACCCCTGAGCACGATGGTACAACCTTTTTCAAAGCACCGCGTTACGACCTGGGGGTGTGATAGCATAGCCCCCTAACTTGTGGTGAAAGGCTGGGCCATCTTAACCAAAGGCCCGTACCCTTGTAATGAATAAATCAAACGAGTCACTGGGCGCATCACAACATAACAGTTACCCAGCCACCTGCACACACACACACACACACACACACACACACACATACACAACACACACGGAGAGACACCCCAACCACCTCCACACACACACACACGGAGACACACACATACAGTGACCCCTTGACTCGTCTATGGGTTGTGAGTTTCACTCTGGTCTCATGGACCACCTTTCTCAATGTCACTGTCCCACCAGTGGTTATGGTCACTGTCCCACCAGCAGTTATGGTCACTGTCCCACCAGTACAGTTATGGTCACTGTCCCACTAGTACAGTTATGGTCACTGTCCCACCAGTAGTTATGGTCACTGTCCCACCAGTATAGTTATGGTCACTGTCCCACCAGCAGTTAGGGTCACTGTCCCACCAGCAGTTATGGTCACTGTCCCACCAGTACACTTGTGGTCACTGTCACACCAGTACAGTTATGGTCACTGTCCCACCAGTACAGTTATGGTCACTGTCCCACCAGTACAGTTATGGTCACTGTCCCACCAGTACAGTTCTGTCTGAAGTGTGTTTTTCTGGGGAAATAATGTAGTTTTATGGTCTGCAAGATTTTTTTTTCTGGGCTACAAAGCGTTTTTCTGGACTATAAAATGCTTTTTAGGCCACAAGTTGTTTTCTAGGTTACCAGGTGTTTTCTAGGCTACCAAATGTTTTCTAGGCAACCAGGTTTTTCTAGGCTACAAGGTGTTTTCTAGGCTACCAGGTGTTTTCTAGGCAACCAGGTGTTTTCTAGGCAACCAGGTGTTTTCTAGGCTACCAGGTGTTTTCTAGGCAACCAGGTGTTTTCTAGGCTACCAGGTGTTGTCTAGGCTACCACGTGTTTTCTAGGCTATCAAGTGTTTTTTCAAGTTACCAGGTGTTTTCAAGGCGACCACGTGTTCTCCAGGTTACCACGTGTTTACTAGGACTACCAAGAGTTTCCCCAGATGACCAGGTGTTTTGCGAGCTTAACAGGTGTCTTCCTACGGCAAGAGGGGGAGGGACCCTGGCCATGCAAATTTTGGGTGTCCCACAAGCGGCCAGGAGTCTTATCTTATCTATCTTGTGGGGGGGAGTCGGAGGGCGTCGGCCTGCGAGACGTGTGGCGTGTGGGAGGGAGGGATGCGCGTGAAGGCGACCGAGTGTGGTTTTAATCAACTGCAATTATGAGTGAACGAGAACCAGAGGTCAGTAGTGGAGGAGGGAGGGAAGAACAGACCCCCAGGAGTTGGGCGGATGATCGAGATGGGGGAAAAAAATAGAGAAAATCGTATTATGAGATTATGATAAATGCGTCCTGGTGGAGAGCGGTGCTTATTTACTATATACCTCATTCGGCGCTGAAAACAAAAGGGAATTTTTTCGTTTTTTGCTTTTTTTTTTTGGTTTAAATAGCTTCATATTGTTTATTTTCTGTTCTGCACGTTTGAATGCACGTTGTAGGTCTACATTTCAGACGGCTCATCTATCGTTCGGCTCCCGGGGAGTCGTTAGGGCCGTATGTTGGTTAATGAACTCGACGGCAACTGTAGCCTATCACACACACACGACGCGCCGCTTGGTGAAGCGGCTCCACCACCTACTTCATGATGACCTCACACACACACACACCTGGTCTGGGGTACAGTGTCCCTCTTATTGAGATAGAGTACAACCTTAACATGGCTTTTATTAATAAAGAAAATAGTTTTATTTTCTATTTTTTCTGACTTACGTAGGATTATTATATCCAAACAAAATAAAGTCGTGATGAAGCACAACAAATCTCTGGTGTCTGTGTGTGTGTGTCGGTCTACAATACACAGACTTCCTGAAACTCTTCTGCTGGGTCCTCTGGGGGCGAAGACCTGACGGGGGGATCTGATAACTTTATTCTGAGTCACTTGTGAGCGAGATCTGGATCCCCTTGGTCCCGTCTACCGTCCCGGGATCACACGACCGAAATGGAACAGCAACAGACCAGCGGACCCCAACGAAGCTCTTTGGGATAGACGAATGGATGAAAAAAAAACCCACTTCATTCATGTGGTAGAAAGACATAATAGAACCTTCAACCTCATCGTACAGTTAGGTAGCGAGGCGCACGTAATGTTCATCGTAAATCTGGAGCAAAATATGTATCAAGTCTGATTATCTTACCCACGTGAACTGGCTAATCGTTCCGTCCGTTACCTTCGCCTGTTGAGGCCAAAGTACTTTGCCTGATTCGAGGGTAACAAAAAACGTGTTCGCCCACGAGTTTACATCCATGAAACAAGAATAATCCGACTCTCACCACCGAACTACAACAGGAACAGTTTGAGTTTTTCTCGACTTTCAAACAAAAATTTCCACAATTTTTATACAAGAAAAAAAAATAATAAAACTTAACCTCATTCGAACATTGGGACAACAACTTTGTGACCAATACGCTCTCACGAAAGGTATAGCTGGTCCTTAAGTACACTCTGAATATGGCTCTCTCTCCTTTGACTCCACTAGCGCCATTATGGTGGACGTGTAACCTATCACAATGATGTGACCTTTTCGTATATGCAGACAGTATTGACTCAAGTCTTATCGTGGTGGAGAGGCAGTCTTGTCCTCCGCCAACCACCACACTAGTACTACCACCCGTGTCCCAGACTCGATGAAAGTCTGCTTACTGCCCAGGGTCGTCGCCAATATCTCCGGGGACCACCCTCGCCTGACGCCGCCACCACCACCTGAGTCATGTGTGTACCACTAGTAATTCCCACTTGGCGGGGGTCACCACCTGCCGACACACGGCATCATTAACCTACAACAGAAACAGAAGAGGAAGGGTGCCCGCGCCCCGCCCAGCGTCCAACCTTGAAGCACACCACAAGCTGTACTGCTCATTTGACAGACTACCATACACATCAACCACCTCTCTGCCACCAGAGGGATGGACCTGGACCAGTCCAGTGACTCACCAACCAAGCCAGGAAGGACGCTATGATGAGTGGCATCAACTGCTTTCTGCAGGTGAGGCCTGGCCAGCCATCCCTGTGCCCTCACCCGTGGGTCACTCCACCTTGATGTTATTCACCTGAGGTGGATCAGACGCCTGTGCCACTCCAGCACTTAAGAGTGGGACCCAGACAGACTCCATTCAGATGGTGTGTCTCCATAAAAAAAAAAAAACAGTCCTTCAACCGGTCAAAAACTACACCTCTCCAAAACCTATGGTGTAACAGTCAACATCGACACAGTTCTAAAGTGACCGGCTTCTGTAGGTAAATTTTCATGTAGTGGGTCAACTCTGGCTTAATAACTCCACTCAACTCTGCCTTCATAAATTCAGTCAACTCTGGCTTAATAAATCCAGTCAACTCTGGCTGAATAAATCCAGTCAACTCTGCCTTAATAAATCCAATCAACTCTGGCTGAATAAATCCAGTCAACTCTGCCTGAATAAATCCAGTCAACTCTGGCTTCATAAATCCAGTCAACTCTGCCTTAACAAATCAGTCAACTCTGGCTTCATAAATCCAGTCAACTCCGTCTTCATAAATCCAGTCAACTCTGCCTTCATAAATCCAGTCAACTCTGCCTTCATAAATCCGGTCACCTCTGCCTTCATAAATCCAGTCGACTCTGGCTACCTGGAGACGGCCAGAGACTCACTGTGCCCGCACTCGAGTGACAGATCAACGATATGTTTGACAGTGTGACCAATAACAGCGCTACCATCCTCAATAAACCCTGCAGGGAGGGTGTCCAAGCCTCACCAGAACCCGCACTACTCAGGCAAGTGTCTTGTACATCATAGACCTGATATTCACCGCCGGACACGCTGAACCTTTTGACATGACCCGGGAAGGACCCAACACCACTCCTTGCAGTACGCCGCGGGTCGGTGCCTCGTCTACAACCATTACAGTAACAGTAGAGATGAAATAACTGAAGTCGTGTGCCTCTGTCATGATGTCATGACACAAGACATTGTCAATTCTAAACTTAATACCGTACGCTTCCTTCTGAACATTTTCTTTTCGTGAAGACGAAACGAAACATCATCGTTCCTGTCGTAAAAATTTTCAGTTTGGTTGTTGTCGTCGGTCACCAACTCCCTGTGGCACTGGCTCAGCCACAGCTTTATCCTGAACACGATATGGAGTCCTCGTCATCCACCTCATCTCTAGAATGATTCCGAAATTTCACGAGACATCCTTGGCTTTGTCTGAGCCGTACTTCTCTTAACGGAACCATCGAATGAATCTACATAAATAGAAAGGCTTTTTGTTTTAAACAACAACCATGGACAACATCATCACAAGATGTTATAACCAACCAATTACCATCACAGTAACATCTCGAGCCGACAATTCTTCACTGGAACTAACACGTACAGTGTTATGTGTGTTCATCTCAAGCCTAATCTTAACCAGAGGTGTAAAGTAAGTCAGGACTTGAGTCAGGAACACCTACATATACTTGAGGCACCACACTTATAAACACCTCCCTCTTAAAGTAACAAAGTCCAGGATGGATTCAAACTTACCACTGTCCTCAGGAGGCTCATTAAGTACTGTCCCCAGTGGTTCACACCAGCAACCAGGGTAACACACACACACTACTGAAGGTTCACACCAGCAACCAGGGTAACACACACACTACTGAGGGGTTAGCGTTTGAGCGTCCCATCGAGCACGAGCGCTTCGTTCTGGACACCGCACACGTTATCTTGCGGGTCATAACGAGAGTCCCTCACCTCCTCTGCTGTGTGACGATCCCCGGTCGACGTCAAGCCGAGCCTCTGGGAAGAAGGATCCTGACACCAGGGTCGCACGCAGTGCCCACAATGCTCACGACGTAGATCGCACACGCTTGCCTCCGGTGCCATCACTATCCTTCCGCTGGATGGTGGCGTCCCCCATCCCCAAAAGGATCTCCCGACCTGCTGCTCGTCCGGCACGATGGGGGTCCTCCTCCTGCCAGGTGTCTCGTGTCACACCTCCACACACACATCCTCCTCCCGACAGTGGAGAGCGGCAGCCTCTCCTCCCCTCCTCACCTCACCATCCATCACTGGAGGACTCGTCAGCCTCCAGACGTGGCCGATGGCTGCCGACATGAGGTACTGCATGGACGTCCTCCACCTGCAGCTTGAGGTATCAGAGGATGAGCTTTTCCCTTCACTGCCTCAGCCTGGAAACCCATGACTCGGTGTCGCCTCACACACACACACACACACACACACACACACACTACACTTCCTTTGCCTCCAATGAACCCAATGGGCGTGTCTGGTCCGGTCATCGTGACAAGAGGTAAATTGATGACGATATCTGCGTGTCTGTGTGGACGTGAAGTCTACGACCCCAGTCCTCGCCACCCACCGCCGTCATGTACTCTGCCTGCTGGTCCACAGGTGGCCAAGCGTACTTACGGCCGCTGCAGTGGACGTTACATGACCCCCTAACCCCCAGGCTGGAGCCAGGCACCAGGAGAGAGGTCCTAGTCCAACCTAGCCACCAGGTAGCCACGTAGTCAGTCATCCAAGTAGGCAGCTAACTAGGCAGGCAGGGGAGCTAGGCACGGAGGGAGCTGGGCAGGCAGCCATAACAGTCTCACTTAAAAATGTATCATTTGGACTGGATTTGCATCCATAAACACTAGCCGGGTAAGCTACCTTCACGATAATCAGCTTATAGGATTACCATTTAGAAACTATTTTGCATGGCGACACTATTTCTACCCGGGCCGGGGGGGTCACAGGTCCTCACCTGACCTGACAGCTAGCTGGCTAGGTCAGAGGTCCTCACCTGGCCTGATCTAACAGCTGGCTAGGTCAGAGGTCGTCACCTGCCCTGACCTGACAGCTGGCTAGGTCAGAGGTCCTCACCGGACAGCTGGCCAGGGCAAAGGTCCTCACGTGACCAGAGTGTCAGGTGGTATATGCGACTCACACTGTGCGACCCGGATGGGATGGATGATCATTTCTGCTTACAATGAGCGACACGGGAAGGCCAATGCGTGTCCCCAATCACGAAGCCATCCCGGGCGAACGGAATAAAGTTCGACGCAAGACACGTAGAATTTACCCCCAACTCCGCTGGTGTGGGTAGACCAAACCAACTGAGGTAGAGAGGCGATACGAGGAGGGGAAAGAACGACGGGGGAGAAAAATAATTCCACACCCTGGCTGTTCCAGGGACCGAAGGAGGTATCATACCGACCCATCCTCGAGTGGCCGGTCTCCACAAGGAAACTATGGGAAGCTGCGCAGCCACACGACGCCGCGCGCATAGTGTCCAGGCCTTTGGGGTGGAAGGGGGACACATGCAGACACCTCAGGAAAAGAGTGGCCCAAAAATAATACCTCCAGGAGAGAGAGAGAGAGAGAGAGAGAGAGAGAGAGAGAGAGAGAGAGAGAGAGAGAGAGATGGGTGGAGGGAGGTGGATGCCAGGAGAATTAACGAGACGGTGGAGGGAGGCGAGTGAGTCGAGCAGTTGGCTCATACCAGAGTGATCAACATCAGTGTAGAAATGAGGCAGCTGCTCACAAGGATAATGATTACGTTACCTGTACACTGATACAGCTGGGACAGCTGGAGACACCAGGAACATTAACCAGGGACATCCACCATGCACCAGGTGGGAGGCAGCTGGTCCCACAGCAGATCTAAGCCAAAGTTTCCGGCACATTTCCCTAGACTTACAGACCTTGTAAGTGTGGCGAGGGCGTTGACAGCGGGTGTCTGTGCTTAACTCCGGTGATGGGGGGGCGTGGGCCCCCCCCCTGTACAATGACACACGCCCTACCTCACACATACACACACACCTGACGCTGGCGGGCGCGCGTTCCTGCCCGCTATAGCTGGACTGAGGCAACCATGTTTACAGTCGACATGAGAACGCGACTTATCTATCTAAGACTTCACGTTTTCTTTAGACATAAAGTTAAATAACCCACTGGGGAATGACCCAACTCTTCTCCTACGTTAGCAAGATGTTATGAACACCCCATCACCACCAACACCAACCCCGGAGGCACGTCACCTCTTCCTCTAGTGATCCTGGAGTTGTTATCATGATGGTGTCATCCGGTGTCACCCACAGTGACAGATCTGCTTGACAGCGCCCCTGGCGGCAAAGACAGCGTTGACGGCGTCGTTGTAAAACACACGAACGAACGAACGAATGTCTGTGTTTGTTTTTTTGTGAGTACGGGGGGGGGGGGGGGGGGGGAACAGTCTGGAAGCCTGGGAGGTGGGGCCAGGGTCGTGTGGGTCCACAGTTTCTGACTTGTTCTGTCCCAGCGACTGGCTGCGGGTCGTGAGGCACGCTTGGGGAGGTAAGGCAGGGTGAGAGTGAGTAAAGGGTAGGGGGTTGTGGGATAGGGTGGGGGGCCGCGAGGCAGGGTGGAGGGCCGTGAGGCAGAGTGGAGGGTAGTGAGTCAGGGTGGAGGGTCGGGGTCGGGAGACAGGGTGGAGGGCCGTGAGGCAGGGTGGAGGATCGTCGTGAGGCAGGGTGGAGGAGGGTCGTCGTCGTTGTGAGGCAGGGTGAAGGATCGTCGTGAGGCAGGGTGGAGGAGGGTTGTCGTCGTGGTGAGGCAGGGTGGAGGAGGGTCGTCGTCGTGGTGAGGCAGGGTGGAGGAGGGTGGTGGTCGTCGTCGTGGTGGTGAGGCAGGGTGGGGCGGGGTGGAGGTAGAGCATGGCGCCACCTGGGGGACGGGCCTGACACTTGCGTCAGGTACTCCGTGACCAATACTGGCATGACGTGACGACCACCATTACCACTATGGATTTTGTTGAGAGGCCAGACACCCAGCCCTGCAGGACCGTCCCCTCCAGGTGTTGGGCCGACCCTCACCACCCACCACACCCCCCCTCCCTCGCTAGATGTTGGTGGCGCACCCCTCATCCCCACCAGGTATTGGGGCGCCCCTTTCCCCCCCCCCCAACAGGTGTTGGGGCGCCCATCACCTCCAACAGGTGTTGTGGCGTCCATCACCCACACTAGGTGTTGGGGGTGCACCCCCCTCATCCCCATCAGGTTTTGGTGGCGTCTCTCACCCCCACCAGGAGGGGGCAGCTCCCCCTCCTCCGAACGTGATTCTCAAGTCCCCCCCCCCACCTTCCTCCCAAGTTGACCCACCTGCCACTGAACCCCCCCCCCCCCACCACGAGCACCTCACCATCTCTGAGAAGGGCGTGTTGCTTCACTGCTTCATGCACCCTCTCAAGATGGCCCGTGTGGCAGTGAAAGTGGTGTCAGGGGCATTTCACTGCCAGTGCTCTTCACTTGTTCCTGTTTACCAAAAGTCTTCAGGTTAGCACATATCATCACCACCACCCTGTGACTCTGGGCACAGTTACTCTTCCTGATGTTCACTGTTTCAATAGGCCGTCGTGTTTCAATGGGCCGTCGTGTTTCAATGGGCCGTCGTGTTTCAATGGGCCGTCTCCCACTATCTCCTGAAACTTGAGACTCTTCTCATACTCAGAGGGCCACTCCTCCTCCTCCTCCTCCTTTGTCTTCTCTTCCCCTCCTTGCTATCCCGCATCCCTCTGGACAGGTCAGGTAGGATCCTGCCTCTTCTGTAACTTTCGTCTCCACAACTCCGGCAATGTCACTCTTCCCCGATTGGTTCCTCGAAGTCGGGCTCTTTTGTTTATCATTTAGTACCAATCCATCAACACTGGTCGTCCCCTTACCTCTACACTACCTCCACCAACTCTACTCGTTCCTTTCACTACAGCTACAGTGTCTGGCATTTCTACAGCCACCTGTGGCGGTCTTTCGAATCAGTGTTTCCTCCTTGTGGAACAGGGTCTTCTTGCAATCCAGAGGATGAAAAAAAAATATATATATATATCACCAGAGATCTACGTCTATCAATCCGCTGCTTCACAAATCCTCCCAATTTTAGCACGCGCCCACTCGTCCGCTAAATCCTTCAGCGTTGATTCGTCACCCTCCATGTCCCTCGCTTCAACTAAAATCTCCCTTTTTCCCCGTGTGCAAAACACTGATCCCGAACACTCTCCATTTTCTGCTGCCTTCCCTATGCTGGACTGGAAATTCCCCCCCCCCCCAACCCCCAGGACGCTTGCGTCTCCAACGGTGGGTGTATAGCACTGTCTCTTCGGCTTCTCTTCACTACCTAGTCTTCCTCTGGTCCAGAGTCATCATGTCTCCGTGTCCCGAGGTCTCTCCTTTGCTCCCTGTGGGTTCCCGGTCCCCTGCTCACCCGCCCTGTGTCATCATTAGTATCTGACCTCCACGTTAGGGGCATCTCCTTTTGTCGTGTCGTCTCTTGTCACAACAGGAACGACGGCGTCTGATCACTTTTATATTTCGTCCACTGTATCTTTTTTTTTTCCCTCTGCTTACACGCCTGCTTAATCCCTTGACCTGATGTGGATCTGCGTTCATGCCCTTTGACTGTGTCTTGCTGTTCCCCGATTTCCTCTCCCATCTGATAAGACTCCTCGTGATCTTTGATTATAAGTCTTGTGTCATTATCTACCCTACATCTAAGTTAGCTTCTGATCTTTTTTTCAGTAATTTCAAATACCTTCCCAGCCTTATCGCCTTAGCTGACTCGTCTTTTATTTACCCATATATCTTTTTTTTTTCTCTCTCTCACCTTTGTAAGACACATCCTCCTCTTCCCAAAGCCTCTCCATCTTATAGATCCAGTCACGAGCGTTTGGTTGTGGGTTTTATTTTATCATTGTCTGAAGCGATTTCTGAAAGATCAAATTCAAAATTCTTGCCTTACTTGACTGTGTGTGTGTGTGTGTGTGTGTGTGTGTGTGTGTGTGTGTGTGTGTGTGTGTGTGTGTCTGAAAACACTTTTACCTTAGTCTGGTCTGAGTGGCTGGGCTAATTTTCCTTCAGTTGATTTATGGAACTACTCGTGTGTCTTTGTAATTATCTGTTCGTAATTAACTATCTGTGATGCATAGGGAGGGGGGGGGGGATTTTGCACAGATGAGGGTTCCATTCCTTTAAACTACCACTTCTATCACTGAGCTCTCTTAAACTGTATGCTCTCCACATTCAGTCCCAATTCGGTTTAATCTACAGTCATCCACGACTTTTAATTCGACAGAGGTACTTCCTTGACGGCCTTATTTACATCTATACTTAACAAGTCTCTTGCCTTGTTTCACGTTGCGTCCTCGGGTTGTTCCAACCATCTTCGCATCTTCCCAACAACTTGAAACCTGTGATCAGGTCACCCTTCAACTCTTCTTTCTTCCATGACGGGCAACTTGAAGGCACCTAGCCTGTCTCTGTGACTCAGCTCTCATGATCCTGGAACCATTTTTGTTGCCTTCCTCTGCACCGTCTCAGTTAGTTTTGTTTCTCTGGACGTGTGTGTGTGTGTGTGTGTGTGTGTGTGTGTGTGTGTGTGTGTTACGGAGTGTTTTACACTCGTGTCGCCTTGTTCCTTTACCCTTATGTGTACACACACACACACACGCACACCAGCCTACGGCAGGCACTCATCTATCGACCAGCCCTGAGGGGAGGATGAACACCTGGGTTGGGTGTAGGACGAACGCCGCGCCCAGGAATCGAATTCACGCGGGCCCTCCCCAGGACGGGGGCGCACGCACGCGCGCGCGCGTGCTGACTCATGGTCAGTAACGCTAACCACAACAGCACAGAAGCCCGTTAAGCTTGCGTGTGTGTGTGTGTGTGTGTGTGTGTGTGTGTGTGTGTGTGTGTGTGCGGGAGCGTGCAAGGTACACACGCAGGCTCTTAAGGTTGTTATTCCAGCCTGGAGTAACATCAATATCGGTTGCAACTGCCAACGAATTGTCGTCCTACGTAGGCTCACGGGAAGGTCCAGGGGGGAGAGCTGACATGAACAGGCCGGTGGTGGGGCGTCCGGCTCCGTCCTGCCCCCGTGACGACCACAGGGGGGGGGGCTGACCTCCTGAAGGTCGTCGGCTCTGGGGTACGACAACACACCCGACCCCCTCACCCACCTTCCACCTTCCCCCAAGCCAACCATACCCCTGGGGCAAGAGGCAAGAGGAGGGTGATACAGTGACGCCTGGGTTATAAGAGGAACCACACGACACTTGTAGACAGTTCTTGTACATCAAGCACACACACGCACACACACACGTACACACACACACACACACACACACACACACACACACACACACACAGCAAATCATAAAACAGGATAATATTTACATACATAATAAAGTACGGACAAGACGTATTATCGGTGCAGGAATTTCGTCCGCGTGTGCGACGGATCAATAATGGGCACGTCAGCAAGTGGACACTCCAGGCCGGTCGTCAGCAAGTGGACACTCCAGGCCGGTTGTCAGCAAGTGGACACTCCTGGCCGGTCGTCAGCAAGTGGACACTCCAGGCCGGTCGTCAGCAAGTGGACACTCCAGGCCGGTCGTCAGCAAGTGGACACTCCTGGCCGGTCGTCAGCAAGTGGACACTCCAGGCCGGTCATCAGCAAGTGGACACTCCTGGCCGGTCGTCAGCAAGTGGACACTCCAGGCCGGTCGTCAGCAAGTGGACACTCCAGGCCGGTCGTCAGCAAGTGGACACTCCTGGCCGGTCGTCAGCAAGTGGAAACTCCTGGCCGGTCGTCAGCAAATGGACAACACTGGCCGGTCGTCAGCAAGTGGACACTCCTGGCCGGTCGTCAGCAAGTGGACACTCCTGGCCGGTCGTCAGCAAGTGGACACTCCTGGCCTGCTATGGTACTGGTGCCAGGCGTCATCCTGACGTCCTCCGTCTATACGTGTGTGTGTGTGTGTGTGTGTGTGTGTGTGTGTGTATGTGTGTGATTGTGTGTGTGTGTGTGTAAGTGTGTGTGTGTGTGTGTGTAGCACAGCCATGTGGGAACGTTAGGGTTGGGTACAGCCCAGGCAAGAGCCCCTCTGTTCACGGGTTTCTAACCTGGGCAAGAGCCCCCCTCAGTACACAGGGCTTCCAAGAACTAAATTCCCCGCCCAAAATCCTTTGTGTAGTTCTAACCTAATAATGGAAATCCCGGACGGCGATTATTGTAATTTCTCAAATATGTAAATAGCTGGGGGTTAATGGCTGTAAATTATACCTTGCGACTAAAGCACCGCGACTCGGCACAGGAGAAAATGTAGACATTACACCGTTGTAGGGGAAAAATATATCCTTTGTCTAAACCTTTATTTCTGGGAGAAGGAACCACAAGCGACCTAGTGGGAACTGACAGGAATCTTGACCTAGATTAGAATCATACGATTCAAGAACAACTGCGACAGATCGTAGAGGAGGAGGTTTCGTCACTCGTATATATACACTCACACTGACGACAGACGGCTTCTGTTTGTAAACAATGAGGTAGCCACTGTCTACATGGCCTCGAGTAATACATACACTGTGTCTCCAAGTTCTCCTCCTTGTTTCCCAATCCCATCATCCACGTATTCTAAACACATCATCGTTGTATCCACTCATCGATACTCCTCAAGCCATATATACTCGTATCAGTTTCCACAGGGCATTTCTGGCAACACCTCTTCTGTTGTTGCTTTCTCCAGGTCCTTAAATGCTGCATACAAATCCTTCTCTTCCCTCCAGTATTTCCCACACATATTTCCGGAGCAAAGTCACCTGGTCCACACATCCTCTAGCACTCCCGAAGCCCCGGTGTTCCTCCCTAGTGTGATGCTCTGTGCATGCCACTACCCTCTCAATCACCGCTTCCCCCCATACAACTTACCATGTATATGAAATAGATTTATACCTCCATAAGTCGAGCACTCACTTCTGTCCCTCCCTTGCCCTTATATACTGGCGGTATACATGCATTCCTCCAGTCTTCAGCCACCTCACCTTGAGCCATACATAAGCAGAAAATCCAGTCGGGCCAATCAATAAGACTGTCACCCCCTTTCATGAAAAATTCAACTGCAACCCCAACCACTCTGGCCACTTTGCCAAACTTCATCTTATGCAAAGCTTTTCCCACTCCCTCTGTTTTCCACCAAACAATTCGCCGTGGCTTTTACGCTCTGTGTACCTGCCCCGCTTCTCCTAAACATCCCATGTCTGCCACCCTATCATGTAACACATTCAACAGTCCTTCAGAACACTTACTCCATCTACGATCTACGTTTTCTTTGCTCGTTAAAGCTACCCCAATCTTCTCCCCTCGCAGATACCTCCCATTTGTTCTCTTTTTTTTTCACACTCTTCACTTCTTCCCCTACACCTTCCTCTTGACCTCCAGCCGCTTTCTCTTGTACATATCCCAGTCACACGCATTCCTTCCCTGCAGGTATCGCCCACAAATCTATCTTCTTCCTCTTGAGAGGAACTTAACTTCCTCATCCCACCAAACACCGCATACCACAGTCTTCCCGAGACAGACCCGGTGTTAAGCAGACAACCACGGCTAAAGTGCGGCAGTAATCAATGACGAGGTCATCAAAACGGGTCATCAATCAGACGAGACAGTACTCATGCCCTCCATAAATCAAGTCCCATATTGATCTTGCCCAAGGTCGGCATTAATCAAACGGAGGAAATGCTTGAACCCGGCCTTCATCAGGACAGACATGAACCCAAGTTTGGTAATGACTCAACTGGGCGGACAATACTCGAGCTGCGGGAAAATGACTTTTACGTCTGTCTGTCTCTCCCGCGGGCAAAGCCGGCAGAAATAACCCAAGCTGTGCCGCCCTCCCCCCAAAGTGGGCAGGAATTAACTAACTCAGACCGGGGGGGGGTTGGTGTCAAAGTTGGGCAGAGATAACCCAGGTGTGACCCGTGGTCGAGGTTGGGGCACTACCCGCCTAGGCCGGTCGTCAGCCCGGGGGCGCCGGCCTTAAGAAAGCCGTGCGCGTCGGGAGGTCCACACAATATTGATCCCCGGCCGCTGGGAATTGCTCGCTCGATTCAATAAATAATTCAGTTGTTTTCGGAAGGCAAGCGACGGAGCGACTGGTGTCTGTTCGATACTACCCGAGACCCCGCAGCTCGCGCATTGATCCTCCTCCAGGAGTTGACATGACAGTCTCCCCAGGCTCATGCCCCTGCCTCACGCCCGCCCCCCTCCCCCCTCCCCCCAGCGGCGCCCCACCCCCTCCCTCATGTCCCCAGGCACGTCGGGTCACTCCTGAGATTGCCAGGTCACTCCTAAGAACCACGAGTCACTCCTAGGAGCGTAGGTCACTCCTAAGAACCACGAGTCACTCCTAGGAGCGTCAGGTCACTCCTAAGAACCACGAGTCATTCCTAGGAGCGTCAGGTCACTCCTACGGACCACGAGTCACTCCTAGGAGCGTCAGGTCACTCCTAAGAACCACGAGTCACTCCTAGGAGCGTCAGGTCACTCCTAAGAACCACGAGTCACTCCTAGGAGCGTCAGGTCACTCCTAAGAACCACGAGTCACTCCTAGGAGCGTCAGGTCACTCCTAGGCACATCGGGTCATTCTTAAGAATATAAAGTGACCCCTGAGAAAATCAAGGTCATCCCTAGGAACATAAGGTCACCCTTAAGACATTTCAGGTCACCCCTGGCAACATCAGGTCACTCCTAGGAACATCAGGTCACCCTTAAGAACATCAAGGTCACCTCTTGGAATGCCAGGTCACCTCTTGGAATGCCAGGTCACCCCTCGGAAAGCCAGGTCACCCCCAGACACAAGAGGTGTCCCCCCTCCAAGCCCAAACATCAGATCCAGCTGGGCTACGTCCGTCCGTCCGTCCGTCCGTCCAACTGTAGCGAACGACGCCACGCAACATGCGTCGCAAGGCGTGCGCCAAACGTTCCTCGACGGCGCCAAGTTCTACGTGGTGTCGCCAAATTACCCTTGGCGTCAGGACCATCACTCCCCCCTGGCGACGCCGGGGAACCCCATGGAAGGTCTCATGGCGGTCGTGACAGGTCGTCCCTTGGGGTCGTCCCAAGGAATGCCACGCCAGCCTAGCTAACGTCACGTGACGTAGATGGGGGTCCCAGGGGACGCTAATGGGTCCCAGAGGGGACTGAAGGTGATTCCAAGGGGGAGGCGCGGCCACCCCCGGGGGCCAGGTATGCAACACCACAAATATGGATTGATTAGCCACCTGCTGTACTCCTGGGGAGCGCTGGCAGCCTGCGTGTTACCGTGCACCCTGGGTGTTCTGTGGTACACCGCTGCACACTGGGTGTTCTGTGGTACACCACTGCACCCTGGGTGTTCTGTGGTACACCCCTGCACCCTGGGTGCTCTGTGGTACACCCCTGCACCCTGGGTGCTCTGTGGTACACCCCTGCACCCTGGGTGTTCTGTGGTACACCCCTGCACCCTGGGTGTTCTGCGGTACACCCCTGCACCCTGGGTGTTCTGTGGTACACCCCTGCACCCTGGGTGTTCTGTGGTACACCGCTGCACCCTGGGTGTCCTGTGGTACACCCCTGCACCCTGGGTGTTCTGTGGTACACCCCTGCACCTTGGGTGTTCTGTGGTACACCCCTGCACCCTGGGTGTTCTGTGGTACACCCCTACACCTTGGGTGTTCGGTGGTACACCCATGCACCCAGTGTGTTCTGTGGTACACTTTGGACTAAGCCTGAGCTCATCCAGCCAGCCACAGAAGTCTGTACAAGTCTCATGACGTCAGACCTCGAGCTCTTCACCGTGAAGAGGGAACTTCTGTGTACTTCGTCTTTCACTTATTTCCCGCTTGACTCTTGCAGCGCTTGACGAACGACACTCGTCAACACAGGCCCGGAGTTGGGCGCGATTTCCCCGTCTCCTTTCTTAAACAAAGGCACGATATATGCCGGCCTCCACACCTCTGCTGGACCTTCCTCCACACCTTTGGACCTTCCGTCCTCCAAGGTTCATAAACAGTATTTCGGGACGCCTATCAACGTTCCTTAATAATTTCCGTCAGCACGTATGGGGAGACCTGATCACTCATTCTGACAGCTTAATTATATCATTTGTTATTCATGTTTCATACTTTCTGAAAATTCATATCCCTTTCCACCATCCTAACACTGGTGTTGTATCCTTTGCGTTACGCCTCGAGTGTTGTCCCTCAGGTGATGAGGTGCTGCATCGTTTGTGTTGCATCATGGGTGCTCACCCTGGGTGTTGCATCATGGGTGTTCACCCTGGGTGTTGCATCATGGGTGTTCACCCTGGGTGTTGCATCATGGGTGTTCACCCTGGGTGTTGCATCATGGGTGTTCACCCTGGGTGCTGCATCATGGGTGCTCACCCTGGGTGTTGCATCATGAGTGTTCACCCTGGGTGTTGCATCATGGGTGTTCACTCTGGGTGTTGCATCATGGGTGTTCACTCTGGGTGTTGCATCATGGGTGTTCACTCTGGGTGTTGCATCATGGGTGTTCACCCTGGGTGTTGCATCATGGGTGTTCACCCTGGGTGTTGCATCATGGGTGTTCACCCTGGGTGTTGCATCATGGGTGTTCACCCTGGGTGTTGCATCATGGGTGTTCACCCTGGGTGCTGCATCATGGGTGCTCACCCTGGGTGTTGCATCATGAGTGTTCACCCTGGGTGTTGCATCATGGGTGTTCACTCTGGGTGTTGCATCATGGGTGTTCACTCTGGGTGTTGCATCATGGGTGTTCACCCTGGGTGTTGCATCATGGGTGTTCACTCTGGGTGTTGCATCATGGGTGTTCACCCTGGGTGTTGCATCATGGGTGTTCACTCTGGGTGTTGCATCATGGGTGCTCACCCTGGGTGTTGCATCATGGGTGTTCACCCTGGGTGTTGCATCATGGGTGCTCAACCTGGGTGTTGCATCACGGATGCTCACCCTGGGTGTTGCATCATGGGTGTTCACCCTGGGTGTTGCATCACGGGTGCTCACCCTGGGTGTTGCATCATGGGTGTTCACCCTGGGTGTTGCATCATGGGTGCTCACCCTAGGTGTTGCATCTTGGGTGTCTTACCTCAAGAGGGGTGACAAAGGTGTTCCATCCTCTTTGTGTTGCATCTTGGATGTTCCATCGTTATGCCACATAAGTGTTCCATCATCCTCGCCATATTTTGGTATTACATCTCGAGTGTTCTTGCCGGGGGGGTGTAGCAGCCATGGTTGTTATGAGGGGGGTCTGTCCCTTCCTCCCCTCTTCTCGCCTGGCGGGGGTGTTGCATCCATCGCTGGGAGGGGGGGGGAATGGGGTCTCCTCCCCCCAACTGGTGGGGGTGTTGCATCCATGTTGGGTGGGGGGTGTGGGGGGGTCTTTCCCTCCCCCGTTTGGTGGGGGGGTGTGTTGCATCCATGGTTGCTGGTGGTTGAGGTTTGGGTGGGGGGGTGTTGCATCCATGGTTGCTGGTGGTTGAGGTTTGGGGGGGGTGGGGGTGTGGGGTGTTTGCCCCCTACACGCCTGGATAATTGACCGCCGGGGGGGGAGGGGGGGAGGTGTATCGAGGCCGCTCTTACATAATTGAGTGGCGGAGCTGCGGGACGCCTTGCTGGACCACTGCCTCCGCCACGGTGGGTCTTGCCTCGACCTGGCCAGGCCCTCTCTGGTGGCCTCCTGCCTCCCTCGACCTGGCCCTCTGCTTCCCTCGACCTGGCCTCCTGTTTCAGCTCCACTCTGGCCACCCTGCTTCCCTCTACCTGGCCTCCTGCCTCAGGCCCACTCTGGCCTCCTGCTTCACTCTACCTGGCCCCCTGCTTCACTCTACCTGGCCTTCTGTTTCAGTTCCTCTGGCCACCCTGCTTCACTCTACCTGGCCTCCTGTTTGAGGCCCACTTGGGCCCCCTGCTTCACTCTACCTGGCCTCCTGCTTCACTCTACCTGGCCCCCTGCTTCACTCTACCTGGCCTTGAGGCCCACTTGGCCCCCATGATTCACTCTACCTGGCCTCCTGTTTGAGGCCCACTTGGCCCCCCCTGCTTCACTCTACCTGGCCCCCTGCTTCAATCCAACCCTGTCCTTCACATTCACTCTGGACTTCTACTGGAATTTTAATACAGACGCACAAAATCACTCTCACACAACACTTGGCATCCACTCTGGCCACACACCTGCTATCACCGGACCACATCGCTCACACGTAAAAAGATAACGCCAAGTCTTAAACAAAGCATAACAACCAAGTTCGACCACAGATGAGAAATTCTGACGTGACGTGATGTGACGGTGACGTGATGTGACGGTAACGCGACGTGTTGCGACAGTGACATGACGTGATGTGACGGTGGCGTGACGTTATGTGACATGACGTGATGTGACGGCGGCGTGACGTGATGTGACGTGACGTGACGGTAACGCGACATGATGACGGTAGCGTGACGTGACGTGACGGCGACGGGACAGTGATGTGACGGTGACGTGATGAACAAGGGTGAATCAGCCTCAGGTGTGAACACATACAAGACAACATGTATGTGTGTGTGTGTGTGTGTGTGTGTGTGTGTGTGTGTGTGTGTGTGTGTGTGTGTGTGTGTGTGTGAGTGTGTGTGTGTGTGACAACGTTCCCTCTTCCGATACACAGATAAGAAATAATTAGACGAGAGAATATGACGACAAGGGAAGCATTGGTGGGCACCATACAGGGTAGCGCAGGGTTACTGGACTGAGAGGATGATACAGTGATAAAGAATAATTGGGATGAAATAGGGGGCGTTAAGACGAAATAGGGGAAGGTGGGGGGGGGGATAAACAATATACATTCGTAAGTTTAAGAAAACCGTACGAGACTACAACTCCCGAGCCAGAGCAAGAATAATAATGCACCAATACGTTGTGTTCCTTTAGCCACAGCAACGGTGGAAAATGCGCCAAATGAGGCTTTGGAGACAAATGGGGGAGGGGAAAAATATATAATTCCCCCCCACCCTCTGTGTAATGATCCCTTTATGTAAATTGGGCGTAAAACTGTCATATATATATATATATATATATATATATATATATATATATATATATATATATATATATATATATATATATATATATATATATATATATATCATTAGACGTACAGGGGAAAAAAAAAAAGGCTGACAGAATTTTTGGAAGAGAGAAGTGGTGAGAAGTCACCCCCGTCGAGCCTGTGTCAATGGAGGACAATCTCGTCGAAGAACTTCTCACAACAGAAGGGTCCATCCTTCCCCTGCTACTGATTACAGCGCAGCCTTCAAGCTGCAGAAAGCCTCTGGAAAAAGGTCCTAAGATTATAAAATAATTATGATGATAATAATAATAATAATAATAAAATAATAATAATAATACTAATAATAATAATGATAATAATAATAATTCATGTACTTATTCATAATTTCCCCAGGCCTTCCCTTCGAGAAGCCCAAGGCTGCGCTTCGTTCAGTAGCAGGGAAGCGAGACTTCTTTGGAATATTCGTTGGCGAAATTGTACTGTTAATGATTCAGCCTCGCCAAAGGTGACTTTGTACTCACGCTGTAATCTCACGCAGGTGAAATCCGGTAACACCTTAACAATATATATATATATATATATATATATATATATATATATATATATATATATATATATATATATATATCGGTTAACAATATAGGTAAATTTAATGACCAGAAGAAAATGTGTTGTAATTTCCTATCTCCGGACCCCAGGCAGGAGATCAAAGGGTTGCTCGGGTCAGGCGAGGTTAACCTACCCGTTAATGGCCACAGTTTTTGTCTGAGTGACCTGGCCTGACCCTGGGCCAACCACAGCAAAGCCAGGTCTGTGCCTGATCATTTCATTTTCCCCAGGATAGTCTGCGACTCTTGTTGACTTCTTTTTTTTCTACCCCAGGATAGTCTCCGACTCGTGTTGGCTCTTATTTTCTCCCCCAGGCTAGTCTCAGACTCGTGTTGGTCTCATTTTCTGCCCCAGGATAGTCTCCGACTCGTGTTGGTCTCATTTCCTGCCCCAGGATAGTCTCCGACTCGTGTTGGTCTCATTTTCTGCCCCAGGATAGTCTCCGACTCGTGTTGGTCTCATTTTCTGCCCCAGGATAGTCTCCGACTCGTGTTGGTCTCATTTTCTGCCCCAGGATAGTCTCCGACTCGTGTTGGTGTCCGCCAAGGTGAGGTAGTACTTGGCCACCAGGTCAGCAGCAGAGGAGGGAGGGAGAACTGTATGACGTGTGTCCTGGAAAGTGTGACAGGTACCCACCCTGCAATCACCTACCAGTACACAGTAGACCTACTATGTACTGCTGACCTGCTATATATATATATATATATATATATATATATATATATATATATATATATATATATATATATATATATATATATATTGCTGATCTGCTATATATACTGCTGGCTTGCTATATATTGTTGACCAGCCATATACTGCTGACCTAAGTTACTGCTGACCCATACTTAAGTGGAGGAGGTACAGGCCGGTCCCAGCCAACACTCAGACCAGGGCTACAGGCTACAGGAGTGGGTGGGTGTGGTACAGCCAACACTCAGGCCAGGGCTACAGGTTACAAGAGTGAGTGGGAGTGGTACAGCCAACACTCAGACCAGGGCTACAGGTTACAGGAGTGAGTAGGGGTGGTACAGCCAACACTCAGGCCAGGGCTACAGGTTACAGGAGTGAGTAGGGGTGGTACAGCCAACACTCAGGCCAGAGCTACAGGCTACAGGAGTGGGTGGGGGAGGTACAGGCTGGCCAGGTACACAGTATAAAATATTCAAGCCGGCCAACACCCGCTGGAGCACAACTTTCACAATGTATCGTCCAGTTCCTCACCTCCCGGACGCCACTACACGCCGGGTACATCACCCGTGGCCGAGGGCACAGGCTGGTTGTGGCCTGCACCGGTGCCCCAGACTCAGCTCTGCCCCAGTGCCCCACGAGGCCGGGCACTGGGGCAGGGCAGGAGGGTCTGGCAGACACCCCGGCCTGGCTGGGGTCCTGGACACTATCAACCTTGCCACCAATCAATGGCGGTTTAATTTTTCCTGTTTGTCGCCACCTCTACTGAGGTGCGAGCCAACACCCCTCCCTCCTCCACCAGCTGCCCCTTCCCTCCCTCACTCACTCCCTCCCTCAACCAGCTGCCCTCCGTCCCTTCACCAGCTACTCCACCTTCAAACTACCTGCCCCTCCATCTATCGTGTCCTCTCCTCCCTCCCTCACTCTTTACGTGCCACCTTTCCTTCCATCTACCTGTTGCCCCTCCCTCACTCCACCTACTGCCCTCCCTCCCTTCCCTCCACCCAGTCAGAGGTAAACTGCCTGAAGATCCAGAGAGATTGAGCCAACCTGGCACAGCGGAGAGAGGCATGGCGGATGGATGGATCCCGGCATAAGACAACTGCGAAGTACTGTATCCAGTTGGGCTCGGCCAAGACTGAAGAACCATGAGCACAAAACGAGTCGTAAACCATCAGCAGAAGTTATGTGAGGACAAGACCTGAGGGTCATTATCAGTAACGACCCTTTGTGTAGGGGGGGTGAGGGGGGAGAGGAGAGCAGCGCCTTGGTATGTGCATTTACAGCCAACAGAACGCCAGGACCCACTGGCTGGAACTGTACACTGTAAAGCGAAGGCTACTTGGCCCTCACCCTCCACAATGCCTTAGTTACACCTCGCTTGGTACCCGTTTTCAAAATCCGGTCGAAGGCGAAAGCGAGGACGAATACAAGCAAGAGCAACCAAGATAATCCCTCACCATGACTCGACCCACCACGACTTCAGATGCCTTTTGTGAGGAGAGACTCGAACCCCTACCATAATTCTCTCTCTCTTAAAAAAAGAAGAAAGAATGTGTAGATGACGACGGGATCAACTGCGAGTTCCCCAAAATGTTACGGCTCATTTCGATGACACAGCAGGCGACATTTTCGCCACTTTGGAACGAGAGTCAGTGACCAGACACAATGGTCTGGTCTGTGGATGAATTTTAGCCACGACCACAACGCAGGCAAGAGTCTTCAACCCCTATGGAGCGGAAGACCATTGGAATAAACCACCCTCCCCCCGGTGTGGCAAGTGCAAAGACCATCACAACTCGGGTATGAAGACGAGATAAACGCGCAAATGATATTAGCTGTTATCAGTGAAAAATTTGATGAAGAAGAAAAAAACTTCTTCCAAAATGTGTTATGGAAGACATTCTTCCATAAGACTCCCCATCCCCACCAGAACAACATTTCAACACACACACACACACAAAAAAAAATTGTTGGTGAATTCATACCGTCACAATTTCTCAATAATTATATTTTCATTCCCCCCTAAGTAGTTATGAAGGCACCAGCCAACCACCCAAACTACCAGTTAACAACGTGACCCCCCCCCCCCACACACGGGTTGGCTTGGCTGTGTGACGCGCGTCACGGGTGATCGATATGATCCGTTACTGCGGCTCTTACCATCACTGAAAGGTAATGTGCTAATTTGTCGTAATTAATACAATGCGTCCGTCTCTCGTGGCTGGGCCGTGATGACGTATTTACCCTTGACCCCCCCTAATTGCCCTCACCTCACGGGGAAGAGGAGTGCTATCTGCTGGTCTGACTTGACCCATTAGGGCCCCATGGGGCAACCCCCACATTGCCCCATGCTCCCCACCCCCGGACCCAGCCCTCCACTGTGAGTGGAGGGCTACAGTCCCCTTGTGTGGTGCGTCCCACCAACCCTGGCCCCGTGTGGTGCGTATGTATGTATGTATGTATGTATGTATATGTATGTACTCCTCTCTCTCTCTCTCTCTCTCTCTCTCTCTCTCTCTCTCTCTCTCTCTCTCTCTCTCTCTCTCTCTCTCTCATTCCGGTAGCAACATCAGGTAACGCCGGAGCCTTGCCCTATATATCCCTCCCCCCTTTAGTTTAGAGACCTACACCTGTATCATACATCAGCCATCTCTGTAACGGGCATACAGCTGTATTTCTCTATGGCTGGTGGCTGTATCTCGCGTCCAGGCCAGTCATGATGTCCCGACGTCACCAAACCTGCAGTAATGATGTCAAGGTGATGATAATCAGTTCTTCTTCTGATTGTTTACTTGTTACTGAGTGTACCTAACTTCCTACCTAATTACCTCCCTATCTCCCTACCTACTAACCTACCTACCTAATTACCTCCCTATCTACCTACATGCTAACCTACCTATCTACCTGCCTACCACTATTTTACTCAGAGGTCTTGCCCAATGGCAGGGCTAGAGCGTAGCGCTCACCGCAGGAAAGTCTACAGTTACGAAGAAGCGTGTTGTGAGAGACATACGTTGCTAAGTAGTGTGTGTGTGTATGTGTGTGTGTGTGTGTGTGTGTGTGTGTGTGTGTGTGTGTGTGTGTGTGTGTGTGTGTGTGTGATGGGGAGACTGTATATCTGTGGAGTGGCCACCAGGTGCGGGTGGAGCAGGAAGACAAGACCCCTCCCGCCCTCCCTGGCTGCTGTCTTCCCGGGCTCATCAAACCATCACACATTAACCAGTGTACACCCACACACGGCTGACTGATCTACCAACACACACCCTCCCTCCACTCTCTCTCTCTCTCTCTCTCTCTCTCTCTCTCTCTCTCTCTCTCTCTCTCTCAATAAAATGGGTACCTGGCTCAGACTATGGTGTGTGTATATATAATCCTCTCCTCACTCATCCTCTCCAAAGGTCCATACAGAACATCCTCTTCGTCTCTCTCACCTATATATTCTTCCTATTCCCACACCTCTTTCTCCTACCCTGTCATTTCTAATCTGACCAACCCTTCTCTTCCTCCTCACACCGCATACTCTCCTCAAGAACTTTAACACCAATGCATCCCACCCTCTTCCGTGCTTTTCCATCCATGGCCTCACGCCTCTTGCCCACACAACACCGTTGGGACTACTATACCATCTAACACACCCATCCGTGCCCGAACAGACATTCACCTCTCGTTCCACACACAAACACACACTCCTCGTCCCCCCCTCACCATGGCTTATGTCGGCTTCCATGGTCCCTATCCGCTACCGTGTCCACTCCCAGGTGTCCAAACCACTTTTCCTCCTGGATCAGCTTCAGTCAAGCTCACATCCACTCCAAGCTGTCTCCTCACCCCCTGCCAAATCCTACAACCTTACATTTATTTACATTCTCGGCGTTCCTCTTCCACACACACACACACACACACACACACACACTCCCAGACACAGACACCAGCTTCTACAGTTTCTCACTCGGGTATGTGCCACCAGCGCTGTGCCATCAGTAAACAACAGACTCACCTTCAAGGTTCCCCCTTCCCCCACCCCCAACAGCAGCCATGGTGATATCACCCACCCTTCCCGCAAACCCACCAGTAACACCAGTGGCACCTTAACCTAGCCACCATAACACCAGTACCACCCTAACCTAGCCACCATACTAGTAGCACCATAACCTAGCCACCATACCATTAGCCTCACTAACCTAGCCACTATACCACCAACATTCTAACCTAGCCACCATACCACTAGCCTCACTAACCTAGCCACCATAACACCAGCATTCCAACCTAGCTACCACACCAGCGCATTCCTCCCAGCGCCCCTCCACTGCGCAGCGCCCGGCGGTCGGTTAGGGTGCGGGTGTTGGGGGGAGAGGAGGGGGGGGGGCACCTTTGTCTGGAATGCTCTAGAATGTCATCAGTCCTTAATTCATAGACCGGGCCGGCACCCCAAATGTCACGGGGGGGTGGGGGGAAGGGTTGTAACACATCCACCTGTGTGTGTGTGTGTGTGTGTGTGTGTGTGTGTGTTAGATTACTACAACTGTATTAAAGGCTTGGTGTGTGTGTGTGTGTGTGTGTGTGTGTTTTGTAATTTATGATTATTATATACAAATCACATCGGTAAAGAGTCTGAGATCAGAGATGCCTCGTCTCACGTCTGTGTATAAACTATGCCTTAACCTTGTGTAGATACACACATGTGTACACACTCCATGTTCTACCCGCGACCCATCCATCGACCAGTTCCACCGGAGGATGAACAGCTGAGTTGACTGTGGGCCGACTTACCCTGTCCGGGAGTCGAACTCCAGCCCGTTAGATTGCGAGTGCGTTTTGCAGGTACTGTACTACTCTCGTGTGTGTGTGTGTGTGTGTGCACATCGCCTGTATCATATGCCTTATATAAATCCATATATCGAAAGTTCTGTTTAGTTCACATACCAGCAGATGACCTCTGCTGGGAGAAATCCTCAACCCATGACCTCGTTTGACCTCCTCAGTACATAAGGACATGCCCTCAAGGTGCCACTGCTGACATAGGTCAGGTGTGTGTGTGTTCTAGATGTCAAGACCCAGCTCCTTAGTAACGCCATCTTACATGACAAAACTCGTCCTATATATCTACCATTGATGTTAATCAAAATATATACTAAATCAATACATGACCAAATGATGGTGGTCACTTATGACCATATTCTAATTCACTAAAAAAAAAAAAAAAATCAAATTCTAAATAATAACATTCATATGGCTGGTCGCGTGCCACACGTTGTTATATAGCAGATGTGTTGTACACGCTCGTTGCCAGTTAGTGGTCGGTTCTTGAATTTTTTTTTTCCCCCAATCTCGCCTCTGAATACCTGTGGTGAGGGCCACAGGGCCTATGGCATCTGACCCTTTCGTCTATGAGAAGTGCTTCAGCCCTGCGCAGACCAAAGGCTTCACCCATGGGCGCTACACTAGGCGATAAATGATAAATACGAGGAGATAAATGAGGAAAAAAAAAAAAACTAAGTTATCAAAGAGTTGTTAAGTGGAAAACTTCCATACTGAATCACGAAGAAGAAAAGAGGAACTGTGAGGAAGAGTTTGAAAACACAGACTGAGAAGCGTTTGTCAATGGAGTATGAATGGGACAAACATTAAGTCTCGCCCTTACGGTCATCAGACATGTAGTCCTACCATGAATGTGGCTGGCGGGCACTACGTCGATACTTAAATTCCCTACGAAGTTACACTATTCCCCAATACTGCTGCTTTTTGGACTTTTTAATATCGATGACCACAAAAATCCATAACACTTCACATTCGCTTTCGCCGACTGTCCTCCAGTTAAACTGGCCCTCAAAAATTTTGCGCCGGGAGTCCGTGTTAGTTCCTCAGCCGACTACTAGGACGGAGTGGCGCTGCTGTAGTGGAGGGCGGGCAACAGGGGTTACTATTCCATCAACACGTCGCAACACATGGGATATTCACCATGTTTTCAGAGGGGGTATCGCATACACGGACACAACTTCCACTGGTTAATCAATATCTCGTGAATGTTACGTATCCAATTAACCTGTAGCTTTCCAGAGCAGATTAAAAACAATGTCAAGTACATTTAAGTTATCGCTTCATCTTTGACGAACTTTTTCCATAATTTCGGCTTGGGTTAGTTACTATCTTTGCGAATTACGGTTAATATACGTCTGAGATGTTGGCCTTTACCTATCATGAATAGTTGAAAATGTCATCGCTAAATATTTCAAGATTGGCCCCCCAAGCACGGCGGATAATCGCTCGATAAATCATTAAATTTGACCTCTCCCGAGTCTGGGAAATGCCATGCGATGCCGCTCTCCACTCCCGATAACCTGACCACGTAAATCACCTTGGGGTTCCCCTCCGACCCGAGAGTGAACGTGATAAGGGACGAGAGATGGGTCAATTTTGTATAGTCTCCCTATAAACTCTCGTGGCTTACACTTCTCTTTGATATGAAGGATGGGTCATAGAAAACGATCCATAACGGATAGACCAGCCATGGACGCCAGGCGGGCGGCGGTATACCATAGTGGGACACAGGACGGATTCTTCTGCCGGTGTGGACCACTATTCCTCGCAGCCCATCAATCAGGAGCTGATTACCGATTCTCCGTGACATTTAGTCAGACAGCCAATAGCGAAGGGAGAGGAGAAACCGCAGTGACGTAAGCTCTTCTACTGGTGGTCCTCCTCAACCCAGATGGGACCTGGAAGCTGCGTCTCTTGACTGCATTCTCTTAGCCTCCCCCAGACCTGCACTTCCTTCTGGTGCACGGTACGGGGGTCAGCCAAGCTCTCATAAAACTAGTCTAACCAAATGAAGGAAAATCTCCCGAGCAACAGACCCTTCCTTCCGCTACACCAACACACACACAAGCACACACACACAGTAACCCCTCGTTCACGACGGGTAAGATGAGGGTGGTGTTGACCCCGACCCATTAGAATAAGGGCAAAGGTCGCGCATGAGACTCGAAGGTCGTGGCGCCGTGCTGACTGGCTGTTCTGAATGGTCGTACTACTTTCGTATTCAAGACCTTAAGACGACTCTTAAGGGGCGAACAAAACAGATATATTCAGGGTGTATCATCATGGTTGCTTGATGGACATTAAGGCATACGAGAATAAACTGGTAAAGGTTTATCATAGGTTGACCTGGAACTAGTTAGCCTAGTCTTGAAGTTGTACTGATGTGTGGGTTCGCATCCACTCTCTCGCTGTCATGTGGAATGCACCGAAACCAGTGTCCCCCTGTGTACAACCAGGCCTACCACAGACCTTTCCATAGTTTACCTCGACCTCTTCACATTTCCTGGGGTCAGTCCCACTGACAGGAAGTTGTTCCCTGAATATCACATCGCTCCAATGCGTTGCATCCCTTGCACGCCTCACACCCTCCTGCAAGCTCAGGCAACGAAGCTTCAAAGGATCTTTCATCCCGTCGTTCCACCTCCTCCTCGGTTCTCCAGGTTTTCCATGTTCCTTCCAATTCTGACGTGCGTACCCTCTTCGTCACCTCTTCTCCACGGATTCTTCCCATGTGTACAGATCAATTCAGCAGACACACTTCACCTCTTACCCTATAACACCGTATTGCATATGAAGTACACAATCAACAACATAATCGCCCCGTTTCTTAAAGAAATCTAACAGCAATCTCATCTAATCCAGCCGCTTTGCCGCACATCACCTTACGCAAGGCTTTCACCACCTCTTATCTTTTCATCAAACCACTCTCCATGACTGTCTCTCTTCGCATACCTTCACGACCACAACAACCCACGTCTGTCTCCCTCCCACTCCACATCCACCACATTTCCGCCGGTAACCCAGACCCAGAGAAACGTGTCGTGTTGGACGACGATGACGACAGTGAAGGCAACTTTGACACTAAGACGATGTGGAGGTAAGGTGGCGTCTGAGAAACGATCCTCTCTCTTGTCAGGAAATCATTTCATTCGGGTAACGAGCAGGCCACGAGAGGACATAAGTGGAGGAGAGGACATAGTGGGGGAGAGGACATAGTGGAGTGGTGATATTGAGAAACACAATGGCAACACGACTACGAGAGATGATGCACTTACCACAGACAGAGGGAAAGGTATGCATGATGACGAGTATATATACACCAACAGGATGTACTGGAGGCAGGTCACAACACACGGGCAGGCGAGCAATTACATCTGGAGATAAAACGGAAGGAGGTAATTAAAACATGAGCGAACTAAACTAGAGGTAAAAAAACTATTAAATAAAGGCATTTCAACAAAGCTATACCAGAAAACGGCAGGGAAACATTGTGGTAGAATTCAAAGCTAAACTAAGCTAAAATAACCGAAGTGTAACACGGGAGACGATACGGGGTGACCATGTTGGTGGATCTAGAGAGAACAAGTCAAATGGTGGACAATTGAAGGTATGGAAGCCGTACACTGGGTGAGGGATATACAGTGGTGGCCTGAAACAAATGAGCCAGATGAGACGGGTTTATGACTTAACCTGAAACGACATGAACACGGAATGACATGACGAAAAGATTCTGGGAAGAATGGGTACACGGGCAGGACACCTTGCCCCACACGGCCAGAGCACCTGGCCCCACACGGGCAGAGCACCTAGCTCCACATGGACAGAACACCTGGCTTCACACAGGCAGGACACCTGGCCCCACACGGGCAGAACACCTGGCCCCACACGGGCAGGACACCTGGCTCCACACGGGCAGGACACCTGGCCCCACATGGGCAGAGCACCTGGCCCTACACGGGCAGAACACCTGGCCCCACACGGGCAGGACACCTGGCTCCACACGGGCAGGACACCTGGCCCCACATGGGCAGAGCACCTGGCCCTACACGGGCAGAACACCTGGCCCCACACGGGCAGGACACCTGGCTCCACACGGGCAGGACACCTTGCCCCACACGGGCAGGACACCTGGCTCCACACGGGCAGGACACCTGGCTCTACATGGACAGAACACCTGGCCCCACACGGGCAGAACACCTGGCCTCATTCTTTAAAGGCTTATACGGTTACAATCATGATTGTGAACGGATCGTAACTACTTCGATTCCAATACCCCGCATCACATTTTACCTTCAAACTAACGTTCACTTGTTATCTGCATATACTGCAAACGACAGGACAATGGCAATTACACCCATAAACGATAAATTAAACAAAACACACGAGTCTTGATCCCTCGTAACACAGTTATGGACGCAACACACATCACCAAATGATTATACGGAAACAGCTTCTTGCATGTTAATGATTTAATAAGAAAAAAAAATTTGGCAACTGCCTTGGATTCCCAGCAACACACGAACATCCAAGAACTGGAGAACATGTTTTTTTTTTTATATATAAATAACAATCCATTGTAGAGTGTCAGATTTATGTGAAGGCTTTAATGATATAAACGTATTTAGTAAATCAATCTACAAAAAAAAAAGAAAATATGGAGATGTGTCAATAATACACGAGTCTTCCTGTGACGTCAGAAGATGGCGTGCGCTTCAAATGTTTTGATTTTCTAACAGTTATTTCACACAATTAGTTCTCTGTACACCAATCTATCGACATATGTGTTACTTGTGACATACATACGGATAAACTTGTGCCAATTACTGATGCGCCTCGTGTTAATTATGACCTAAAATTTGCCAGTGATTCTTTGAAGTATGTGACCCAAATATCTATATACGTGAGAAATGTTGTACAGACCTCAAGTGTGTATACAATACAGACAATACAGGGTGTAGCGCTGCCTCCCACACTTAAAAGGAAACTAACAGCCAATTAGGGTGTTTGACAGGAGACAATGCGAGTCCCGCTGATTGCGCTAATAACGCTGTTTCACACCTCTGTATCCAACTCCTTTTAGATCATTTGAAAGACCTTGATCCTCTGTGTATTAACTTTAACCCCTTTAGGAAGACAATAAACCCTTTGAGAACGACGATCTAATGACATCTTCAGGAGAAGGATCTTAATACCATGAGTGGGCTTAAAGCCATGGGCTATTTGGCCCATCACTGCATATATTATATACAAGAATGTGGATCTCATACAAGAATGTGGACCTCATACAAGACTGTGGACCTCATACAAGACTGTGGACCTCATACAAGACTGTGGACCTCATACAAGACTGTGGACCTCATACAAGAATGTGGACCTCATACAAGACTGTGAACCTCATACATGAATGTGGACCTCATACAAGAATGTGGACCTCATACAAGACTGTGGACCTCATACAAGAATGTGGACCTCATACAAGAATGTGGACCTCATACAAGACTGTGGACCTCATACACGAATGTGGACCTCATACAAGAATGTGGACCTCATACAAGACTGTGGACCTCATACAAGAATGTGGACCTCATACAAGAATGTGGACCTCATACAAGACTGTGGACCTCATACACGAATGTGGACCTCATACAAGAATGTAGACCTCATACAAGAATGTGGACCTCATACAAGACTGTGGACCTCATACAAGAATGTGGACCTCATACAAGACTGTGGACCTCATACACGAATGTGGACCTCATACAAGAATGTGGACCTCATACAAGACTGTGGACCTCATACACGAATGTGGACCTCATACACGAATGTGGACCTCATACACGAATGTGGACCTCATACACGAATGTGGACCTCATACAAGAATGTGGACCTCATACAAGACTGTGGACCTCATACACGAATGTGGACCTCATACACGAATGTGGACCTCATACACGAATGTGGACCTCATACACGAATGTGGACCTCATACAAGAGAAAGTTCCAGCGACGAGAAGACCCCATCCCCCAACCCACCCACCTCCACCCTCGTATTAACAGATAATTACCTGACAAAATCATGACCACTTCTCTCTAGGAAAATCGAGGCGACAAGGGGCTAGCCTGGCCTGGCCCATGCACAAACCTCAGCCTGTGGAGTCCATTTCACGTACCTTATTATTACGTTGGCAGTTACGGTGTAGCAAATATCCGGTAACGATCGCAGGACTCACAAAGTCCTTTTGTGTCGAAGGAATGTATATGTGTGAGGCGGGCGGCCCCCAGACCCCAACACCCCCCCCTCTCTCTGGCCCTGGGGGGTTGGAGTGGGGGGGGGGATACTACGAGGACCAGATGGGAAGAACCCAACCAGAAGCAACTGTCGCCAGCCACTGCTTCGTATACATATGTATACCGAAATGAATGTGTCTCTCTCTCCCTTATTTACCAACCTATTCATATGATATGTGTGACTATGTATATGGCAAACACACAAGGAATTATAGACGCCTTCACTGATATATATATATATATATATATATATATATATATATATATATATATATATATATATATATATATATATATATATATATATTATGCATTACACATGACAGCTAGAGACTGAGTGTGAACGAATGTGGCCTTTGTTGTCTTCCTAGCGCTACATAACGCGCACGCGGGGGTGCCATTTCATGTGTGGCAAGGAGGCGACGGAAATGGATGAGGGCAGCAAGTACGAATTTGTACATGTGTATATATGTATATGTCTGTGTATGTACGTATACGATGAAATGTATAGGTATGTATATGAGCGTGTGTGGGCGTTTATGTATACGCATGCGTATGTGGGTGGGTTGGGCCATTCTTTCGCCTGTTTCCTTGAGCTACCTCACTAACGCGGGAGACAGCGAGTGTGTATATATATATATATATATATATATATATATATATATATATATATATATATATACACAGTAAGGTGATCTAGGTATTTACCGGTAAACACTTAGCTGTAATAAAATAAGATGTCATATACGAAACTGCACTTGGGACTTAAGTGTTCCATTCTCCCACGTCATTATCAGTAGACACTAGATCACGCGCCTCACCGTCACACTACAACATGCACATCTCTCAGTGTGTGTATGTGCTACCGGACTCCGCCTACTTAAGGTTACACCGTGAGTGAAGTCATGTGAGACGAGGCTGTGTCATCACCTTCACCATACAGCACACACTCTGGTCCTGGGCTGATACATATGTAGAGAATATCTGTATTTCTTCTTCCATTCTTGAATTTCAATCTTAGTCTGTCTCATGACACGTATGTGAATTACGTGGTTAGCGGATGGCGGGAGGACACGGAAGTACAATGCGTACAGTACACAGGCACAAAGAGGGTGTCGGGCGCGGGCCCGCGCTCATCTTCCTGTAACAGTGCAAGTACAGACACATAATATTATGTACAGTGTACACACTGTACATTCAAGAGGAGGATATGGGTAACATTAAACTCTACAGATGCAAGGGGGGAGGTGTCTGGGAACAATCATGTACACAGCTCGCGTGCATGCATGGTGTGTGTGTGTGTGTGTGTGTGTGTGTGTGTCGATTAATTCCGTGTAGAACTTTATTGAGATTGAGAAGAGTAAGCCAATGGTGGTTACGCCCATTACCGGTCTCGAGAACATATTACGCTCACTCCAGGGACCAGAGAAAGAGACATACACACATACACACACACACTAACCCCCCACCCTATCCAAACCCCCCTCCCTCCCGGTCACCATGGCAACCGGTTTGTGTTGCTGTAAATGTCAGTCAAAGTAATCCATTATTGACAGCTAAAAGGATATCAATATTTTCCATTACTCTCTAACATATTTTCTCGGTTTTTTTTCTTATTTTATGCCAGTGCTTGTACTTAGTGCACTCGGGCCCCGATACCAATAAATCATAGTACATAATTAACGGTCAGAACTGCACATGAAAATGTTCGTAGTCCCTAGTTTTCTAGGTATCAATAACAAGTTTCTGACGCGGGATGGAGCAAATGCCAAATTAACGAGACTACAACCGGGTTAAATTCGAGTTAAAGAGGGTCTGGGACGAGTATTGGAATTAAAGAGAGTGTCAGGTTGGCTGAACGACGACGACACATTAAAAACAAGGCTACTCTCCACTGCACTCAAAGTCAACATGGCCATAAGTACGGTGGTACCTATTGGTAAGGGTACCAGCGACCCGCTTTGCCGGTATTCATTTTATCCGAACTCTGGACGATCAACATTCGTGCAAGAAAGAAGGTCGCACACAGTGTTCGCTCTACCGAGGTGCTGGGTGACCAGCATTCAAGTTTAAATGATGATGTGCGCTCGCATTACAGGTCGTTATATTCAGTGGTTGCTGTATTCTGTGGTCGTTATATCCAGTGGTTGTTGTGTCTTGTGGTCGTTATATCCAATGGTTGCTGTATCCTGTGGTCGTTATATCCAGTGGTTGTTGTCTTGTGGTCGTTATATCCAGTGGTTGCTGTACCCTGAGGTCGTTGTATCTATCGGTTGCTATATACTGTGGTCGTTATATCCAATGGTTGCTATATCCTGCAAGGCCAGGCACCACACTACCATACCACGGTCGCACCAGGCACCATACTACCATACCATGGTCGCACCAGGCAACATACTACCATACCATGGTCGCACCAGGCAACATACTACCATACCATGGTCGGAACAGGCACCATACTACCATACCATGGTAATGCTAGGCAACATACTTCCATACTATGGTCGCACCAGGCACCATACTACCATACCATGGTCGCACCAGGCACCACACTACCATACCATGGTAATGCTAGGCAACATACTACCATACCATGGTAGTACCAGGCACCACACTCTACCATACCATGGCACTACCTGTACTTTCTCATCCTAGCCAAATCTTCCGTTTTCTGTGACCGCTTCCAGGCGTCAGCCTTTATAAAGCTTACCTCCTCCTCCAAGCGTTTTCTCCTGCAGTGAACGGCTACATATCCGACCGACCTCTTCCTCCAAAGTGGGACACGTTCGCCTCCCTAGAATAAAGTACATTCAAGATGAATCGTCCAACAGCCAAACAATACTGTACGACTTCTGTCTGCTCTGTGAACTTTGTGGTTTCAGAAGTAATATTAGAAAACTGTACAAGAGGGGAGACTATAATACAATCATCTTCGTTTTATAATATTGTACAAAACTATGGTGAGTTGTAATATTCAATAAACGCATATATGTTTAAAGATTAACTGACCAGAGGAAAGAGGCATATCTAAATCTACGTCTAAATGTGACCGAATGACTTAACTTGGTAAACTATAAACTTTCAGTTCACCCAAGATAAAACACAAAGTATACAATTACATACAATTATCTCCAGTGTGGTACTCGCGATACAGTCAAGGTAAAGACTAACAATGACTGTAAAATACACAACAGAACTATACACGCAGTAATGATTTCATAAATGAGTAAAATCAACTATGAGAGAAGCGAGAGCAAAGTTACATGTAGTACCTGTTTAAGTTCCCCCCCGCCCTAGACCCCCCTCCAGGAACTCCCGTCATCACACCCACCACACTCTAGTGTCCACCCGTGACCCTTGCGATCCCAAACTCAACAAGGTACGTCCGTCCTTGAGGCCTGTTGTCAATGTATGCACAGTGCTTGACCTCCACCTACCCCCTGCCATGTATGTGACCCTCAGCCACACTATCACTGCCCCCACTCAAGACTCAAGACCTACTGTTGCTTTTCATCTACAGATCCATCTGTGGATCTTATGATATATTTAATGTTCTTTTCACGTTTTCCCCCTGAAATAAACGGGCAAAACCTACAGATTTCTTTATTCTTTAACAGAAGGTTATGTCCATGTTGCAGGATAAGGAATACGAAAAAAAATAAATGGGGTTATACTGTGAATCAACTTTCCTCAGAGAAAAGGCATCATAATTCTTCCTTCTACTGCCACGCCAAACGCGCGCCCAGCAACAGCCCCTGGCCGCAAGCACCATCTGTCTGCCGCAGGCAATCAAGCAATTGTCAATGAATAGAGACTGCCGAGGCATTAATCTAGACTCTAGGAGTCTCGAGAACACCAGATCTTGAAGATAACTCTAAAGCTACACACACATTCGCCATCTGTATGGCCCTTGAGGTAGAGGAACAGAGTATCCCAAGAGAATCTTCATAAAGTGCACACATGTGTACTGACTCACTGTCTGGGGCCACACACTATCTGGAAGGCAAATGCCGGGAGCGGTGGACCACTCAGACCAACACTTGGCATTTTACTCCTGACAATTACTCAATACTTTAGATGGGTTGTGCAATATCTTCACGTCAATTCCTAATAAAACGCGACTCTGTTCCTGCTCTATAAAAGCACTGCTTACGTTTCATGGTTAAGCTTTCCCTTCCTGACTGCAGCGATAAGAAAAAAAAAATCTTAGAACTAATCTATACTAGAAAATATGTAGTATTTGGAAATACAGTTGAAAATGTTAGCTTACATCGGCTCCAAGCGCCATCCCCGCCAACGACATTACCAAGACGCTTTCGTCTCGACCTACTACCCGACTTGGGTCTTGGAACCTTGAAACTATATTCAAATGTCTGTCATAAGACAACGGATAAACTAGCCTAAAACTAAAGAAAGATAACATACACATAAAGCATGTTGTTAGTTTTATGCTTAAATCGCTACACTTAGTGGAATTATATCAAATGAGATGTTACAGACCACAGGTCTCGAACGCTTCCAAACTATAGTTTTCTTCACTTTCTATCATATGTGAAGGTGCAACTACATGAATTACTGATGGTCTTCGCTGGTAAACCCTGTTTGGATAATATAAATTCTCGTTTTTTAACGCTCCCAGGAATACAGCGCTTCACAATACTGAATTAGATTCCTACATATTCGTATATTTATTTACCTGCCAATCCTCCTTTCTGGGAGTTAGAGAAACATTCTAGTTACCGTTTCTCTGACCGATCATAAGTGATAAACGAAGTAATTCTATAACAAAGACACTCTAGTTCGGCTGTCCGTTCAGTAGCATAAGGTTAGCTTAGAACACAGCCAGCCATGGCATGTGTTTGGTGCTTAAGAGCAGTAGCCATGACGTGGCATCACTTGATAACACGTTTCAAGGTCAAACGCACTCTAACGTCACTTGCGCTCCTCATCAATATAAATCATTTCTCTATAATTCATTATTGCATATGCTAAATCATCTCATGCTGATCTTCTTATACGGAAAGGCTTCTTCGCCAGTAAGCAACACGGTAAAAGTTCCGAAATAGATGCGTAAATCACCATCCATGGCAGATCCAGCCGGCAAGCACGACCTCGCTACATATCTAATATCCAGATGTACGACACCCTTTCCCAGTACGACCCTTGGGTACGACGATACGACCCTAGGTATGATTCCCAGGCCACTGGATACGCAAGGGGCGTGCCTTGCACTCGTGCAAGGAGGTTCAACTGCCATCAGGTGCCTATAAGGCAGCACGTTCTTCGGTTCGAACTGTTGTGTGTGCGGGAAGGCGCGTGGTGGTATGACGCACCTGAGCTGCCTCGGTTTAGGAGATAACCAGAGCGGTGGGTACACGGAGCTCTTATCTCTCCTTATCATGTAGTATATCTTAACGGCTTCTGATGACGTCTCTACACCAACAACACACACACACACCATACACGCCGAGTGGTTCCACAACCTTGAAAATGAGACGACAGTTGGTTTATCTTCTTTTTTTTTCTTTTGTTAGCTGAGACTGCACGGGCAGCCGAGGCCCTAACCGAACCCATCCCATTAACGCCAGGTACCCATTTTATTGACCCACCCCTTGGTTGGATGAACAGCTGGGTTGACTGTGGACCGACAGCCGCAACAACGACTCAAAACATATGCGTTCAACCCTTGGGGCTGCCCGTGAATGGGTCACGGTCAGGAACGCTAAACAGTACACCGCGGGAGACCATACCATGTCCTTCCGTCTCAATCCTTTTCGTGAGAGTATAGAGTAATACAGTCGCACTAAGATTGCCAAGGTTACTTATTGTATCACACGATCATAAAACCGTAAGGGTTGCGTAGCATCCTTATCTTGTTGAGAGACAGGCAGGCTACTGGGAAACTCAAGTACCTGATATAATCACTCCCGTCTTGAGGTGGACATTGGACTTTTCCATAAGAAACAAAGACACGGGAGGTTGAGGTTAACCATTTCAATACTTAACATCATGACACTGTACTTGTATCTATTATTTACACACGAAGTGGGTCCTGCTGCTGGAGAATGCCTTGACTAATATTATCTGGACCTTATAGTTTGCTGCTTCGAGAGAAGCACTTCTCTAATCTCGGAGATAGACGTCCATTTTTTCTCAGTACACAAAGACAACAGGCCGGCCAAATAGTGATGATAATCAAGGACTCATAATGTCAGCCTGTTTGGTCCCATGGTACCATGTTGGGATGACACTACACCAATCATCACACTCACATGGTGTCGACCAGAGAGTGAAGCAATTTTCATAGTAATTGTGTGGCCAACTACTGCGTCACGTTCTTGGGACAGCCGAGTCGCTGCTACCTGGGCGAGCATCAGTTCCATGTCTATTTTGGGAGAAATTTCCATGTTGTCAGGTCCTTATTATGCCTCCCCGCACATGACAAGAAGACAGCAAAGCGAGCAATTATCAACAGTTCCCATAGCAGCTAGGCAGTCTTTGCCTTATCTGGCTAACCATTTGAAAACCTTGTTACCCTAAGTAAATCGAAACATTCTCAAATTTCCTAATCTAAAATCAAATTTACCACAATACATCTATAAACAAATTATACAACACAACAATCTTGAAAGTTTCAGACCGCAAGATATTTCTACCATCATACTTTTGACACATAGCGAACGTCATCTACATTAGTGAATTACAAGGACTACTACGACAAAATTAGTCAATAAGTAAAAGGCATAAGGATTCACGGCACCACTGCCCCCCCCCCCCCTCTCCCAGCGATATGGCATAATCATGGCCAGTTACTTAAATGGAACGTGAGTAAGCGCAATTACACATAAATATCTCTAATACCTTATATCAAAGCCGTGAACCTGGCACTTACCTTACGCTAGAGTATATATATATATATATATATATATATATATATATATATATATATATATATATATATATATATATATATATATAGCGTTAATGAGATGGCCTTGACTAAGGGCATTCAGCTGCCCGTGCCGTCTCAGATTTAAAAAAGAAATAAAAAAAACATGACTAAGGGCATTAGTGCCCGTGCCGTCTCAAATAACATAAAAAAAAACTAACAAATAACATGACTAAGGGCATTCAGCTGCCCGTGCCGTCTCAGCTAACACAAAAAAACGAACAAATAACATGTCTGTTTATGGTTAAGCAAACATAACAAACATATCATTTTGGATTGTTGGCTCCCACCAGAAGTTGATCCTATACATGACGCACTTTGTTCCTCCCGCAAGTGGTAAAATATTTCTGCCGTTCCCCTTCGACGCCAATGGAAAATCCCCCTATCCTGATTAGATGATATACCAGGCATATGGTCTGGCTGGATACACCTGGAACCCTCCCGCAAGTGACTCAGCTCTCGTCTTGTTGGCACAACGAGGGGCGTCGAGAGCGTTGCTGGCGGGGGAGAGGCGTGCACCACACACCTACACAATGCTCGCGCTAAATATATTTTTGTTGTCAGGGGGAGAGAGAGAGAGAGAGAGAATAGGCCGGGTATTAAAATTCCATTTTTTTTTCAATTAACACCACCATCTCCCTGATTCACTTGCTTACTTGTGTATGATTTCTGTTGCAGATGTTGAAGTAATCAGCGATACCATATGACAATCAGAGACTGAATGAACTGATCAGAAGCTATGAAAGTCTCTACAAACCATCATCAGAAAATGTAGGCCTACGATGTGCAGCAAGAAGATAGCATTGCGCCAAGGCAATATTCCCAGTCACTAATGTCAATATGTAAGCATCCTCCTAGTAGGTTGGCTGGGGTGGGCACACCCGCTTCCCCGGGAGCAGCTAGGCACTGCTGCCATTTCCAGGCTGTTCCGGCGACTGAAAGCGATGTCATACACTAATAGTAGTAGTATTCCTCTGTTTTCTCTTCATATTTGAGGAGAAAAATTCTATGTGAGCGTATACACTCTAAGTAATGTCACACGACGCTCGATTTGTTACACTACGTCTGACGACGAGAATATACGCATTGTAAATACTTATTTTCCCCATAAATCTTCCGTATTTTAGAGTTGTTGGTTTAGAAAGTCCCAGCGTCTTAAGTCTATTTTTCAACTCGAATTTTATTTTTGGATCCACACACACACACACACAAAAGCCGATGGAGATGAGAGCAAATATGTATCACAGTGTACGAATTGTGCTACGTACAGTCATGTTATGCACCCCCCCCCATTGATAAAGTGTTGCCGCCCTTCCCAAAGCCAACACATGCCTCCCCCTCCTCCACCATGGCCACCATAAGACACACACACACACACACACTTTTTTTTTTTTTTTAAGATTCTATTACTTGAGAAAGAGCCATGAATGCTGCCTTTATAAACGGTGACGACAAATGACTTTCTATTTTCACCACGAACAAGGAACAAACGCCCTTCCATTATCATGACTAGGCAACTCTTGGGCACGGCCTACCCTGGACGCCGGGGGTAAGGAAGACTTCAGTTGTGTGAGGTGATTGTAACGAACACCACCACTACTGTCATAGGCCGGGAAGACTGAATTCTCAACCATGGCAACTTCATACAAGGATGTAAGTTAACCTTTAAGAGAACGTTTTGAAATGGAGAGTTGAGTTTTTGAAGAATTTGTAGCACTAAACGAGTACCAAATGGAATGTGTGCGAGGTGTACGGTTGAATGGAGCGTTCTGCTGTAGGCAGGCGCCTCAGGAAACATATGAAAGTCTCGTGAGGTGGGTAGGGCTCTGAAGCAGAGTGGGAATTTGTCCTAGTGAGAACACTAGAAACGAACGGAGGATTAATCAATACATTCGTAAAATTTTCGCTCTATTCTTGCAGTCAATGGACGTGCTCGATAAGTCACTATTAGTGGTACAAGGAAAATAATGTTATGATAAGAATTAACCTAACATAGGTAAAGTCTTCACTGTATGCCTAGGGCATAGTCTTATAATCTAAGCTTTTTTTTTTTGGTAAATAAACTTTAACGAGAGGAACTACTTACCTGTCACAAGGTCCAAGTTAGACATCATCCCAGTACATACTGTAAACTCTCCTAGCCTGAACATTTTCCAAGACGAAGCTGGACCTCTGAAAAGATAAAACATTTTTAATTTGCCACCGTAACATGTCCACCACCAACACCGCCACACCACAAAAAATATATTGTTTAATGTCGCTGTTCAGTTCGGTCACCAAACTTGATTGCAGATGAATAAAGATTAGAGCAAGTTAGAAAAGCAACCAAATTAAATTTCATGAATAACTTCGTGATACCAATATGAATTAATAATACATTAATAGTTCTCAGACTGCTACGTAATGCCGACAACATAACACAACGTCACATTACACAGTGGTTCAGCGATCAGAAATACTGGTATGGAATTGATCATCTAATACAAATGTAGGCTCTTCTTTTTCAGTTGTAAAGTTGAACAGTATAAGAATAGCCAACCAACATTTGTCAAGGCATAAACCTTTAGACAAACTTTAATGATAAGCCTTATTAAGAATGAACTCAAACCTCTCATTAACAAAATTCAACATATAATCTTTAAGATCAACTTTTATCCCATGGAACACCCAGTAAAACATGACAACGCCTACAATCGTACAATTTTTGTGCTCTTAAGGGAATAAGTTACCGAAAAAAAGAAAGTCAAAGAAATAAGGCACTAACACTTTTGATACCCAAGGCTGAACTATTTGCAAGTTAGGAAAACATATAACTATCCCGTTTGAAGATGACAGAAAAAAAAGTCTCCCACCGCGAATATTGAATCAACGGCGCCTGGACACACCGTACGATGAAAGACGCGTCACAATCATATACTGCGATATTCTAATGTTAACGAGTCTCCTCTTCCCTTGCTATACTATGTGACGTTAAGAAACTAATGCCAAACTTTTGTAAATTCAAAAAACGAGAAACTAGAGAAAACAGAGAAAGGAATCATGTAAAAAAAATGACAACGGTTCATTGTCAAGGCTAACTGGTATTGCTATAACTTACAAGTGGGCTCTCGCCACCACCTGCTGAAGCACAAGAACAGAAAATTGTACACCAACTAGGCATTAACATTGTAGTTGTTGCTATTTCAGTATCTTCAACGTTTTACGACTCCCTGTTTCGTCGTCCATTGGTTCACGATGTTATTCTCTACTGAAATATCTCCTTATCTATTCTATCTTTCTTAGTTTCCCGTTATGTTTATATACACTACACCCTGATTAAAGTTATTACCGTAGTAATGCTTTGGTTACACTGGCTAAGCAATGGCAACTCAAGTAATGTCATTATATACGAGTATGTAAATCGATGAAAGACAAAATACCAAGAACAATGCAAAATCTGCTGTGGTTATAAATTTTGCACTAGAGTCAAGAAAACCTCTCCTATAATTAGAAATATAAGTGAGCCAATCTTGTTATGTCAATAGTAATTTTGTTATTTGCCACATGCTATTAATCCTCAGTGCTTGTAATGGTACATGAGACAACTATTGGGTTTCTGTCAATTCTGTAATAAGGACCAGAGTTAACACCTTTCCTGGACACCTGATAGGTTGTAGGGAAGGCCAGGAGGGCCTTCAATATGGGCAAGACCAGGCCTATCGAGTTCCGCCGCCAGCAACTCATGCAACTCAAGAAGATGTACCAGGAGAACCGCCAGACCTTCCATACGGCTCTCAAGTCTGATCTGAACAAGGTGAGTCTCCCAAGGAGGCAGGTGAGGGCTCAGGAATTCTTGGTTTCAAGAAGAGGCTTCCTAGAAAGTAGGTAAGGACCTGGGAGTTCTCAGTGTTAAGGCTCACCAGGTGGCATGTAAGGGCACAGGAGTTCCAAGTGTCAAGCCAGCCAGCCACTGGCAGGTGAGAGCCCAGAAGTTTCTGGTTTCAAGGTAAGGCTCCCTAGGAGGTAGGTGAGGGCTTAGGAATTCATGATACTAAGGTATGGCTCACCATGAGACTAGTGAAGGACCACAAGTTCCTGGTGTCAAGATAAGGTTTGTCAGGAGTCAGAAGAGGGCTGAGGAGTTCTTCGAGTCCAAAGTGATTACTGTAATAAGGTATGCCCACCCCAGAAATTTGTAACAAAATTTAAAAGCAAAACTTCTTGGTGTCTGCTTCATCAACTTTTACCATTCATATTTTGCATTATACTGCAAGAGGCAGTTGAATAAACATTTTTATTTTAAAGATGTAATCACACTTTTCAAGTTCCCATATTTAATTTAGTTCCTTGAGCACTACAGTAGGATCCTTAAGCATGATGTCAAGACACTTGGGAATGGTCAAAGGTCAGGCCATTGTACCAAAGGGCTATAATGATAAGTTCATGGGATGCACCATTATGTTCAAGAACCAAACTGTGCTCAAGGGATAAACATCATATTATGTGACATTGTTACCATGTACATGTTGAGCTCTCTAACATTTTCATAATGTGCAGAAAGGACACAGGTACCCGAGTTCACCTCTGTACATTTCCAATAAAATTATAAAGCAACTGTAGTATTCATTAGTGCACCTCCCATGACAGCCACAATTGGAGGCAGAGGTGTTCGAGTTAGACTTCGCAGAGAAGGATGTTGACTTCCTTCTCAGTAAACTGGACAGCTGGGTCAAAACTGAGGAGGTGCCATCCATTGTGCCTGGAGACAAGAGCTACATCATCCGTGACCCATATGGTGTTGTCTTGGTCATGGGTGCCTGGAACTATCCACTGCAGCTGGCCCTCATCCCTGCTGCAGGTGAGACATAATTCCATTCATCATTTCCTCTGTATAAGTCAACACTACACTGTATTGTAAGTTATTTTTGTAAAGTATAGTATATTTATGTTTCATAGCAGCTTTGTCTCCCATTACCCCTCACAACTGGTTTGTCTGCCATTCAGCCAGTAACAGTTGTGCTTCCCCTGTAGTCAAATATGAAGTGTACTGAAAGTGGCTTCATAAAGTGAGTTCACTTATCCTTGACAAAAGATATACACCACCACAGGTGCCATCGCTGCAGGAAACACAGTGATCATCAAGCCATCTGAGGTGGCACCTGCCACTGCAGCTGCCATCACTAAGTTCCTGCCCAAGTACCTAGACCAGGTAAGTCAAGCAAGGCCAGTATGACATTTTTTCTCCTAACAGAATATATCTCACACTACCTAATGCAGCACAACAGTATGATACTTGTAAACAATAATAAGACCCCTAAGCAAGATGTTATAGCCCTTTGCTATGATGGCCTAGACTTTGACCTGACACATAAAGTCAAATAAAAGGATAAGCCTTCATAGTAAAGGACAGTACTGTCATATTAAGGGATTATATCATTATGCAGAAGGATAACATTTTGCTCGAGGATTGTACCATTATGCTTAGGGGTTAGGTATGCTAGTACACCTCCTAACTAATAAGAAAGCAAAATCTAAAGTCCCAGTCTTGGGTGAGAATATGAGGCAATAAGACCCCTCCCAAATGTATCCAGTGGATTATTTGCTCACTATTATACTTAGCCATAACTAGAGCACCCTGGTCCTTCATCAGGAGTGCTTCCATGTTGTGTGTGGGGGTGTGTCAGAGACTACTGAGCTGCTCAAGCAGAGGTTCGACTACATCTTCTACACAGGCTCCACCATGGTAGGCAAGATTGTTCGGGAAGCCGCCAACAGGTTCCTCACACCCATCACCCTAGAACTGGGTGGCAAGAGGTAAATTAATGGGTGGATGTTGTCCTGTTCTATTCCATTGAAATCATTGCATCTACTGTAAAGTATAGGAAGGATGTAGGACTTCTGTTGGTGGTAATGGTGTCAAGATGTGAATAATATCTACATCTGTTTAACTGTAAAGCGTCTAAACCAAAAGTTTTTTATTCATATTTTTAGACTGGCTGTCTATCTCCACTCTCTGTTGACAGATGTGCCTTTCACGTGTATTCATTGTTTCCTCAGTTATGCAAATTTGTCATATTTTGAAAAGAAAATCACCCATAACATGAAGGATTTAAAGGCACTAGTTTTTAAGCTCACTTGGCTCACTTTACTCACATTACCACTTAAAATGAATAGTTTATGATGAATGCTGATGTATGAAAAAAAAAGTAATTAAATCAGCTTAATATCCAAGGACCACTCCCATTAAGGATGTGGGTGCCCCATGACTTTGTTTTTTCTCAAATCTTTGAAACACCCTGACACTCTAATGTTCCTTTACCTTATATCAGTCTCACCAGACTCTTAGAGACAGCGCTTGACATCCCTTTCATGATGTGATCTCTAGTTCTCTCATATATCTGCAGTCCATGTTATATCGACGATACAGCAGACATGGACATTTCGGTGCGAAGGATCCTTTGGGGCAAGATGTTCAACTTGGGTCAGACTTGCATTGCCCCAGATTATGTGCTCTGCCGCAAGGAGGTGCAAAACAAGTTTGTCCAAAAGGCGAAGGAGGTTTTACTGGAGTGGTACGGCGAGAACCCGAAGGACTCCCCCTGTCTGAGCAGGATTATTACCGAGAGACATGTTGAGTGAGTGGAGCACATGGTTTTAGGGTCTTAGGTTATGGGAACTCATAGGTTCAAGGTGACCTGACCAAAGTTCTAGAGACTCTAAGAATCTTAGAAAGTCAGTGAATAAGAAGCCATGAGTTTTGATAATCATGGATGAAGAGAAGCAATAGGTTCTGAAAATGTGAGAGGTTAGAGTGAGGAGCACTGAATTACAGAATATAAGGAAAATGAAGTAATGCTTAAGATGACTTTGATAACCAAACTGACTGAAGAGAATTTGCTAGTACATTATGACTACAGAAATTTAAGTACATTTTTTGACTGCATTCCTAAATTATCCTGTTTTCATATCTTTATCTCTTAGTTGATTATGTAGCCTTGAAATTATAACTGAGAGCAACTGTAAGTCAGAAACAATAATCTACAAGAACACAAAGATGCACCCTTTTATAACATTATCTTAAGGATTATAGGTTCTACATTATTGTTGGTTGATTCTGTCTTGTCCCCATGGCAGCCGGCTGGCAGAGTATCTAAAGGATGGGAAGCCTGTGGTAGGAGGACATCATGACAAAACATCCAAATGGATTGAGCCAACTATCCTTGTTGATGTGTCTTTTGACAGTAAAATCATGAATGAGGAGATCTTTGGCCCCATCTTGCCTATTCTCAATGTGGAGACACCTGAGCAAGCTGTTGACATCATCAACAATAGGTAAGATGAGCCATCAGAAGAAATAGAAAAATAAGAGAATGAAAATATAATACTGAGGCCTTCACTGATTTTAGTCTTAAGTGAATAAGTCATTTATGAATGCCAGAGAAAGATATGATGGTAAAAAAGCAGTGAGAGAGAGAGAGAATAGCCATTCATTACCAATTAGTAAGCCAAGCAAGGAATAAGCAAAGTATTCATTCTCAAGAAAAAGATTATCGACACAAAGTCCATCATTATCAACAGCTACACAACAGCAGATATAATTCAGGTTTTAGACCAGAAAATGGACCTTACAACCCCTTCCCCAAGCTCCTATACATACCTGACCACATGGCCCCCTTCCCAAGGTTCTAAAAGTACTTGACCACAAAACCCTTCCCAGGTTTCTACACATACCCAACCATGCTACCCCATTTCCAAGCCCCTTCATGCACCTACTCACGGGACTCTCTTCCCAGGCTTCTACATTTATCTGACTACATGACCCCTTTCTCAAGCTCCTACACAAACCTTATGACAGGCCCCCTCTACCTTAGCCTCTATGTTTACCTGATCACATGACCCCTGACCCAAGCTTCAAAACAATTCTGACCACACAACCCCCTCTTCAAGCTTTTACAAGCACCTGATCACACAACCCCATCCCCATAAATTCCAGATCACATGACCCCCCTTTCCAGGCTCCTATAAGTACTTGATTACACAACCCCCTTCTCCAAGCATCTGAACATGAAACCTCCTCTCCAAGCTCCTGCAAGTGCATGACCATACAACTTCCTCCACAAGCTATTACAAGTAACATCAAACAACTTGCCCTTTTCCAGGGAGAAGCCTCTAGCATTTTATGTGTTCTCAACCAAGAAGGATGACACTGATATGTTTCTGCAACAGATCCCCTGTGGAGGCATCACTGTCAATGACACACTGCACCATGCTGCCAGTAAGTTTATATAACACAACAGTTCATCAGTACTATATCAGGAATGTACAATACCATGCCAACAGTACTGTAACACAGTAGTTGAGTATAACTGTATCATGCTGCCATTTAGTCACTGTACCACAGTTGTAGAGTATTAGTGTAAAATACTGCCATCAAGTTACAATACCATGATGATATAGTGTTACTGTACCACACCTCCAATAAGTTATTATATCTCGGGGAAAAGTTTTGTCATTGTAACCAGCCTTCAGGAAACAACTTTACAGAATATGATTCTTTCTTCCTGACAGATTATAAAAGGCCCTTTAAGGTTCTTATGCTTTGGGGAGGTCATATTACATAGGGGATGTCTCTCCCTCATTTGGTCACACTGCTCGGTGTACTTTCTTAAAGGTCACATGAGGGGGACCTTCCAGTGTGTCTCATTGCCTTAACCTCTTGTACCCCCCAAAAACCCTTGTACCCTTCATGAGCCTAACCAACTATATCTCCTCTGGTAGACCACAACCTGCCATTCGGCGGTGTAGGACACAGTGGGATGGGTGCCTATCATGGGGACTACACCTTTTACACATTCACCCACCTCAAGCCTGTCCTTATGCGCCAGTTCGACAAGGACCAGGATGCCATCCTGAAGTAAGTATGCAGTTGTATTGTATTGTTTCTGTCTTACTTCTTAAAGTGGGCATATAGCTGTATTTCATAGTTTTTATCTTACTTCCTGGATTGAATATGTAGCTGTATTTTATGGTTTTTATTTAATTTCTTGAATATGTTGTGTTTTATGGTTTCTGTCTTCTTGAAGCGAGTGTGTGGTGGTATTATATGATTTCTATCAAACTTCTTGAAGGGAGTGTGTAGTAGTTTTTATGGCTTCTTACTTCTTAAAGTGAGTGTATAGCAATATTTAATGGATTCCATCTTACCTCTGAATGTGATATTTTTTCATTTCTATCTCCCTACTTCAAGTGTTTTTGTAGCAGCACTTTGAGATTTCTATGTTACTTTTTTAAGTAAGTGTAGTGGTATTTAATGGTTTCTACTTTACCTCTTGAAGTAACTGTGTAACACTGTTTTAGTGTAGCACTGTCTTACCTCAAAAATTTTGCCTAGAAGTGGCAATGGAGTTCACCAGTTATGGAGACTTCTGCCATGGCCACCCCCTTGAGCTTGTTCCCAGAGGGAATGGGCATCAGAAATACAGATGACAGGTTTTTAATCATGTAGTGGGTGTATGGTAGTATTTTGTGGTTTCTATATTACATCTTGAAGTGTAAGTGTGTGGTTGCACTTCATGGTTTCTATCTTACTTCCTAAAGTGAGTGTTTGTGGTGATATTTCATGGTTTCTATTTTAATTCTTGAAAAGAGTATGTGGGAGCATGTTACTGTTTCTGTCCTACTTTCTTATGAATGTTTATCAGTATTTTCTGGTTTCTACCTTACTATGTTGTACGGCCATCCTCATCTATTTACCCTTAAATTCTTAGTTCTGTCGTAGGGCTTGTATACTTCTCAGTTCTCCAACACCTCTTTAGACCTATATTTTAAAAATACTTTGCTCTACAAAGCAATTCATACTGCCCCTTATTTATACCTTTATATTTGGTGTACCTTCCTATGGATTTCAGTAACTTGCTCAACATTTCCTTTCTGTAACATGGTGTTGCTTGTTCTCTTTGTACTATAACTTGTTATTTTTCTAATTCAGTGGTTAGTGCATATTGTGTGTGTGTGTGAGAGAGAGAGAGAGAGAGAGAGAGAGAGAGAGAACTTGTACATGCCCATGCGGCATCTCATAAGATGGTCTTGCTCCAGGAAACGGTACCCTCCATACAATGAGGAGAAGTTGAAGATCCTTACCAGTTAAATTCAGTGGCCAGCCCTTACAACCAGTCCCAGTGACCAGCCCTTACAACCAACCCCTAAGAAAAGCCCTTACACCACCCCTATGGACCAACCCTTACCATCAGGTACATAACCACCTCCAACAATGAGAAATCAGCTCATAAGATCATCTGCATTGACCAGACCTACATAAGCAAACCTAGTTACCAGCATCTACAGCCATATTCAACCACAAGCTCTCAAATCTAGCCTCAATAACCATCTTATTAAGACCCAAGGGTGGCTACACTCTCCTACCAGCCCCACAAAGTCATCAGTCACAAGGAATCTCCACTGAGTGGACAGATATGGCCCAAGGTACAGGAATTGGCTAAGTGTGATACAGGATTATGGTAAGTGTGTTCCCAGGACTAACATGATGTGGGAGTGAGGTAGGACCAGCATGATGCAGGAGCACAGTTGAAGTGTTCCCAGGGATGGTGAATACCACAAAAGCTTCAAAGTCATGATTGAAACAAGTCCCTTACAACACACATCAGTCTTCCAAGAAGTATTTCAAATACTTTTCTTATAAAAGAGAATAAAATGTGTTTATAATTCTGACTTTGGTTTTTACTGATCCTTGAATTTAGCTTGTAAAAATATCATTAGCTATTAACAAAGGTAACGTTTCAAATACAAGATAGTAAAGTAGAGTTACAGAACCTATATACATAAGCACCAAATTTTAAAAATCTTATCCAGAGGCTTACCCTTGGGGTCCTCTGAATATACTTTCAAAGATTCAATTTCTAGCTCTCATCATCCTGCAGCTGTGTAGCTGACAAACACAACTAATACGAATAAAAAAAGAAACCTACAGAGTTTTGAATTTCTAGTTTTGATCATCATTGAGCAATGGCAGCGACAAACACAAGACACCAAATTTTTAAAAATCATTCCCTTTGTATTCCATTGGGGCCCATTAACTCTGCATACATAGTTTCTAGTTGTCATAATTATGAAGCTATGCTGCTAACAATAACACAATGACATAAAAGAAATGCCAAATCTTAGAAAATCATACCCAGGTGCACAGCATAAGTCCTCTAATTATGCATTAGTCTAGTTGTCATCGTCGTGGTGCATCCTCGAAGTGAGCTAGTGTTACAACTTGTGTGCCGCTGGGGTCGCTTTTGGGCCCACTGTTATTCTTATAATAGGTAAAAGACTTGCCTGATGGATTAAAATCATATCTAAACGTGTCAAGGTCAAGGAAAAATTAATGAAAGGATGATCGCATTAACCTACAGGGGACCCGGATACATTCCAAAGTTGGTTAGATATAAGGATATTCAAAAAGGAAAAAGCACTGAAGGCCTAGGTGTGATAACTATTTTGCAGAAAATATAGGAATCGGTTTGAGAAACAAATCTGGGGACTGATATTGTGCCTACTTATTGTCATAGTTGCACATTAAGAACATTGTAAAATAGGCAACATAATAGCAAATAAAAGAAATGCATTCAATTATAAGGATAGAGGCAATTTCTTTACACTATTCACTACAAATTTCATAAAACTGGATCATCTCTCACAAGTCTGGTCTCACAGAAGCACAAAGAACTGGTTGAGAGGGTACAAAGAAAAGCAACGACCTAAATCAGACTGGTAACAAAATTAGAGAACATTGGCAGAATTGTGTAGGGGACAACAAGCTGTCCACATCCTACATTAGACCAAAATTAAAATATGCTTTCCGGAAGAACAAAGAGCTGACAGTGAAGGGCCCAGAGTAAGGCAACAAAGATGGTGCAGTACCAAAATTAAGAGATGAGTTACGGGGAAAACCTAAAAGCCTTGAATTTGCCCATCATGAAAGAGAGTGAGGGGTGAAATGATCAAAATCTATTGAGGTCTTAAACCCTACTGATGATGTAACCAATGAATAGTTCTAAAAATGTATGAACCAAAGTACATTATGATGAAATAAAGCACGAAACTTAGAAAAAATGTAAAGTACTTTAATAGCATAACGGTAATAGGGCGAAAAATTGAAAGGTGCAGTATTTGTAGACAGTATGCAAAAGAAAAGTGGGAAAGTAATGGAATAGGGTGGGGATGACCTGTGTCTCTGCATTCTTTTGTTATATTGTACTATAGTGTCTCAATAAACTTATCAACCAACCAACTCTTACTCTATATTTGCTCCCATAATTTCGACTTCATGGTTCTAGTTTGATTTTTCTTGTTTGCCCAATAGCATATACTCATGCGTGCTAATAGCTTCCTGTCTTCACCAATTCGACGAAATCATTATATATATATATATATATATATATATATATATATATATATATATATATATTCCCTGGGGATAGGGGAGAAAGAATACTTCCCACGTATTCCCTGCGTGTCGTAGAAGGCGACTAAAAGGGAAGGGAGCGGGGGGCTGGAAATCCTCCCCTCTCGTTTTTTTTTTTAATTTTCCAAAAGAAGGAACAGAGAAGAGGGCCAGGTGAGGATATTCCCTCAAAGGCCCAGTCCTCTGTTCTTAACGCTACCTCGCTATCGCGGGAAATGGCGAATAGTATGAAAAAAAAAAATATATATATATATATATATATATATATATATATATACATTCTGTCATTTAAATTACAAATAAACGTTACTAAACATTTATTTCGAATATGTTTCAAGAACGTTCCATTACGTTAACAGCGGTACTGTGAAACTGGTCGTCGTTAAATCACTCTGATTTTCACAATACAAAGTATTTGCTAATAAAAATATCAAAATTTCTTCATTGCAGCCTGAATGGCACAAAACCAACCCTAAATCTTAATGGACACAAAACCAACCCTAAATCTTAAAACCTAAAATACCTTAAAAGTTTGCGACTGCCCAGTGGATGGGAGAAGAACGACCGTAAATGTCAACAAACCATTTGTGATGTAACTGTCCAAGGCAACTACTACGGCATGTCAGGCTGATCACTGAGAGACGAACTTGGATCGTTAATGAGACCAAAATTGGACTAACGATGTATCTGCCATTTAGAAAATTTGCGGCACTGTGCTGTGGGGCTGGAGGTCAATCGTACAGGCTACACAGGGTCCTACCTAATGGAAGCAAGTTGATGTGCCAGCAAATGCTTCTCTGTCGAGGGTACCGTACGGTGTCTGTCGGAGAAATTACGACTTGTTTTAACATTCTTAAAAGAGTTGTCGGCTGCAAACCGGTGACAGTGTTGCCACCGGTGCGATTATTTAGTGCTGGAGTTCTACGATGTCAGAGGGCAGAGGAGGAGGATGTTACAGATAATACGAAAACTAACTTTGTCAATCCTGGCACTAGGTCGACTCTTTACTACGTAGCTGCAGTTGGAGTACTTGCACTTGGGCTTAGCTATGCAGCAGTACCTCTCTACAGAATATTTTGTCAGGTAATTATAAATTGTCTTAGATTTAAAGAATATATTGGTTAAATCTGGGTCTTCTGGAAATATGGAATTCTCTAAAACCCCAGAGAACTGTCGTGGTATCGGTGAAATACACTTGTAGTACGGTAGAAGACCAATTAATTAATTTGTTTATGTTAACAGGGTGCTACTTCAATTTATGTATTTTTATGATTCTGTTTTACACTCTCCATCCCACTGTGTAGCAGTAAGCATTACTCAAGTAGCCTCAGCCTCCATAAAATCCACGAAATCCAAGGCATTCATGTCATGACTGAAGGCAGGTTATGAAAAATAAGAATATACTATATATATAACACTCCATTTACAAGTGATATTAGCTTTGATCAATTTAGGATAGTGGTATTCTGCCCGTAAAATACAGAGAACAGTTAAAATATGTATAATATATATGTATAACTTCATAAATGATAGTGATCCAAGCTATATGAAATGTAAAGTTGAAATTGTACATATCAGCAAAGGCATGGAACAAGAGCTAGTTATTTATCATGCACGTTATCTAGAGTAAGAGGTTTTGTCGAGTTCAAATATGTGTACCAGCATAGTTTTGTTAAACAATCTTCCCCATCAGTTAAATGTCATATGTTTTTAAGGAATAAGATGGGTGCTAAATAAGTGCTTTTAAAGCTCTTTGTAATTAATTTCTAACTGAGGCTAATACCAGTAACTGTTCTCAGTTCATTATTAGTAGTTTTATAGTTATGCAGTAATCTTAATTTTGTATCGACTTCAATTGCATTATTCGTGCCTTCTTTTTACTATCAAGCTTTCTGAATGTATTATGAGGACCAAATTAGAACTGAGTGTTTTTAATCACTTTATGTGCTATCCTCGATGATATAAATATGTGTAACTGTATGTGTGAAGTATTACCCAATAATTTCCATTAATCAACCACTCTTATAGATTACTGGCATATTTCACAAATCTTTCTGTAATCCTCTTGAATTTCTTATTTTTGGGAAACGATATCTTGTTCAATCCTTTTGGATTTTGGAGAAGGTCAGTCATTAAAAATACAGACTGAAAAGCACTAAATGCTCATACCTCAACAGCTGAGTAGTTAAGGGCATATCCAAAGCAAGATAATGAGAGGCAGTATCTCCCCTTGAGTTATACATAATACCCAACTTAATAATAATGATGACTGATAAGTTTTTAGTTATTCTAATCCTTTCAATCTCTCAAAAGGAAGAAAAATGTATTCTCAACACCAGTTTTAGTGATTTACACAAATGACTAAATACCCTCATCAGTTTTACCACCTCCCTAAAACAATGATATGTTTATAATGAAATATCCTTTACCTTCATGAATATGAATTTCTTTCATAGAAAAAATTTCCTTAATTACTGCTATGAGATGTTTTGTGTTATCTAATGTACGTATATTTCTGAATTAAAAGTAGTCACTACTCTCAAAATTACTTCTGTAAACAGCTGTATTAAGTTTTATGAGACCCTGACTAATATTAGTAACTAAATTGAACATCCAAATAACTTAAAAAGCTTCCCTGATAGTTATGAGATTCATAACTCCTGAGATTTAAGAAAATCATATATGTTTCATCTTGGAGAGAGTGTTAACACTTAAGAAGTTTTACTTAACCTATAATCAGTGATATGTTCATCTTTTACAAATATTTCTACTCTACCAGGCCTATAGTTATGGAGGAACTGTGCAAGAAGGACACAATGCAGAAAAAGTAGAGACTATGGACATGGTTAAAGATCGGGTTATTAGAGTTCGTTTTAATGCAGACACTGCAGCATCTATGACATGGAACTTCAAGCCACAACAGAGAGAGATTAAGGTGAGATACTTTTACCAGGGGATATGATAAGATAGAAGAGTTGGTGTGTAGGAATTGACGTTTATGAGAGAGAAATGCAGAAGAGTAAAACTTAGCTTATTTGCTTTCTTTTGAAGTATTATTAGATTAAAAGCAGTGGAGTGAGACATTTCAAACTCACCAATTGAGAAGGAACTTCATTCTGATTTAAATCATTCCCCAAGTATGCCATATTTTTAGACTCTAACATAACCTTTTTTTATGAAGACATCATCACCAGAATTGAAAAAAAAATACAAAAAACAATGGTGGAGTATTGTAGATTGTATAAAAAAGAAAGGTGAATATGAATGCAAATGAAAGTAATATGGTTGTTTTTTACGAAGAAATCCTCATTTGACCTCCATTTATTATTATGCAATGCAATAGACCCACCATTTTGGCAAAATCTCAGGTAGGTGTGTGAAATGTGTGAAACGAATATTATGAGAATATTGAAGTAAGATATGAAGATTTCTATATATTACTTTTTGATCATGAAATTTTCCTTACTGTGTACTGAACACAACTTATGGGCAACTAGTGCTTATTCTCATTTATGATACTATGTGTTTGGTAGGTTCATCCTGGAGAGACAGCACTTGCATTCTACACTGCTCGGAATCCCATGGATCGTCCTGTGATTGGTATATCAACATATAATGTTATTCCTTTTGATGCTGGCCAGTACTTCAACAAAATCCAGTGCTTCTGCTTTGAAGAGCAGCAGCTCAATCCCCATGAGGAGGTTTGTATTTATTTATATTCAATACAATTTAACACTCTACTTCGTGGCCAAATGGAATAATTTTCACTTTGTAATACCACGATTTCGTAAAATGCTTCACATATCTGCATTTTTGGGGGGAACTGTAGTCTGTAATAATCACAGTGTGACAGTTCATCCATTGACCACATCAGCACCACAGATATTGCCACTTGCATCACTTTTAACTAAAACTAGGATGTCCTTCCTGACCCTCTTTCTCATCTTATGTTACATATGTATTATCAGTCTGGTTGGACACTTTGTGTTCTCTATCATGCTTGTCCATCTGAGTGGAAGGTTGACCCATTTAGGAAGGATCAGAGCTTTTGCAGACTGAAATGCATAGCCCACTACATCATCTCTTTGGATTTGGCAGGCCAAGCCACTGCCATGGCACACTGTACAAGTTGTGTTCCCCTAGGGCAAAGGGACAGTTTTTTCCAGCCACTACATAATGCACAAATCCTCTTCCAATATGCTATTAGTCATCAAAGTTGAGCAGTTGCATACCACTGGTAACTAACTCTTAAGATACAAGATTGCCTCCTAAATACCCTAGGTTTCTATTACGAAAACCACTGTATTTCCTTGTAACTGGATGAAGTTGGGGCTGCAAACACTGGAATATAACATGATTGTGATACCCAAAAGGAGTGTCTCAACAAGGGAATCTGCAGAAATGTACCATGATTATGTGCAAGAGAGAGTCCCAAGAACAGCACCTTAAGTTATGATGTGTAGAAGGAGTCTCAGTAGAGAAAACTGGGGAAACAGATTTGTGATATTAAAAAGGAGTGTCTCGGAAGGAGAATCTCAAGATAACACAGCTGTGATACGTAGTAAAGGGGAAGTATAAGCTATGAAGACTGTTTAAGTGCACCATGATTTTGATATTTAACCCATTTCTTGTGGTCATGGGCACTCCCAGCTCCAACCCCATTGCAGCTGTGCAACTGTTTAGATTCTAACCACTAACAAACAGTGTGTCAAAAGGCCCATATTACATGTACACAGTACCAGGAATATACAATACACCAAAACAGATTCAAAAGTATGTTAAAAAAACAAACTAAAATCAACTTACTGTGAGACTAGTCCCAGATGGTGATGGAGGGGAGACATTAACTGTTGATCTCTGTTCCTCCCATGTGCTGTTTCAAGGCCATAGTCTAGTAAATGCTCTCAGCATGATTGAAATATTATTCTCTCTAACACTTTGAATATGATCTATTGATCTAATGCTCGTCTTGTAAAATTTTTCATCATAACCTGTAAAAAAATTAGTAAACATGAGTGGTGGAACATGAGATATGGTCGCATATATATAAAAGGGGTTTCAAGTGGGGAATCTGAAGAAATATGCTACTTTGTACAATAAAAAGAAATAAAATTTAGTTGAAATTTACAATTCATCGCAAGACAAGAAAAAACTTTAGTAATAGTAGCTCTCCAATTATTTTTCAGGTACACATGCCTGTCTTCTTCTACATAGATCCTGAGTTTGCTGAAGACCCAAAGATGGAAAATGTGGATATTTTGACTTTATCATACACATTTTTTGAGGCTCGTGAAGGTATTCAGCTACCAGTGCCCAACTTTTCGGCCTCATGAGGGTATTCAGCTACCAGTGCCCATATTTTCGAGGTAGAACTTAAATGAAGTTTAAGAAACCTTTAATTGATATACAAAAACATGAATTGTAGACAAAACTGTTGAGACAAGTTAATTTATTTTGTATATGCAAAATGTTTATTGGCTGATGATCCAGCAGTTTTAAACAAATGATTTGTGTATATTTTTATGTTGTAAATACTTACATGTTTGAATTAAAAAGTTAATGTGAAAACCAGGTTTTATTACAAAAGATGGCAGGTATTATGAAATAACTGTGTAAACATAGGAAGTTCTGTTACTGCCAGAAAGCAAATATGAGAAAGGTAAGACAGTATATTTCAGAGTGGTATCCTAATTGAAGACTGTAATTTTTAATGAACTAACAAGATGTCCATTGGAAACATCACAAAACAATTGAGAAGCGGATGATTAAAAAAAAGAAAGTGGGATGAGGTGATACAGACAAACACAGTATTTTACAAGTGTACTTGTTGCATTCTGCTTCATGTGAAACATTTATGTTTATCTCTGCAATTCATGTTAAAGAACAGGACACCCCACCACTGAAGTACAAAAGTTCCACCCTATCAATTTTATGATTACATATCTTAAAAAATTCCAATTTATTTCTATAAACTTGAGACATGACACCACATGATCTTAGATTATAATAAATGTAACAAATCAGACAAATTATATCACACAAAAAAGGGACACTGTTCTCAAAACCAACCAAATATTAACCCTTTACCCAATCCAAATGTAGATCTACAATACTATTACAAGTATAGCTTATTACACATCTTGGATGCTTTCCTGGAGAAAACGACTAAAAAAAAAAAAAAAAAAGAATAACAGGTAAATCGAAGTTATGTAAGTTCTAAAAATTTCTTGGGGGGCCATATTATTTCATAATTGATATATAATGAATGAAAAGAAGCTTGCACAACTAATTTTATACAGTACCACACGGATTTTAAACTTTAACCCTTTGTAGACTGTAAAGTAAATTTACACGCTGGGGACCAATAGACTGTGGGTTATATTTACGGCCTGCATATTGCACTTAAGTTTTTAAGTGGATGAATGTGGTATGAGCATGAAAATCCGCCAGACTTCATTATCTTATCAAATAAATGACCCAGGTCAGAGCTGGCCAACGTTACCACGTATTCAGTTATCTCGCATATATATAATTGCGCTGTAATGGAATATATTTCCCATGACAAGAATTCTAACCTGACAAAAAAAAAGTTCTACAAATTTATAATGAAAAGAACAGTGGCTCTAAACCTTTCGAACTCAATGAGTTTAATGAGTTCTAAGGCTGAATTGACAGCACCTCGGCCTGCATGTAGTAGAATTGGGTGAATAATGAGATCATGCTTTCCATTTATTGGATTTTGATGTTATAACATCCAGGATTCACCGAGTTGTACGTTCATATACGAAGCGCCAATGACTACCCCGACTTCATTGCTTTTATCACCCCGAACTAATGGATGTACTTTGAACCCCAAACAAACATTGTCAGAAGTTGTGATGGAAGTTTGTGAAATTTCCTCCAACATGTAAATGGAAAAATACAAGTCTTAGTGAACTGTATGATTCTTACATGAACTATGGTTACTCCACTTGTATATCAAGACGATTATCGAAGGTCACCCACCCTCTTATTCTGCCAGAAATCCATGGGAAAACGTGAGTGCTAACTCCGTTTTCTTAGAACAATGTAGTATTTAGATGATGATAAATGGCATGTGAAGAGATAAACCTTAATTGAACTGACATGGAAACTCAAGATGATTTCGAAATTTAGCAAATGATGACTAATACAAACATAAAAAGTAAATAACATTACTATAATTATAAGCATACGAATAATGAAATTTTGTAGGAAATTTATCAATCATAAGCATATGAAAAGTGAATTTTCCTTTTAATTATAAATATATTACACTTTAAATAAAGAAAAATATGACAAATGCAAAGACGTTCTGTTTATGAAAATTTACAAGTGCAAAAATGATCAAATGTAATAATTACGGTCATTAAAGTGAATAATCTTTCTCTTTTCGCACTCTCAGAAGATAGATGGTAATACGTTTCTGCAAATACTTTCTTGGTAACTTGGTAACCATATAGAAATAACTGGCACCCGTTTGCACTGTGTTCTCGCCTCGCGTGAATATTGTTGGCGGTGGTAATTACGCCCATCCCTGGTGCTCTCGACACCTCATACTTAAATAATATTCTTTTCTCGTTCAAAATTATTTCCTTCATTTACATAGGAAAAAAAAATTTCTCTTGAAATTCTCAATCTAATGTAACAGTAACGAAATCAGTGAAGGTATCTTTAGGGGTAAATATGGTTAGAATTAACACTTACCCAAGCTGGTAGAAGACTTCACTTGAAGATAGTTGAAATGGAGGACGTACCAAGTGAGCCATGACAAACATGTTCTTCATGTAAGAGTTGTCTCTTATCTGCCCAATGTTAACAGTACACATCTATAACAGACCCTCAGCTTGTTCATGGAAATATATTCATCATAACGAAGAGGTGGCTCTGCTATTTATCATAACGAGGTGGCTCTGTTATTTATCATAACGAAGAGGTGGCTCTGCTATTTATCATAACGAAGAGGTGGCTCTGCTACCAGTTTGGATCGTTCTCATTAAAACTTCACCTTTTATAAAAAAAAAAAAAAATGCTTTCACAGGTTCTGACAATGCTATTCACAATCCTGTTCTTGTAGTGACGCGAGATCCTCATTTGGCAAATCTTTCCCCAGTGACTCTAATAGTCCCAAGATGTCCTCTTTTACAGTGGCACAAATCCTAATTATTAAGTCAATCCAATGAGATGGCAGCGAATGGCAGGAAGCTGCTGCTGAAATCCACCATAAATCGTCGACACATTTAGGCTAGACTTTTCGTCACACACACACACCCCATTCACGATAGAGGCTGGGACTTTCTTCCTTAACATGTCATTGTTATCCACAGCATTCATAATATTACAGCCATGCCAAAAAGCTCTTATGGTAGGTTTGGTCTCCCTTGTTTCCGTGACGAGGTGGAAGGTGTGACATGGATAATATGCCTTGAACATGGATACAACTCCCTAGTCTAGTAGCTACAGCAGCGTTGTTGGTGTTGGGTGATAATATGAAAAATTACTTGATTATGATCAGACAGGTCATCTAGGCTCACTGGGTGACCAGAGGTAAGGTCAAAGATGAGCAATACCTTGTGGGGGAATTCATTCTTGGCACCATAATCCCTCACAACACGACAGAGACCTCTACCAATCCTTGAAAAGAATCTTTTGAGTAGCCATGGGTGTGTCGTAGTGATACATCAACAAAGGCTTGTTGAGCATGGAACTGCCTGCTGTTTTCCCACTGAGTAGATAAGCTGGGCGATCTTTAGCTGCCTTGAAACCCCCCAGTAGGTACTGCGTCCTTCCTTGGAAGAAACGCTCTTACCGGCATCCGCTTCTACCATTACACAAACGTGTGTCTCTCTTCACCGAAGACCCGTTCAGGTGCCTATAACTGCCTCGTTCAGTGATGGTCTTCAACATGGCTGCACTCAGCCGCCTCAACTATTGCACTTGCTGCGTTACCACTCTATTATAATGTAAAAGCTACTCACGCCATCCTTGACTCTCGCCTACACTTCCGCCTTCATAAAGAGGCTTGACCTGATGAATAATTAAGGTACTCAGTGGAATGTGGTGTCTGTTTTGGATCCAAGTCCATGTTTAATGTTTCATGTTTTTCGTCAACTCACTTCTTGTAAGAGTCATCTTCGTCGTACTTCAAGCTTTGAGTCACACTGTCTGCGTACTAAGTTTCAAATGGCTCTTTCTACTCGTTCTTACTTATGATGGAGGAACATGAAGGGCCTGGCGATATCAACATGTTCACTTGCATCCAACCACCTTTCGTTCTTCTAACCTCCAATGAAACACTTCTCCAGCTTTTCATCTTGTCAGAAACACTCGGGCGTTTGTCAGTCACACATCTTGGAGATTCTGAGAAGATAACTCGAGAAGAATGGTCTTATCTTACAAAAGTAAACACGAAGTGCAAAGTACACAGCATGGCACGGAGGACTGCCGCTGCTGGCGCAACCAAGATGGAGTTGCAAGTCGTGGGCGAACGTTTTTTGGGGGGCGATTCTATTTTTCAATTTCATTTTTCCTTAAGATTATTTTAATCACAAACGGGTTGAGAAAAGGGGGGGGGGGATATCAGCCCCTCAAGAATAGCTGAATTATACCCGATTATTATATATAATGAAAATTGCTTACGTTCAATGGAGCTCGTAGAAGAAAAACTGACAAAATAAGAACAGTCTTATAGCAAACCAGAGGGACTCATTCATTTCACCCTAGTGCTCTTACCAGATCAACCTCTCATAACTAAAATACGTCTTATAGGCCGAAATGATAATGAATAAAGTTTTCTTAACGTAAACAGCAAGGATGTCGTAGACCATAAAACAACCAAGAAGCTAGAGATACAGTACCTAATTTACCCAGAAGGAAATCATAAAGACTCGAGCAAACTGGTAAGATATCTTACGAACGTTAATTAGTTAAGAGTCAGGTGCCCATTTCACTTACCAACAAGACTTAGGGATGGGTGAACACATAGGTTGACTGTGGACCACATGACTGCTTGAGCAAGAACTTTCCTAGAGACTCCATTGTTGAGCTTTAGGATCTCTGAAGTGAGGCTTTGTGGTATGTGGTCTCAAATGTCACTTACAAGAAAGTATGACGGGAACGGTGTTGAATGCTTTGGTGTTGTCTGTTGCCACTAGCATTGTGGGAAGGTGGTTAAGGCTGGTTGAAGACATTAAAGATGAGTTGTATGAGAAATTAAAATAATGGAGTAATTTCATAAGCCAAATATACCTGATCCATCCCATGGGATTAGGAATAAGAGTGATATATAAGTATCTGATAAATCAGAATTATCCTTTGCATAGAGCTGGGCTTCCCAAGAAAATATCATCACAGATGCTTGATCAGGTTGTGAAATTACTTATAAATTGCAAGCAAAACTCATATCGAGTCATTTTGGTGAATTCTGTCAAGTAAAAATCATGGGATAAACTGGTACACATGTAATTTTCAACTGTTTATTCAGCTTGTTCGCAAGATTCATGCAATACCCTGCCACAACAGATATGCTACAGAAACAGTTTCTCACATGCTTCATATATAGTGGCTCAAGTTATTCAGAATCTACACACAAGGGCACAGAATAAATTGCTAGCCTTTTCTAAACATTTGGTAATCCAAATCTATTAAGACATATTACATAATTCAGTTACCAGTACTTGAATATCTAAATTAAATGTTTTTCATGATGATAAGAGTTCTTTGGAAAAATAAATGTAAACTGCACACTTGTAATAGAAAAAAAAAAACCTACTTTATAATGTGATTTTGTGTTTATCTATGAGCAACTAGTTTACACTGCATTCACCATATTCAACTACCAAAGTTAACCAAACATATCTTCATAGCATCATTTAATGGAATTGCTTCATGAACTGCTCACTCACTTGGTTTTCATAAATAAGCATGTTCATAATCCTTACCATTTCCTGAAACCAAGAAGTATTGATTTAATTGTATAACAGCTTCTTGTTTAATACTTTCTCTACCTTCCCTTGTAAAAACACCACATTTTCCCAACACTATTTTTTTATATTAATTGAGGATTATCATTTTGTTAAGTGTACACATGCCCATGTTTAATCAAACCACATGTGCATGTCCATCCCATACACATGTAAACACAGATCCATCAAATTTTCCTTATTTTTCTACTACAAAGGAAATTTTACATGGGCAAAACTTCTAACATCATCTTTCATTACTTACATAATCTAAGACTAGAGCAGTAGTGAGACCACACAATTTGGTGAATATGTATACTTTTTCAAATATTTGCTTGCCAGGAGTCTAGTCCTAGTTAATAATGTACATACTAGAATTTCACAGAGCAACAAGCATTGTGTATATTGTAAACTTGGTAAGATTGCTGAATAACCTGCATTGTGCACAGTGTAAATTTGGTAATTTCTGCCAAGATGATAATGTGCATCAAGCTTAATATTAATCTGGTAGTTTTCTTCAATGCAGTAAGACATGAAGGTATATAGGAATCCCTTCATAAGTTTGAATAATGAATGAAAACATTAAATGAGAGATTTGGTGGGAAAGCAGGCATATGAATGGTAACTGCTGAAATATTACTAAACTAAGAGATTTTTTAACTTGTAAAACCATAAGGTCATTTATTTAAGTTACTGTAAAACTTATGGAGCAAATGGCTGGGTAATAATCATTCTGATTTTACTGAATTTCATACCAGCTCTTTATACCTTATATTAAACCAAAACTTTCAATATCCTTTGTGCTGAGCCCTTCACTATGAAGCATATCTTTCTCAAAATATAAAAACTATGTACGTACTGGTGTAAAGTAGTACAACAATAATTTAAACTGAGAAGATTTCAAAATGCATCACATTGGATGAGAAGAAATTGGAGATGCAACAATGAAAATAAAAAAAGATGGGTTTGCCAGATTCACATGAGCAATAGTAACAAATGTTTTATGTAGTTATATAAAAAAATTAATTTAATCTGCCCAGTTTATAATAACCTATAAAGTACCATTATATAAATAAGAATTGTGATACATCTAGTCTGTCTGATTCCCTATGGAAAACCAATGTAGTATGCAAGATATATTTCTGAGAAAGTTACACAGAAAAAATTATTCTCATGTATTCCCTGCATGTCATAGAAGGCTACTAAAAGAAGCATGAGCAGGGGGCCAGAAACCCTCCCCTCCTTGTAATTTCAACACCTACATCTTGGAACAGAGGAAGGAGCCAAGCAAATAGTGCTCACTCTCCTCAAAGGCTCAGGGTTGGGTGCCTAAATGTGTTTGGACATAAAAAAGATTGGAAGTGACTGCTAAAATTACAGAGGTATAAGCTTGCCGAGTGTACTTGGGAAGTTGTATTGGACTGTGATGACAGGGGACGTCACACACTAAGCTTCAGATAGTGGTGGATGCATCAAACAAGTGTTTGCTTTGGAGAATGCATGCAGTAAACATTTAGAAAAACATGACTTATATGGGGCATTTATAGATCTAGAGAAAGTGTATGATAGGGATAATAGAAAAGCACTGTAGAAGGCATTGCTAATATATGGTGAGAGAGGAGAACTGCTAATAAAGCAGTTTTTATCATAAGAGTAAGGCATGTGTGGTAGTAAAAACTGAGGAGGGTGAGAGGTTCCAGCTAAAGGTAGATCTGTGGAAAGGGTGTGTGATGTCAGTATAGCTGTTTAATTTGTTAATGGATGGGATGTAGAGGGAGGTGAATGCATGGGTCTTGGATAGAAGAGCAGGTTTTCAGTTTGTTGGGGATGTGTGGGCCTGGGAAGTAAGATAGTTGTTATTTGCTGATGACATAATGCTGCTCACATGTTTTGACAGAGAAACTGCAGAAGATTGTGTCTTAAGACTGTTAAAGCATGTAAAAGGATAAATTCACAAGTAAATGTGAAGAAAAGCACAGATATTAGTTTTAGCAATGAAGAAAGAAGGTTACTTGATGTGTCAATTTGATTGGAGAGAACTTTGAGAAAGTGGAGTGTTTTTGATATGTGGGAATGGATATGGCAGCAAAAGGAACCATGAGAGGAAGTGAGCCATTGGGTGGGTGTGAGGCCAAAGCTCATGGGCACACTGAGGATTGTATGGAAAATAGAGATCACTGCTTTTAAAGACAAAGATGGGTATATCTTTTTTATGCTGAAGGCTCCAATCACGTACAAAAGTCCACATCAAGACTGGGCCTCAATTGAAATAAAGAGAGAATTATGAAGCGGAAAAAGAAAAGACAAGGTATAGTAGTTCTGTCAGTGCAGTATGAATATGAAGCATGGACCTTAGACTAAAATGTAGAGACAAGCAGTGGAAGTTTTGGAAATGAAGCATCTGAGAACTATATGTGGTGTGGGGGAACAGTGATCAAATATGAGATACGAGTTAAGTAAGTAGTGAGAATAGTATGTATGAGAGAGCTGAAAAGGTTATGCTCAAATGGTATAACATATGGAAAGGATGAGTGGAGACAATGACTACAGGGGTATACATGTTAGAGGTGGAGGGAACAAAGAAAATGAGGAAACCAAGAGGGAAGTGGCAGGATCAAGTGAAAGATGGTTTGGAAGTTCAGGGCCTGAACATGAAGGAAGATGTGAGGCATGTCAGGCATAGAGTGAATTGGAGTGACATGGTATACAGGGGATGATGTGCTGTCAAAGGGGGTGAACCAAGGTATATGTCATGGTTGAGCAAAACCACATAATGGTCTGTAGGGCCTGGTTGTAGATAAGGGGCTCTGGTTTTGGTGCATTATGTAAAACAGCTAGATGTGGATGTGGCTAATTTTTGTTCCTAGCACAATCTCATGCAGGAAACAGCAAACATGGATGAAAAAGTCAAATGCTAATGACCACTGGGATTGATGCAGCAGATATATATTATAATCTTTCATGGTATAACTTCTATGATTTCCAAGTAATTGTGAAGGCCTATATTCCATTTACACTTAAGTGAGCATGGTAACCAAACTGTTTATTCCCCTTCAGCATTTTACTAACTCTATACTTGTTCTTGCTTTTCAGAGATACTGTATTCTCATTTATATCTTTCAAATACGATAAGAAATTATCTTACATTATAGCTTTACAAAAGCCTTAATACCACTCCACATCCAGCTACAAAGAGAAAATAATTTACATGGAAACTCGTTAAATGTATATAACCTTACTGAGGGTTTGGTATAAATAACCCTGCTTAAGGTGGTAGGTAGATAGTAATCTTGTGAATAAGACAAAGATGACAAGCATTATCTAGTAAGATAAGAGTCAGTAATTTGCTTCCAAGGCCTTGAGAAATTAGTTTCTCTGTCAGGCCTTGAAGATAATGCATCTTGTGGTACAAGAAACAAACTCTGCTCTTGCTAAGGCTGGTTCCCAGCAGTTTATACTCAGTGATACACTGAAATAATTTCTCTTCTCACACATTATGTATGAACAATCATGGCAACCAAAGTCTGGTGCAAAACCTGCTCAAAATGTACTGTTACCATTCAGCATGGTAACCCACACTGAACATTCTACATTCCAGTAAGTGTACATGTGATTTCAGTTGTTTCCCAAACAAAATAAAGATATCCTTTCTGTGATGGCTTTCTAAATGCTAGAAAGTATACATCATTTTACCTTCTAAAGTACAATAATATTCTAAGAAACCATAAATTCATTTGTGCAAAAGTATATGCAATTAATATTTTTGAGCTGAACTAAAAAATGATCTCTCAAGCTGGATACAAGAGAGGAATGTTACTTTGGAAAATCTAGTCAAATGCATCACATATCAAATGCTTTTATAACCAGATCTATACTGATTATTAGGTGCAATAACACACTTCTTCTTTCCTAACTTATTCCTTGGAAGTGATTTTTTAATATATAACACAAAATTACATTATATAATGGTCTTTAATGAAACAGCTAAATCAAGACCTAAAAATCTCTGTATCTGGAACTGCTCAATTACTGAATTCTCTCTCCTAATTCAAGATACTTATAAAATACATTGGAATGAAATATTCCTATGATTTAAAATGCTATAGGATTATGAACTGCTACTAGTTAAGCAATGTTACAGTTGTTATGGACAAGACATTTCATTACGACAAAAACAACTAAACTGAATTCTATGCCCTTATTCGACTATTTTTGCATTTAATTATTGTTTACCTTTACTTGAATATGCTTTTCTGAAGGAATATTGTTTCTGCTTACATAGTACTTTGTTATAAATTCCCCACTTCTTTCCCCTCAAGTAACGAGTCTTGGCGAAATCCTTACTTTTTGGGTTAGTACAAAACTGGGGAAACTGGCAGTTTTTGATTTATAGTATTGAATAACCATGTTTTTTTTTTTTATCAAATGGACAGGTATGTGATGTGTGATTGTGATGGAACAAACTGAACAGAGCAGAACTATGAAAGGGAAAAAGTGGATAACATACAGCACTGAAATAATGTCCCTATGTGAAGAAAATGTTGGGTCACCACCAGCAGAAGATAAAATTCAAATTAAGCTGACTTAATGAATGAAAAGTCAATCAAAACACTACCCTAAGACAAAGTATACAGTTCATCATATAGTCAATGAATTATTTGCAATCATGCCACGAGAAACATTCACGTGTTACTTATGTACAGCTTATGCTGACAGGATGACAATCTTTCCCAGTAATCAGTCAAACTCATTTGATTTTCATCAGAACCTCTGTCAAAATAGATATGTAAGAATCAAAATACTGGTAAAATACTGAACGTGGCTAAATTCACATGACAGTACTTCAAGCTTACCTTACATGATGGTGTACAGAAAATAAAATATCTTTATGAATATTGGTAATGGCACTCATGAACAGTTTCCAAAGATTTAGTTTCATAAAATGAATTGTTTCTAATTGTATAAAAACATTCTTATGGCATAAAAGAATTATATGGCTTAAACTAAGAAATAGTGGCTTAGGTAAAAGTTAGACAAAATATTTCTAACACATGGACTTTCTTAGTCTGAAAAATAGGACATTTGTATATTATGTCTGTTTTATTCGGAAACAAAATGACACTTATGAAATATTTACAATGTGATGCTTCTAAATCATTGGAAATTGTGTTAGTGTGCTATCACATTAAGGCATAACAACATGGAAGATCAGGGAATGGTCCTTCAAAAGCTGTCAGATAGCATGGATGATCACACTAAAAATTAGTCCTTGCATTAAGTAAGGTTTAGTGTTTTAATCTAAGTGACATAAATACTCTTTTACTGTTCCTGTATAATATATCCTCAGTTCAGTTGTTTTGACATATTTCTTAACACTTCCCTTGTGTACAGCTTCAAAGGAAAAAAAATAAAAGCACATGGTTTTGCTGAGAATAATATGTGCCATTTTTTGTATATTCACCAGTGACTCAGTGCAACTGCTAGTGTTACATCACTTGCATATTACTTGTTTCAAAATACTTACTAGCCTGGGTTTTAAAGCTTTTTCACATGCTTGTACTTGTCCATTTATGCTTGAGTTTGAGAAGTCGTTACAGCATGCAATTTTGTCTGTAAATAAGTGCCCAATGCAATTTCCTTATGGATGTACTACATTCATATCCATATTCATTCTACTAAAAATAACATGTTTCAAATTATTAACCCTTTTGCTGCAACACTCCTAATATCCAATGTACAGTGAGTGTGAACAAATGTGGCCTTTGTTGTCTTTTCCTAGCGCTACCTTGCACACGCGTGGGGGGAGGGGGGTGCCATTTCATGTGTGGCAGGTTGGCGGCGGGAATGGATGCAGGCAGCATGTATGAATATGTATGTGTATATGCCTGTGTATGTATATGTATGTATACATTGAAATGTATAGGTACATGTGTGTGTGTGTGGGTGTTCATGTATATACATGAGTACGTGGGTAGGTTGGGCCATTCTTTCATCTGTCTCTGTACGCTACCTTGCTAACGTGGGAGACAGCAACAAAGTATTATAAATATTCTAAAAAACATCTTCATGAGTGTGTTATGACTAACAGGGACATAATTTTTGATCATAAAATTATAAAACAACTCACAAGGATGAAACACTGTTTACATCTACCATGCACACTATAACTTGTGCTGTTCTGCTACCTGGCATATGAGGTGCTCCAGGAGTACTCTTAGACATATTAGTGAAATGTGTGGTATTTCTGGAAATTTTTCCACAAACAAATGATCATCTCGTAATAATGACACAGCATCTAATATTATTACACATGGAGGCAAATCTTGTTCATGACTTCTTAATGTCTCTGCAAAGACTGAGCAGTATATAGAAAAAAAATTAAGCTGTGGCATGTGGTAACAATGCATGGGATGACACTAAAAGCATAAATGGCTGTATATTTCAGCTTATGGAAGAGGTGCCCAGTACAAAAAATTTAATTGCATACACTCTGGCTGCATTGGAAAGAAAAGAAAAAAGATCAGTTTATATAGGAACCAACTGCAGCAAAAGGGTTATGAGAAGCTAATGGGCCATCTTTGCTTAAAAAAAATCTGTGAAATATCTGCCACCATTTGGTTTTATTAAATTTTGATCTGAAGAAGCAATCTGGTCTCCTCTGTATGTACAGCTTGTGTATTTTTTCTCTGCAACTGGCAAGGAGTGGCTCAATATCCTAAAAGAACTCATTTTCAGTGAGTTACAATCTATTTCAGTGGAGTGATGATCATACTATAGTTTTTTATTAGTGTATTCTAGTTAACCCTTAATCAACCTCACATAGATCTATGTGTTCTGTAAAGGGGGACTTATGTAGAAATATGATCCATGCTTTTGTGACACAACTCAATTTCAGCTTAACCATGGTAGTGGCATGAGATGCCTCAGGCCTCCTTTTATGACAATTTTCCTCGAGTTTTTCAGTTACTCTTCTGCCAAGGCATAGAGAGGATCTCAAAGTCAACTGCTAAGTGTTGGTGAAATTCAGTGATATTTGCTCCTTAGCAGCATGGAGTCTAGTGATCCAGATGATAATCTATACAATAATAAAACTTTTACTTGAAGATAAAATGAAAAACAAGTGCATCAAAACACTATATAAGCAAGTTGGTGACACTTCAGTCTGCGTAGTGTCCAATGCTATCTCAGCATTAACTCCCACCATGAATTTCACCTTCTATGGGGTTAAGATAGGCCTATTTCACTTAATCTTCTACTGTTCTCTCATTCTTATAAGATGTTATTTCATTTCCTAAGTGAGAAATTGTTTTCCTTTTACTTTAAAAAGATCCTGTGTCAGAAAGACCATAAAATTTATGTGCCTACTAATTAAGGGCTTGATCATGTATCTGACTACTAAGTCCTATGTGCAATATCTAAAGGTATAAAACCTGAAGTTCAAGTATACTGTACTGCAGTGTTATATTTCTTACTAGTAGAACCCTAACATAAGTTACTACAAACTTTCTGCCATTACCAAGTAATTTTGGAAATTCTCCTTTCTACCATCTATACACCTTTCCATTCATTTGTTATGGATGATAAAACATGAAGATAGATATTAAAGAATCATTTGAAAAAGACAAAAAGTAAAAAATAAAACTATGCTTATCTTCATTACAAAGATTACGATGTACAGAGCTCTATCTTAACAAAATTTCTTTTAACATCACCCTCATGCTGATTAACATTCTCATGATTATCTAAATGAAGCTCTAATCTTATAAAAAGAAAATTCCTTTAAACATTAACTTTATGCATAAAATTTCCTTTCACAACACCCTCATGCTGATTTGCATTCTTATGATTACTGAAAAGAAGCAGCTCTATCTTATAAAAAGAAATTTGTTTTACACATTACCTTTATGCACACTTACATACATGTGATGTCTAAAAACTGAATGAATAGCTTTATCATCCCTACAAATGGAAGACCAACACAATAATCAATCTGCTGTTTACCTGTTTGTGGATCCATCCAGTGGTGTCCACATTCCAGTATAGGCTAATTTTTCTTTCCAAGTGAGCTCAACATGCTATCTTGAGCCAACTTCTGTACATAAACAGTTCATATAAGAGGAAACACATTATGACTCTTAATGTGCATTTACTTCAACTCCTAAAAAAATTACCCATTATAAAAAAAAGATAAAATGCTTTCTATTGATTCTGCTATGAGGGAAGGGTGCATGAAATGTAGAGACAAGACAAACTGTGATCAACCTCACACCATCCACAACTTCCTGATACACCATTGACCTTATTTCATGTAAGGATATTTGACATCTGTAAGTGGCACCATTGTCTGCTTGATGGCCTGGGGTGAAGTCCACTTGAGGGCATACTGCAAACCTCCAGCCTTATCATTAGTTCCTGGAATGATGATTTTTTTTTCAGAGTTCAGAACAAAATGAAAAAAATACAAGCCTATCAACACTGGCTACAACAAACTTGGCCTTCGTTCACTCGTAATCTAAACTTTTCCTACCACCACACCAACACCACACACAGATGATAATTTTCACTATATACATGAGATGATGAACTTGACAATAACTTATCACAGTGCGAATCACACAGTGAGTACATGACTGATGACCCTGAATCTCATGGCAGTGACTATATGCCCAAGTCCATTTTGTGGGCTTATGGTCATTCTGCGCAGAGATGCAAGGATATTGCAGGGCAGACAAGCAGCACCCTGCAATACAGCTTTTCCCCTGCTGCCTCTTCTGTAACTCCCTCAAGCATCTAACATTATACCAAGAGGTAAGGTTGTTATAGAATATAGTTTTATTATGTTGGTATATCACTACAAAGATTATATTACTGTATACTGTCTTACACTTCAGTATGTTCTAAAACAGTACACAACATAAGGATGGGTTTTTCTTCTAAAATCGCTTGTATTCAAACTATACATGCTAAAATCTTAAAATCACCATTCATACCTAGACACTTATGCTAAGCTGTGGCATAATAAAAAACTGAAACTACAAAAATTATGGCAAAAACTAAAGAGAATGAAAAATTTTGTATAAATCTAAAGAGTGACTGATAATTCATGTAGAGATATTTCTTTCTGTTCAGAGTAAACTATTGTTTCTATTGTGTAATGTAGTGCCCTACATTTGTTGTTGCAATTGTGGTGTCTGGGTGTTGTAATGTGATTGTGAGGTTGTCTAAATATGATAGGACCTTCATGTTGTGATTTGGAAGTCAGGCAAGAAGAGAGTGATGAGGGTTGGAGAAAACACTACTCGGTCAACCACATTTTATAAATGTCGTGGAAGGTGGTGTAAAGTGTCTTTTGTGTTTAGATGTGTCAGGGTACAATGCTGAATGCCTTCCTTATGTCTGCTTCCTCTACTAATGTGCTGGGGTGGGGGTGAATCCAACTAAGATATTTGTGTGAGGTCAAGGTGTAGCGAGCATGGTGGCTGCACAGCTGGGTCTGAAGCCCTGATGTTTGGATGAAAATGGGTAAACTTACTTCCTGACCCAAGAAGCCAGGACCACAGTTCGTAAAGTGTAAAGATATTGTGTGAGCATCCAAGTGCAGGAGTCTTCGTTATGACACCTGCACTGTCGACATGAGTGATTATCATGACTGAAGCATATGATCTTTCAAACATTCTTAATTTTCTTTCAGTCTATATAATCCTTTTTTCTTAATTTTTCAAAGGCATCTTATAAATGAAACAACAAACAGCATGGCACTAGAATGCATTAAAATTCTGAAGTATACACAGTACACTTTCAAATCACATAACTTCAAACCTTACTTACATACAATGAGTTTCTGATATCAAAAGGATGCCCTCGTATCTTCAAATACATTCAACTCATGTATATCAAGGACTTGCTGTGCGGTAGAATCTCCATGTGCCTTTTAGTTTATAGGAAAGAATAATTTGTAATACTGTGTTCCAGCACTGCATTCTAACTTCATGTTTAATCTCAGTAATCAACATAACCTAACAACAGAGGATAAGATGGAATCCTTTAAAGTATTCATATTAACCTATGCATTACTTTCTCTATCTATATCTATGTCTCTTCCCTTTGAAAACTCCCTCAAGGGGATGGCCACGGCAAAAGTCTCCATAACTGGTAACTCCAGTGCTGTTTTTTAGCCTTTAGTGCCTCCCCCTTAATAGGTCACTAGCAGATGCCAACTCCATAGCAGTTTTCAAAGGCTCCAATCTAATATTGCAACAGACTTCTTCTACCTAATGTGTCTACCTAACATTCCCTTCTATAACTTCCAATGAATGCTCCTACATATTGTTCCTACCTACCATTCATACCTAATTCTGCTACCTAATGTTCCTACCTACTACTTCTTTCTCTTGCTACTATCATTATGCCAGAAGGTAGGGCTAGTGCATAGCACTCACAGCAAAAAATTTAGTTATGAAGAATGAGTTGTGTGACTTAAGTGATGTCGAGTGTTATATGTAACAAGGAGAGACTGCATGGACAGAATGCCAGCAGTCTACATGTGAGAGGCAATGAAAAGACAGCTACCTGGGTCAGAGGAAGGCAACCTGAAAATTCACAGAAGTGCATTTCTGTAATTACAATGTCCCAAAGCAAGTTCAACATATTAACTTTCTGTACCGCTTTGGGTACATTATGGCCTACCATACACATGCTTGAATAAGTTAATACTCCAAAAATGTGACATGCCACAATTCCTAACTTACCTGACATACGTGCTCCTCCAAATGGCTGCTGTGCTACTACAGATCCAGTTGACTTATCATTAATGTAGAAATTACCTGCAGAATCCTTCAGTGCATCTGTTGCCTTGGCCAACCATGACCTGTTCATTAAAAAAAAAATCAACATATTCTCCTAAGTATATTAGAAAATGAAAAATATCAGTAATATTTCTTTGTAGTCAAATGTGGTAATCTGCCCTCCTTAAGTTTTGTACACTCCCAAAATGGTTAAGTTTGAGGCAATACTATGTAACAAATATGGCTGCTAATAAAAACTTTAAACATTTATAAACTACATAAACAAAATCTTCTGGTATCCAACTTGGGTTTACAACTGAGGCTGAATAACTATTTTTGCTCCTTAAAAATCTCCCAACAATTCTTTAGTCCTTTGGGTCCAGAATATGAAAGTAGTAAAAGGAAGATTCATGTCAGTTATACACAGGGTGCAACTTTACCCAAGAGCCATGAAAAAATATCTCTCGGTTCCCATGTTAACAACTGTCTGTCTGGAGTTTCAAACTATGTCCACTGCCATCTGATAACTTCCCTGGTAACAACACCTCCGAAGTGTAATGGTTCTATAATGAGGTAATATAATTCAAATACAGTAGTTTCACAATATAGCGCAATTCTACATAATGATCTTGCTATAGCATAGGCACCTAAATTACTCATATTCTTTTTATGATAACATGAGCTATCTATCTACATACCTATATCCCTGATGCCTGTTCCCTTTAGGAACTCCCTCAAGGGGATGGCCATGGCAAAAGTCTCCATAACTGTCATGATATAACACAAACCCAGCTGGCCATGCCCTACAGGGAGCCAATGCTGCACATGCCACACTGCCCACAATGTCAGTTCTCAGTTAGCATTCAAAGAGTAAGGATGCATCTACTGCCACTTGTATATCTCTACAATTTTGCCCACTTGAACCAGTCACCACTATGCATAAGCACCCGGTAAGTACTCTTACTACAAGTGAGCCTGTTCAAGATACAGAGACTTTTTTTCAACAGAGCCTCTTATAATGAATTTTTTTAACGGTTTTTAACGGACACTAAAAAACATTTATTTAATAAATATACAGTATTATGAGGCATCTTTTTTTATAATGTGTTCCAAAAGTCACCCTACATCTAATACACAAAAATCTAAATCTAAAATGACTAGCGATGAAATTAGCCAGAATTTCAAGCACCATCATATGACACAAATTCTCAAAACCTCTGTATTTAACACACAAGTACCTTCTTTATGATTTTGATAATATGTTTCACATACTGAAGTTACCATTGGACTGTAGATAGAACGAAGACCATGCTACAGAGGATAATCTAATAAACTGACTCCAATAAAACCTTATCTAGCCTATCCCAGAGTTCCAAAGAAATGTGCATGTGACAAATAGGCAGATACCAGTCTATCATTTTCTGCATGTGTTTTACATTATTTTCAATGCCTGTACAATGTTTTGAGGATCATTTGGTACATCATTTCTATTAAATATATTTTGTTTGTTCCCCTCATGGACTCTAACCCCTCATTTACTTTTTTCACTATTATTGTAAAAACAAAATGTTAAAAAATATAAGATAAATCTGACTGAAGTAACTAACATTACTTACTCATCCTGACCAAATATAGCTCCTGTCAGTGCATATGGAGTAGATGTGTTGGCAAGAGTGATCATTTCATCCACCTTTTCATCTGGATATACATAAACAGTAAGGACAGGTCCAAAAATCTCTTCAGTCATGATGCGATCATCTGGATCTGTTGTTTGTACAATCGTTGGCTCCACAAAATAACCAACACTGTAAGATATAAGTTTACCTAGGTTTTCATTCAATATATGATATATGTTTTAAGACAAGTATTGGTGAAAGCAGGTAATGAGCCAGATTTTAAAAAAAGCTATGAACAATTTAGTCAACTTAGGGATAAAATATCTCTTTTACTACTATGAAGTATTCTGTGAAGTATACACGTCACTTTTCTATTAGAGTCAACAAGCGAGATATATGTGTTGAAAACTCACCTATCATCACATTTTCCACCTGCCAAAACTGTAAGGTTTGGAGAGGAATTGGCATGTTCAATGTAACCCTTGATGCGTTTAAACGCTTTTGCATCAATTACTGCAGACATAAAGGAGTCGAACTCTTTGACATCACCAACCTTCAATTCTTTTTGGACGGCCACCATCTTATCTTTCACCTTCAAAGATGAAAAAAAAATGATTATGTAAACTGCATTATATACAAAGATGTGTATCTCTCAACAACACAGAAGCAATATAGGGACTAGAAGATTAAATAGCCTTAAGGATGAAAATGTGACAAATATTTAAGGAAAAAATTGAAAGATGTGTAGCATATGATCGCTTATAATACAGCTGAAAGTTTAAGAAAAGTCAGACAGCAGAAGAGGTAAACAGAATAATTCTCTGATATAGTTAATCTCACCCTAGGGAATTCAGCATTCCAGTCTAGTCATCCTTTGAGGTTAAGAATGAGAACCCTAGCTCTGGAAAATTAAATCCCACTTCATCCATTCAATGTAGATGGCAACATAAATACTGACAGAACACAGAAAGAATAAGCAGTATAAGTTTTCAGTGTCATGTTATTACTTTCAAATAGTGCCCCTATCATAAAAGTATTGAGTTTTATGACTTACAAAGCACTCAGCTCCTCCTAAAAGCCTGCTTTCATTCTTTAACCCTCTTGCTTGTTAATGCATAAACATGAAAAGTTAGTTGGCTACTTTCCCTCCATCTTTTCACCACCTCCATGGTTTCCCCTTTACTTTGTTCCCTCTATATCCAATATGACTATCCTCTTAGTTATCCTTTCCATGTGTCCAAACCATTTCAGAACATTCCCCTCAGCTTCCTCATACAAACTCCTTTTATTACCACACCTCTCTCTAACATTATTAACTTTATAATGGTCAATGTCCTCACACTACACATTGTCCTCAAATATTTCATTGCCAACACATTTACCCTCTTCTATATTTTGCAATCTACAGCCCATGCCTAGCTACTATCCAACATCCATCTTTGCCCACATAGACAATGGCTTCTCTTTCCATATATTCCTCAATACACTCAAGATCCTTTGTCCCCTCACTCAACCGATGGCTCACTTCTGCTTCTATGATTCAATTTGCTGCCATATCCACTCCCAGGTATTTACAACACTCTACTTCCACCTAGTTTTCTCGGTTCAAATTTACACTCCAAATAACTTGTCTCTCATCGTGTTGCTAAACCTAATAACCTTGATTTCATTCACATTCACACTCAGCTTTCTCCTTTCACACACTACCCAAATTCAGAAACCAGCTTCTGCAGTTTCTTACTTGAATATGCCACCAGTGTTGTATCATCAGGACACACTGATTGATTCTCCTACTAGGCCTCTCATCCCTGACAGACTGCAGTGGCCCCCTCTACAAAATCCATGCATTCACCTCCTTCCCTACCTCACCCATAAACAGATTAAACAGCCATGGTGGCATCACACACTTGTGCTGTAGTTCCACCCTCACTTGGAGCCATTAACCCTCCTCTCTTCCTCCTTGCACATTTGCCTTAATCTTGGAAAAAACTACTCACTGCTTCTATTAGCCCTCTTTCCAGGCCATATATCTTTTACACCTACCACAAAGCATCTTTATAACTCCTATCACTTAGTTAAGCAGTGTTAACCCTCAGGCTTCTTTAACACATAGATACCTGAGGCTGATTTCTTGCTTAGTGACAATCTCACTAAGGTGTTCTTTTGTTTATGTCCAATCTCCTTTACCCTGCAATTAATCTGACTGCATTTCATCAACCATTTATCAGACCAACTTTGGAGTCTGTCAAAGTCCCCATGTATACTGATGCAATCACTGTTATCCATTACTTCCCTCATGACCCTGAAATCAATTAGTACAAAATTAACTCCCAAAGAAAATAAACCCACAAACCTACATATATTTACGAATGTCATTTTTGGTTTCTCTAGGTAATATGCAGAACAGACAAACAACAGCCTCAACTGCACATATCCAATCTCCAGCTGACAAGCACAACACATTCCATCTCTATTGTCATGTACATAAGCAACACAAGATACACTCTTACCTCTGACCACAATGATTCTGGAATGTAGGCACGAGAGCAGGCTGAGCATTTCTGTCCACAATACTCAAAGGCAGAGCGAATAGTTCCATTAACAACAGACGTGACATCAGCAGATGGATGTACCAAGTGGTAATTCTTGCCACCGCATTCACCCACCAAGCGTGGAAAATTTCTAAACTTTATTAAGTTCTGTCCTACTTGAGCCCATAATCGCTGGAAGGTTCTGCAGAAAAGTAATACACAGTGACTGTCTTATGATAAAGTGATAGACTGCTACACCACATTCTTAAAAAGGATTTTTTCACAAAATCTATTTTTCTTGCCAGTTAAGCATGAAGCCACATGCTGCAGTTTAACCTATGTGAAATTTAAGTTTCTATTTATACATCCTTCTGTTTCCACTTTTAGAAACTGTGAATAAGAGCAAGATTATTAGGCTCAGCAGGATTGAGGGACCAAGTTAATTGGGATGTAAGTTTGAATGGAGAAAAATTGGAGGAAGAAAAGTGTTTTAGATATCTGGGAGTGGGCTCAGCAGTGAATGGAACCATGGAAGCAGAAGTGAGCCACAGGGTGGGGGAGGGGGCGAAGGCTCTGGGAGCGATGAAGAATGTGTGGTAGGAGATAACATTATCTCCGAGAGCAAAAATAGCTATGTTTGAAGAAACAGTAGTTCCAACAATACCATATGGTTGCGAGGCATGAGCTATAGAAGAGGTTGTATGGATGAGGATGGATGTGTTGGAAAGGAAATGTTTGAGGACAATGTGTGGTGTGAGGTGGTTTGATCAAGTAAGAAATGAAAGGGTAAGAGAGATGTGTGGAAATAAAAAGAGTGTGGTTGAGACAGCAAAAGGATGTGTTAAAATGGTTTGGATAAATGGAGAGAATGAGTGAGGAAAGATTGACAAAGAGGATATATGAGTCAGAGGTGAAGGGAACAAGAAGCGGGAGACCAAAGTGGAGGTGGAAGGATGGAGTGAAAAAGATCTTAAGCAATCAGGGCCTTAACATACAGGTGGGTGAGAGGTGAGCAAGAAACAGAGTGAACTGGAACAATGCAGGTATACCAGGTTGACGTGCTATCAATGAACCAAACAAGGGTATCTGAAATGTCTCGGGTAAACTATAGAAAGGGAGCTGTGGTTTCAGTGCATTACACATGACAGCTCGAGAATGAGGGTGAACCTATGTGGCCTTTTTTGTCTGTTTACCTGGCACTACCTCAACAAAGCAATGCTGTTTCCTGTGGAGTAGGGAAGCACCAGGAATGGATGAAGGCAAGCAAGTATAAATATGTACACGAGTATATATGTATATGTTTGTGTATGCATGTGTATGCATATGTGTATATGTTGATATGCATATGTAAGTGTTCATATGCCCTTTGTTCGTATGTATGTATATATGCATGTATGGGTATTTATGTATATCTTACTTTTCCAGAAGAAGAAACAGAGAAGGGCACCAAATGAGGATTTTCCATCTCAGGCCCACTCCTCTGTTCTTAACACTACCTTGTTAATGCAGGAAATGGTGAATATGTAAGAAAAAAAATATTAGCATCCAAGTTCTTCGTCTGTTTCCAGGTGCTCCCTTGCTGATGTGAGAAATGGTGATCAAGTATAATAAATAAATAATAAATCCATCCTTCATTCCAAAGGTTATCTGTTGAACACAGAAGATTCTAATGGATATACCCATCTGACTTTCCACTGATCAATAGGAAGAACTGCCCCAAAAATTAATAAAGATGCAAATATAATACTAGTTACATAATTATCTCATAAATAGAACAGTAACATATACCACGATTTTTCCTCAAAGAAATCAAACTTTATTAGACCCAAACAGCAATGAAATTAAAAATTTTGATATACTAAATTCAAACGTTGAGAATATCAGCACCTAATCTTAATATAAATTTTTTTTCATTCGTGTTCGCCATTTCCTACATCAGTGAAGCAATGTCAGGAGCACACCAAGATATGACCTCATAAGCTCACATCCATTCTGTAGCTATTGTGCATAATACATCGAAACCAGAGCCCCTTATCCATACTCATGCCCCACAGATGTTTCCATGATTCCTGTATCTGCTTCAAATACAATGGTTTAACCCAGTGACAGTACATAATCTCCTATACGCACCAACACATCAATTTGCTTTATCCCTTGCGTGTCTTGAGCCATCCTGCATGTTCAAGGCATGAGCCTTCAAAGCATCTTTCACTTCATCCTTCCACCTCTTCCTTGGCTTTGCCTTTTCCTGTTCCTTCAGCTTCTGACATGTATACCCTCTTAGTCATCCTCTCCAAACATCCAAACCATTTCAACACAAACTGTTCAGCTCTCTCTCATACATACTCCTCTTTCTACAACTAATTTCTTACCCTACCATTTCTTATTCATTCAACCCTCCTTGAACCATCTTTTGTCATCTCTAACACATTCACACCATCATTTAAATTTTTGTCAGAGGCCCATACTTTGCATCCATACATCACTGATGGAACTAATAAACCATCAAAGACATCCATCGTTGCCCTTAAAGACAGTGACCTTTTTCCACACAATCTTCAATGCACCCAAGATTTTTGCCCCTGTGGTTCATTTCAGCTCCTATGGTTCCATTCGCTGCTTCATCCATTCAAGGCATCTAAAACACTCTACCCTCACCTCAGTGCTTCTAATAGCTTTCCTCCCACATCATACATTCAAAGCATCTTCCACAGAGCTTCTTCATCAGCCCTATCATATGCTTTCTCCAGGCCCATAAGACCCACCTCCATATCCTCCCGTTTCTCAATGAATTTCTCACTAATATTCTTCAAAGCAAACACCTAATCCAATCCACTCAACCTCTACCATTTCAGAAACTATATTGTTCTTCCCCAGTCTGATGCTCTGTGCATTCCACCATACTCTCCATCACCACTCTTCCATACAACCTACCACCTGCACTCAACAAACTTGAACCTCTGAAATTAGAGCTTCCACCTTTCTCACTCATACCTTCGCAAAATGACATAGTACAGCCATCCATCAATGCTTGAGCAAATAACCGATCAACAACAGTCATACCTTCCTAAAATTTTCAACTAACAATGCCATTCACTTGAGCTGCCTTGTCATATTTCATCTTAAGCAAGGATATTACTCTCTGCTCTTTTATCCACATCACTTGCCATGACTCTCTCACTTCACATACCTCCCTAACCTAAACATCCCATGTCTACCATCTTTCCATCAAACACATTCAACAATCCTTCAAAATACTCACTCCATCTCCTCTTCACCTCATATCTGTCAGTTATCACTCCCCCTTCATTGATGTTCCCACTGGTTCTCTTGCTTTTCTTTTACTATTACCCTCCTTTTAAAACATTTTCTTATTCTCCCTGAAGCTAATTGATACTTAATCTAAATCGTATCAGCCCTCTTTTTCAGCCCCCTCATCTCCCTCTTTACCTTTGCGTCTTTCTCTTGTACACCTCCCAATTACTCACAATTTTCCCCTTTATGTAATGCCCTTACATCTCTTCTCCTTCACTATCAACTTAACTATGTCATCCTACCATTCACTACTTTTCCTCACATACCCACCTTCCACTTACCATGTACCCTACACTTCTCTTACACACATCAGAGCTGCTTCCCTACACATCTACCATTTCTCACACATTTCCCTAACTTACTTTACTTTCACTTTTTGCAATCATACATTTAATCTCTCCGCATATCTTTTCAAACAAGACTCTTTTCCAAAATCACTTACTTTCAACACTCTCTTCTCATTCGCACTGCAATAAAACAATGTATCAACATACGGAACAGAGCCAGTGAAGTTAACAGCTGCCAAATTGGGGGATTTGGTTATTGTATCTCCAAATACTGGCCCATCAGCAGGAACAAAGCTCACAATATCGCCTGGTACACCAGCTTCCCGCATAATCTTGTACACGGTGAAGTTGCTCAATACAGCAGTATCAGAAGGTTTCCATACAACGACATTACCCTAGGTGATGAAAACGTTAAATCTATACTTAGTCCAATCAATTCTCAATTTTTTCTTTACTATTCTCTTAAGAATTCACTGAAGTAAATGACACTACATGAAAGCAGAACTGAGTTATAACTGGACTTTGGAGAAGCACATGGATGAATCAAAACATAATTTGAGAGACGAGTGGTGGACTTAACCTATAATGGTAATCTGTATGCTACTCAAAAAGTTAATAATCATGGAAGGTGTGAATCTAACAATCATTCCTCCTTCATACATCTAATGATAATCAGCAAGCTCACCGAAAAAAACCATTAACCATAGGATGGGTGAATCTACAAACTATTCCTCCTTTATACAATTTTCCAATTATGAAAGAAATATACTATCATTGGATGAAATCTGAAGTGAGATATAGTCATATTGTTCAACAGAAAGATTATAATGCATTATTTCTTTAGAAATTTCATCAACACCTATACCATGGTATGCTACAATTATGTTCCTGGACACCCCATTACAAACTAAAACATGAGCAGAGCAAATGAAACCCATGCTAATACATTCATGACTAAAAATTTCTTAATCTAACTCTAATGGATGGACTATACCGGAAACAGCTTCATACCACTATATCACACTTTGTCCTAATGTAATTTAGACAGTATCTAATGAAAACTCACTAAAAAAGGGCAATGAAGTAGGTTTGAGGCACTGCAGGAGTGGGATGAGATGGAATGAGGGTGACTGGGAGGTAGAGGGAGAGGTATCAGGCTTGTTTTACATCACCTCCTGAATACTGTGCTTCAGCTACAGGTGGGAAATCACTCACAATGAAGATGATATCAAACAGATATTTACTGAAAAATGTGATGATGAAGGCTTTAGGTAAATGGAGTAACTCCAGGACCCTTTCAAGAAGGTAGTTGTGGGTCAATCATCGAATATGATAGAAAAAAAAATAGAGGAATGTGGAGCATCTGAAAGTCTGCAATGCAGAGTAAGCATGAACTGTGTTTCTTTTACAATTTCTTTTGTATGTCAAGCAACTTGTATGTCAAAAAATTAACTGCAGCACCATACTGTACACTTACCCAATACTTTCATGTTTGGAGAATATGGTAGTACATCATCTGCTTTTTCAAAATTTTCATACCAAGTACTTAGAAAGGCAGACCATCAGTATGCCTAATAATTAGGCACAAACTTTTATCTCTGTATCATTGCATTGTTTTCCACTGTAAAAGAAATATCCCTGGGCCATCATACAAGTTAAGAACAATGGGCACATGATACTCATCCAAGCCCAGCTGAACAAGATTAACATCGACTCCATCTGGGTTTTTCTGGTTGGGCTTTCATGGGGAAACTTTTTAAATCATGCATTCACAGGTGTATGGCCTTGTACACTGGGAATACAAAAGGAAATTACCATCATTGCTGGAGTGAAAGCCAAGTTCCCTCCAATGGCAGTGAAATTGAAGGGAGATATGGCTGCAATAAAACCTTCCATGCCACGCAGTCTCAGTTTGTTAACAGTTACATTTGGTTCTGGGCTTCTTGGCTGCCATTTAGCCCCTTCTTTGGCATACAGAGCATTAAATCTGTAATAATAAGTTAAAAATAAATCAATTATCCCTAATCACAAAAACATACTTGACATTTCATACGTAATTACACCCATAAATAAGAAGAAATCCAGTCAGGTTACTAGAAAACAATTATGACTTATGTGAAGAAAAACATACTATAGTTGTGTTCATATGAAAAACAGAATGAAAAGTGGAATTACATATACTATCATCTGGATAAAGGAACAGAGATAGAGAATAAACTATGTTCATCAAGATGACAGTGGATACTTGAATCTGTGATATGACCACATTCTGAACAAGGTGTCATCTAACTACCATGCCTGTCCTGGTGTTATCTGGCTAAAATACTGGCATTTGGTTAAATAACAAAACACTAATTCAGCCAAATGACAATCTAAATAGTTCATCAGCATATGACGGAGTTAGTCCAATTTTCAATCAACCAACAATGATTAATATATTCTTTTGATAACAAATACCCTTTTCACACCTGTCAAGTAGCTTTACTACTTCTGTTCCAACTTTCAGAAGGAGATAATAGAAGAGGGAAAGATTTCCAGCTATCCCTCAACTCATACCATTATGAGCCATCTTCTACAATGTGAAACAGACATGAGGGTATTCCAATTATCATTTTGTCCATAACCTAACATTAAATTACTGAACATTTCACAAAGCTGCACTGAATTAAAGAAATATGGGAATCAAATATTTCATTAAACCATGAATTACAGTATATGCATATTTATCCCTTACTGTAACATTACCTTACTTAATGTAACTAAAACCAACCTACATGAAGGCTTGTAACTTACCCAAGATCATAAAAATCAGTTTTGAAGAAATGGAAACCATGTACAAGGACTGAACTACAGGCTGGTCTCACTTATCAATGTGGTGTATAATGTTCTGGAAAAGATTATTAGAAAGCAAGTGGATGACTCTATTGAGTGGAAATCACCTAAGCGAGAAACAGCATAACTTTATGAAAAGAAAGTCATGTGTAACAATCCTCTTAGATTTCTACAAGAAAGTCAAGTAGACTGTTTACATTTGGACAGCCAGAATGCATCTGACACTGTTCACATGGGAGACCAATTAAGAAGCTGGAGCAATAGGCAGCAATAAGAGGAAAATCCCTTCAATGAACAAAAGATTATCTCAGTGAAAGAGAACAATGGATGCATGTCATGGAAGCCTTCTCTAAGTGGGTGGAGGTGACAAGCAGAGTGCCACAGGGTTCTGTACTAGGACCATTGCTCTTTTTGATCGATGATATGGACCAACACAAATACATTTGCATATAATGCAAAGGTCTTGAGGGATGTGAAAAGCTAGGAGAACCACTTCAGCTCACAAGTGGGCCTAAAAGGCTTGAATGTTGGCCTGTTACATCACTGATGAAATGTAACCCAAACATATGTAAAGTAATGAGACTAGGAGAAAGTGAAAGAAAGCCTCAACATGAGTATTATCTAGCATGAAATAAGCTTCAGGATTCTGTATGTGAAGGATATATGTGAGTTGAAATCATGCCTAAACTGTTACCAGAGTCCTACATTAGGAGAATAATTAAGGAGATAAACAGCCCATGGGCAAATATCAAAATAGATTTAAAGTATATGGATAAGTTAAAATTCAAAAAGCTGTTTCTATCCTACATAAGGCTTAAGGTTTAATATGCTGCTCAACTCTGGTCAATGCACCTAAAGAGGCATAAAGTGGTAATACAGAGGGTCCACAAGAGGGCAACAAAGAATTACAAAGGTATAGTTTGTTGATTGTATCTGGTAAATTGTATGGGAGGGTAGTGATTATGAGAGTGTAAGCAAGTACATGGCATCAGACTGGGGAAGAACAGCATGGTTTCAGAAGTGGTAAAGGTTGTGTGGACCAGGTGTTTGCATTGAGGAATGTGTGAGAAATACTTAAGAGAAACAGATGGATCTGTAAGTGGTATTCATGCATCTGGAGAAAGCATATGACAGGGTTGATAGAGATGCTGTGAGGAAGGCCTTAAGAATATACAATGAGGGAGGAAAGCTGCTAAAAGTGAGAAGTTTTTATCAATGGTGTAAGGCATATGTGCCAGGAGGAAGACAGGAGATTGAAAGTTTCCAAGTAAAAGTTAGTCTACAAAAGTGGTGTGTGATGTCACCATGTTTGTTTAATTTGTTTATGGAAGGGTTGATGTGGGAGGTAAATGTGAGTATGCAGTCTGTGGGGATAGAGGACCTGGGAAATGACTCAGTTGTTGTTTGCTGATACAACACTTGAATTGGTGATTCGAGTGTGAAACTGCATAAGTTAGGGACTGAGTTTGGAAGCATGTATGCAAGGATAAGTTGAGAGTAAAATGCAAAAAAAAGCAAGGTTATTAGATTTAGCTAAGTATACCTGGGAGTGGACATGGCAAAAAGTGGAACCATGGAAGCAGAAGCGAGTCATTGGGTGGACAAGTGGACAAAGGTTCTGAGAGCACTGAAAAATGTGTGAAAAGAGAGATCTTTATCTGGGAGGACAAAAATGAGTATGTTTGAAGGTATAGTAATCCAAACATTATTGTATGGATGGGAGTCATGAGCTATAGATAAGACAGTGAAGTGGTTACACAATGACAAACAACAAAGAGGAACTGGTAAAAAGATTTTGCAACATCAGCAACTGCACCATCAAATTACTTTATCAAGACAGTGATTACAGAGAAGGAATGATTTTCATAAAAACCAAAAAACAAGAATAATCTTACTCAGTACCTTAAAAAGTCAACAAGTTCCGCAGCAGAATCAATTTCCGCTTGAATGACAGTTTTACTTTGACCTAACATGGTGGTAGCATTAAGGTCTTGTCGGTACTTCCCTGCCATCAGATCTGCAGCCTAACAATAATTATTATATTAGTTACACATAATGGAAGAAGTATATATTTCATATAGTCATCCTGCAAGAAAAGGGTTTGTGCTAAATTATTGGTAAGCTGGATTAATACATATATTCCCTTTAGCAAGAGTGCAAGTGCAACAATAAGAAACATAAAATGTAACAATCTAAATTCATCATATACATATATATATATATATATATATATATATATATATATATATATATATATATATATATATATACATAAATGTAGAGAACTAAAAATTTTCCCAATTTGTTCAACATTTCCAGCTTTACTGAGGAAAGCTCATTTTCTCATATACACTCTCTACTGACACATTGAAAACACTGAAACATAAACCCAAACATCCACAGCCTTATTCACATTTGCTCTTATTCACATTTACTCTCAGCTTTCTTCTTTCACACACTTTACCAAACTCAGTCACCAGCTTCTGCACTTTCTCACCTGAATAAGCCACCAGCGCTGTGTCATCAGCAAACAGCAACTGACTCACTTCCCAAGCTCTCTCATCCTCAAGCAATTCATTTCCATCACATCCACCCTCTTCCATACTATTTTCTTTTTATCTAGGGCCCATATCTTACATCCATTCAACACTCAGAACTGCTATACCATCAGACTTACATGTATGGGCATTATATATATATATATATATATATATATATATATATATATATATATATATATATATATATATATATATATATATATTTTTTTTTTTTTTTTTTAATTTTCCAAAAGAAGGAACAGAGAAGGGGGCCAGGTGAGGATATTCCCTCTAAGTCCCAGTCCTCTGTTCTTAACGCTACCTCGCTAAAGTGGGAAATGGCGAATAGTATGAAAAATATATATATATATATATATATATATATATATATATATATATATATATATATATATATATATATATATATATATATTTGCCCTCACAGACAGTAACTCCTCTTTCCACAAACTCCTCACTCCATCTAAGACCTTCGTCCCCTTACCCTATAGCCCACTTCAACTTCCAAGGTTCCATCTGCTGCATATCAACTTTCAGGCTCTTATCTACATATATCTAAATCTATTCACATTATATTCTATCTATTGTACTTGATTGCTACTTCCTGTGTCAGTGAGGTAGTGCTAAGAAACAGATGAAGAATGGCCCATCTACTCATATACACACACACACACACATATGTGTATATTTACATATATATATACATAAAGAGGGGCAAGTATGCAGTCTGTTGTCAATGAGAGAGCTTGGGAAGTGAGTCAGTTGTTGTTTGCTGATAACACAGCGCTGATGGCTGATTCAGGTGAGAAACTGCAGAAGCTAGTGACTGAGTTTGGTAAAGTGTGTGAAAGAAGAAAGCTGAGAGTAAATGTGAATAAGAGCAAGGTTTTTAGGTACAGTAGGGTTGAGGGTCAAGTCAATGGGGAGGTAAGTTTGAATGGAGAAAAACTGGAGGAAGAGAATTGTTTTAGCTATCTGGGAGTGGATTTGGCAGCGGATGGAACCATGGAAGCGGAAGTGAATCATAGGGTGGGGGAGGGGGCGAAAGTTCTGGGAGCGTTGAAAAATGTGTGGAAGTCGAGCACATTATCTTGGGAAGCAAAAATGGGTATGTTTGAAGGAATAGTGGTTCCAACAATGTTATATGGTTGCAAGGCGTGGGCTGTATATAGAGTTGTGCGGTGGAGGGGGAATGTGCTGGAAATGAGATGTTTGAGGACAATATGTGATGTGAGGTGGTTTGATTGAATAAGTAATGATAGGGTAAGAGACATGTGTGGTGATAAAAAGTGTGGCTGAGAGAGCAGAAGAGGGCGTTTTGAAATGGTCGTCACATGGAGAGAATGAGTGAGGAAAGATAGAGGATATATGTGTCAGAGGTGGAGGGAACGAGGAGAAGTGGGAGACCAAATTGGAAGTGGAAAGATGGAGTGAAAAAGATTTTGAGTGATTGGGGCCTGAACATGCAGGAAGGTGAAAGGCGTACAAGGAATAGAGTGAATTGGAATGATGCGGTATACACATGCATACATATTCATATCAACATACACAGCCATATACATATATACACATGAATTACACATTCATACTTGCTTGCCTTCATCCATTCCTGGCACTACCCTGCCTCACAGGGAAAAAACACACTCATGGCATTTTTGCTGAATGCATAAAAAACAAATCAAGATGCCCTATCCTGCCATAGAACAGGTCCTAAAACATTACAGCTTTATTTAATCAGAAGTATATTACGAATAAAAAAAGGTGAATATAACTACATATAAAAGCTATGGAGTAGTGTATGAGTTATGTACATAACTGATCTGAATATTGCTGTTGGAAAAAATAAAAATTTCCGTAAAACAGCCAAGTAACTTCACCTTAAGCCAAATGTCAAACTTTTCATTGAGGGGAACACGCTCCCAGTTTGCACGGGCAGCCACGGCAGTGTCAATGGCTTTCTGTACAAGGTCTGAAGTAGCATAGTAGAACTTGGCCAGCCTGAGGAATGACAAGCCCATAAGAATTTATATACATTTTCAAGATACCATTTTCTTTTAAAAGTGTTCCAACTATCTCATATCAAGCATTTCATTTCCTGCACATCCATCATTCTTTGTGAGTTCCTCGCACTACCTTATCAATTCGGGAAATGGCAAACATGTATAAACAAATATTAATATACATATATACCAATACACACACACACACACAATACATATATACAAATACATTTGATGTGATCCTGCAGAATATGTAAGAAGTGAGATATCAACAGTTATTCAATAATTTTCAGCAACAAAAAGATATCTAAAAATTTGAAAACTATTTTTTTCCAAATTCATATGTTTAGGCAATACAAACTCACTTCACATGCTTAGTGCTCAAAACTTTGCAAGAAGAATAGCAGACCCCCCCGCCAACATAAGCCACATCATAACCAACCACCAACCCTTAAGTAGGAACACAAATTTTACCTCTGCTTTGCACTTTAACAGCCTATACTCAACAAATATGATAATGACAAAACATAATCATACTATTACGACTTTAAAAGCACTAAAATCCTTCCTCCCAACACAGTTCCATATTCTTCCCAACTGAACACACACTTGTTTGAAATTGTAAACCCCTAGCATGTATGAATGCCACTACTTTGTATGCATTCTGGACACCACTCAATATCAAAAATACTGATCCAATATATCACTGCTTGTTATGTCCAAGGTCTAACTTTCATAAATAACAAATGTTTTGTTGACATCTTCCACTATTAAAGTGCAAGAGGTAAGTTATGGCTATTTGAATCCATCCAAGAATTGCTGAGTGAGATACGTGTGTAGTATAGTATTGGAATGACTGGGTTTAGAGCCATGCTGTGAGGGCAAAAGAGGTACATCTTCCATGATTCTGATGTTGATAATTTTTTCAGGATGTATGGATATCAATGATAGTAGTGATAAAGGGCAACAGGAGGAGTAACAGTTAAAGGGCCTGGAGGGTTTCAGGATGGGTACTTTGAGAAGTTTCCAAATGTTTGCTGTACAGCCAGCAGAGGAAGGTACCTGTGAGAGCTTGTGCTGCATTTGAGCCTCGGCATTTTATGTAGAGAATTAATATGTTATCAAGTTCAATTATTTGAGAGTTCTTTGAGGTTTTACATGCACAAGGAATATTGATGGGGTGAGGATAAGTGAAAAAAAATTGTGTGAAATTTGTGCAGTTTTTTCATGACTTCAGATCAGAGGTGTGATTGGTTGGTGGCTAATTCTATATTAATGCATCATGAGTGTTTGTGTGTTCTCTAGAACAGCTGTGTTTAACTGTGGCACTGTAAGAATTTACAAGCGAGTGGTTATCATGCCCCTCCCTATCATCCTTTCCAACAGTGATCAAGCCTGTGAAACTTACTTGTGAGAATGCTTATGTGGCATAACTTGATGCTGGACAAGATCTGTACGGTATTCTTGGTCCCCAATCATGATGGGTACATCTGCCACCTGGGATTCATGTTTAGCAATGGCAGCCTCCAACTCAGCCCGTTCTGGGCTACCAGGCAGGTAACCTATGAAGTGTAGAGGAAAACAATGTCAGGCCAATAACAACATGACCATTAATTGAAAGGAGCAAGAAAAATAATGGGTTTTGACATGTACAAACTATGGAAACTTTCTTCTTTAACATCCAATAGCAGGGAAATGTAGGCGTCCAAGGAGTAAGAAGTTCTTTGACAAGACTGTACTACCAATGATCCAGCCTCCCCAAAGGTAACTTTTCACTCATAGTATAACTGAGCAGGAGGAGCCCAGTAACATTCCAATTTCACTATGAAGATACATACATGAATAATACATTATCAGTACTATAAATGCCCATAAATACACCGTTTTGACCTACACAATCATGTCATCTCTAGAATCAACTTACCAAGAAGTGGCTCATTCTCCACTTTGAAGTCTGTAAGAGGCACATCCTTGACAACAGCTGACAGAGTCCTGGCTTGCAGCCTGGAATGAAATTCACACTATGAAAAAGAAAACAAAAATAAGGGATGAATACTAAATAAAAATAATCAAAAATAGTAAAATCAATACACTTTTCTGCATGAATGGGAAGACAAACTAAATACAGACATAAAATACATTTTCTACTGAGCCATAAAATCAGCCACAAAAATTAGTTTAGAAAAAAAAAAGTGTAATGGTTTATGTTATCTGCCCTATAAACCAATGAACCCATTTGTAAATGGAAAAGTTATATCAAGCCCTCTGAGTATGATCTTTGATATCACACATATTAGGCATCTGCTGAATAATCCAGGTTTTCAGGAAGAAAAGTTAACGGCATCCCTATTCGTGCTTTCATGCAATGAAATACAGCAGCATCAAAATGAGCAACAGCATTAAATATAAGCCTCAAAAAAGGCCTTTCTTGACACACTCATGACTGCTCCAAAGTGTAAGAGAATATACCTTTAAGATTATCAGCAAGTTCTAGAACAATACCATACACATAAGCACTCTTTTGTTAAGGAAACTTTTAACGTATGCTGGGCAACAACAGACAGAATTATGAAATTTGACTTCTGGGAGGATCTCTACAGCAGTGGGCATATGGGCAAATTCAAACGTTTCTGTAAGGGAGGCCAGTCAAATGGAAGGTCCCGTAAACCATGCCATTACCATCAGGTTGTAATGACATTAAGATGTGTTCTGTAGTCAATATATAAACATGTACCATAACTTGTACATTTACTTTCTAGTAAGAAAGTATCAGTTTAAGTTAGTGAAACAGATTTACTGAGTAATCATTCCCTCACATGAAGTTGTAACTTACAACAGATGATGGATGAAGGATATGCACTGTCAACCAATAAAAACACTGATGTAATAACTAATCATAACTGAGATAAAGAAGACAGATGGGTAACACTTCATAAATAAAAGCTGAAAAAAAATAACCACTATAAAATCACAGCAATGACATCGAGCATTGCTCATGGAGACCTAATCTACATTAGTCTTTTAAGCAGCTTCATGTGCTAAGATTCTGACCATGGGTTTTAATGCTATAAAAGCACTGAGGGGCCTTTACAGAAGGGAATCCTGAGGCAGAAATGAAATGCATGTAAAAATATTTGCACTTAATGGGTATTCATAACCCATGTGCCCTCATGTGCACACCTGTGTGCATACACACTCCCAGGTACATACGTGCATATTCTTAGATTCTTACCAGATGGTATTTCTACAGGATTGAGCAATAAACCTATAGCATCACCATAACTTTATCTAAAATTATGAATGCTTCTGGCACATACAACACCTAGTAAATAATTCCTTTTTTCAACTGCTCTATTTGTGAAGCAATTTCATCACATTCTTTTTTTTCCTCCCCCTTTTCAATACTCAAAGTTGTGATCTCTTCGCGGGTATTGTATGTTCATTTTCAACTATTTCTTCTGGACCTTTCAAACATTAGACACCATAACACCTCGTATTCTTCGTTCTTTTAAGGCTAGAAGGTTCTGTGATCACTTTTTTTCTGCACACACCCGTAACATACCAACAGTTACAACCACTCTTACAGATATACCCATAATTATAGCCACATGCATATGTAAGCATTTAAGATTTATTCTGTACAAGTGCATACACAAAAACAGGAATACATCCCATTCATATGTCCATATTTACCTTTAATTTCCAATATCAAATATAGGCTACCTTTATGGCGATAAATCTCGCAAACAAATTAAAGTTACACCTGACCATTTCCTGGTTCTCCTAGTACAAATCCTAGTTAGCATTCCTGAGAAACACTCGCTTCTACCGCGCTTACATACGAGACTGCCTAAGCCTAACAAACCAGCCGAGATACATGGCAAAACCTCCTTTGTCTCTACCCCTGCACTCACTCATATCCCCTCTAACTCAAACCCCTTCCCTTTTTGTTCGAATCGTCATTCTGGTTTAACTACTCGCTCTGCTAGCCCACACAACCCTGTAAGTCCTCGCTACCCACCTTCTGATGGAGAACTTTCACTAAGTGACTGACGGCGAGACCTTCGCTTACAGTCAAATTACGATAGAACACGGGTCTTACTGGCAGACCGTGCGTGGCCCTGAGGGAACAGCACCCCATGTGTGCGTGCCTTGGGTAAACCAACGGTGATTTCCACTCCAAGTTCATGCCATTGTCAATTCATCATACGAGACGATGCATGACAGTTGTGCCCAACTTATGAGGTGTCATGAGCAAGAGAAGTAAATACAATCAACAGAATAATTCACCCTATGACATATAACAACAGTAAAGGTTCCAGAGCCGCTAACTCGTTCAAGTTGTAATCGCCCGTTGTTAATATTTACCGTCTTTCTCCATAAAGTTCAAGGGTGATTCCCGAACTACAATACTACACTGCTTCATCTATCAAATCACCTTCATATGGACTGTTCTGAAGTAAAAGGAAGCAAACCTTAAAAACAGACTAAACAATCACATAATGGAAAGACAAGGAATCTACAAAAATGGAACTTCAGCTCAAGCTGTCTCTAAGCAGACGCGCTTAGCGATGAACCAAAGTCAAAACCATGGTGACCACGGCTTCTCATGTGGCGCTATATGCGATCAATATTTATGTAACTGATATGTAATCTATACCAGGAAAAACACGGTCGGGTGATGATGCTTTGCTAATTCCAAGAACTATGGAAGTTTACCAGAACACACACAATACCTGAACAGAGCATCAACACCGCATCAACACTCGATGATCAAGTCGGACTACATTCCATCCCTTGAGGTCTTGTCTAATTTCTAGGTTCAAAGAAAAAGTGGGGAAATTGCGACATCTATGCTGCCCTATCGAAATCGGAGGGGCAATCCAAATGCAGTGTAATCGGCGGAATCCATAAGCAGTGAATCAAGTGATGTCAGGAGAGCTTCCTCGTCATGATTACACAACACAGATGTAATTTTTTGCTTCCCAAACCACTAGATGAAGGTCACAACTAATGAACCAATGACGCAGCTAACGCTAATTTAAGCGTTACAAGACCAGTAACAGTGAAGCTTGATGGGCCAATCTAACATTAAACTTACTTCAACCTACCATTTAGTTGTGTAAACTTACTTCAACCTAACATTTAGTTATGCATTTATTTTTAACATTTTCAGACATGAAGGACAATGAAACATGAAAAAGGAAACACTAGTTAGTTGCACAATTATCAACAAAGAAAACCATTCAGATGCTTAACCTGAACCATCGTTAGCCTGAGTGATGTACAAAAATAATTCCTAACATCTGAAACAAGAGCAGAGGTAGCATTCCATCTTCAACGTTACTGCATCTTCAGCATAATATGTTATATCAGCCTACACATACATAAAGACAACTGAACAGGTCTGACATGTCGCTGTACAATATAATCCTTTCTTTTACCACTGGACACATTTTGAAATCGATTAAATTACCCCAAGAATATGAATGTGGGAAGAGAATGCAACGAAAATTTGAAGAAAAATATATACATCAAAACTTGCCTTACATTCATGGCTTAAACTTTATAAATAGGTAACAAGGTTGATATTTACCATTCTGCAGTAAGTTAGATATCTGGGGTTCAAGTGAAAGTTGCTTGACACTGTTTCCAGTGGCTTAGGCAGGGAGGGGGTTGTCGACCAGTACTTTACACCATGGAAGAAAAAAAAAAAAAAGACCGACTGTTTCTAACCGCTTCACATTAGCCGTTACAGACTCATCTGCCTATATACTACCATATACTTTGTACTACTATACCGCGAATCGATATAGCATTGACCACATGAACAGATTGCTGACACATCACAAAAGCCACTTTTTAAGTTTTTTCTTAATATGGAAACGATTGTTAGCAGATGCTGGTTTCGAGCTTCCTACAGTCTGTCTGGAGCCCGCGGTGTGTTAAGTGGTCATCTAGTAAAAAGAGCTGAATCCCTAAGGAGAAACTAGATATTTATTCATTTGTCATCTACCTACGAACTATAAAATATAGGCAGTAACTACATTCAAATGTGAGAATACGTTCTAACTTATAGTTAGAAATATATATATTTAGACGAACCTGTATGACTACATATTCCCATAAATTCCCCATGTGTCGTATTCCCAAGGTATCACGCGGACCTGAGAGAGAAAAAGAGCAACAAAAAATATGTAATTACTACATATCAGGTACGCTTTCTCTGGATGGTACAGCCACAATGAGCTTCAGAATCTGATAAAACACAAAGAAGCTTCTAGCGGACAGTACAACATCGATCTCCTTCGCTACTTCTATGATTCCTGTGTCTGAAGAAATTAAAAATATTCCATCTGAATGTGACATGACCAGAATATTCTTCACCCCTTCCCGCCGTATGTCTCACACCCTATTATCCACGGAGCATGACAATAGGAACACCTGACATCAACTGACGTCACTCATACTTCCAAATTACAGCAGAGTTCCTATTCCAGTGACCTGCTGAACATGCAATATATGTCAGGGGAGCATGTCTGAAAACTGTCGCCAGCGATCAGCTGGAAAACATGAGCAAAAGCCCCTCAAGGTATGACAATATGTGAATACATAAACCTTTCCCGATGAACACTTAACCCTACATTATATAGGCATCTGTTAATCTAGTTTCTGCGGCATTATAAACATTCGTCAGCAAGACCTGAGGTCAGCTGCCTAACCAACCAACCCTAGAAACCAGACCTACACCTACCACCGTTGGTCACGCACATAAATAAACCAACGAGTCCGTGGCGATTAAGAAACATCTAAAACTGTGTAAAACTTATCAAATCATCTACATCTGATACCGATATTTAATGTATTTCCTGATAAAAAAAAAAAATTAAGGGGGGCTCAGCATAGCGGTTTCATCCCACCACTTGTTTCAGCCAGGCAGCGACCGCCGGCACTTGGCAACTGTCCTGTATGTCAACCTCACCACTTATCTCAGCCAAACCCCTCGCTTTCCCCTCAACTCCACATGAAAGGAAGGCTTTCGCCACTATCAAAATCCACGACAGCTGACGCAAGGCTGAAAATACTTCTCCAATATTCAGCATCACTTATGTTTACCTTAGGAAAGGGACGAAAAGCGTAGATCTCGTGCAGTGCATCATCGCGACCTCACAGCTGACGGGGAACTGTGTCGTCTGCTGCTGCGTCTCTCGTGTGCGCAACTCCCACCATCGTAGAGGTGCCAATTATGGGAAAACTCTTTATTAATCTGATTGATATATTTCCTCTCCAGCGTGTGACATCTATACGATTCTTGGTCTAAATATTCTTTCAATTATGTATGAAAAACAGACAACTACTTAATGTTTCTATTTGGCGGTGAATGGATACTCCGTTATCACTTCTAGGAATATTTTTTATAACCTTCGTTCATTTTCTTTTATTCCTGGATCATTAATGCAACGCTGGTAATGTAGCCATTTACGTACGATTTTATTATCTTTATTCTTTCATGACTTGTTTTTCATCTGTAAAGACCGCATACAGTAGTGTTATATATTCAAATGCAAAAAAGATGTAATCAATCTATTAATGAAAACTCTAAGTCCTTAAAACCATTTGATTGTATTAACAAGTTCCATGGGGAAACAACAAATCAGCATATTTCCTTACGTCATTTCCCCACTTTATCTTATGCGAGTGATATTCATATTTTTCGGCAATCGCTCCTTAAACTAGCTACAAAAAGAAAAAAGCGTAAATATCCCCAACCCTTTAAACATTCTTTTAGTAACGGTGAAAGAAGATAAGGAAATAAGCGAATTTGTCATATCTTTTCAAGATTTTTCGGTCCATTACCAAAAAGAATAACGCTCATCTAGGTGAACTGATGAAGAATTCTTATACCTTGGCGTCACTAGCTCTGTTTTACGTAAAATCAAACACATGAAAAGCAATACTTTATACAGGAAAGTATCAACGTGACTGAAATTGCTTCTTTATCAGCTCGTAAGATGCAAGGCTTCTTTGTTAACGACAGAAGATACCTCAGGATTCAGTCTGTTCCTTGCGTGTTTACTGTAATCTTGATACAGAAACATCAGTGCCACAGCGATATATGAAATGAAGAACACTTTGAAATTCAAGCTGTCTGAATGAGATTTCAATAGTTAATTCTCAAGAGAAATAGGAGCACATTTACATTATGGTTTAGTGCCTACACCACGGTAATAGTAGCTGTAACTGGCTGTGCACGTATATGTAGACAAACTAGAATGAGTATACAAATATAGCATAAATCATAAGGTTACTATAACACGTAATGAAAGAATTAGGTGACTTAGCCATGCTTACAGCTTACATGGTAATGTTTAATGGTGCGATATTATCCATTTAACACAGAGCCAAGATTCACAAGCGGTGCGTTATCAAAATTACACTATGGAGCAAGATATACGGTGCAAGATTTGCATACAAGACGTTATTAGCCATTTATTACACTTTGTCGATGAGTCTCATAAATTCAGACATCCGAGGATTAGTTTTAGCCTTAATATGTAACGCATCCCAAATCAACTTAAAGTATATTCCATTATTAGGCTAAGAGGCATCTGGAAAGATGGTCTTAGTCACGGACCAGCAAAGATTGTCTGCAAATTGGCAGCTCTGCAATGTTTCATAAAATGAGACTAAATTCACTGTGCATCAAGAAATAAAGTGTACTCAAACTTTGTCTAAAGGTTTGCAGTCAATTACCAATGATGTATGATAAACCTATGTTAGGCAGAAATGCACAGTAATGATGCACACTTTTACCACCACCAGATTTTACACATGAACTAAGAAGGAAAATCACCAATCCCTTATATGCACGATCATTTTGAAACACATCGGTGACGTAGAACAGAGAATGTGTAAATTAAATTAATTGTGATAAGAACTGAGCTAGAGTGACCTCCAAGGAGTTTACAGAATAAAATTAGTGGACTCGTATCCAAGGTCGAGCGCGAGTTGGGTCTGGACAAGTGTGCTTGTGTGTTGATGTGAAAGCAGTGATAATATTAACAGTAAAATAATTTCTTGAATAACAGGTTAGTTGGGGTGTGAGACTGCAAGGAGAAAATCTGGAGAAAGTGAAGTATTTTAGACACCTGGGAGTAGACATATGCCAGTAAATGGAACAATGGCAGTGGAATGACATAGGATGGGTTATAATCATCACTGGTTTTAATTTTATATCCTGTTTAGCAGTTTTTCTGTACCTGTTTGCAAAGCCTACTACAGTGCTAGGCCTTTCTCGTTACATGTTAGTTTAGTTTCCTCTCACCTTTTGGTATCCTACATATATAATAACATCTTCAAAGCATCCTCTTGTAACTTATAAGCCTTCCTGATTTCTTATTTTCACTATAAGGGCAACGTACACAATGAGTGTGCCTTTCCTCGTGTACTTCAAGTGGTTCAGCGGGTCAGGTCGTGACACTTTAAATTTCACTTTTGTGTCTGTCATGAATCACATTTAAAGCAAAACAACAATGCTCTCGAATCACCCAGAGATGTTAGTATATTTTCTTGATTACACTCAGCTGAAAGATAATTTCCTCAAGGTACTGAGGGATTACAGAGGACCATCACTGTTCACGTGGTCCTTCCAGTCAATAAGGCAACAATGGCCTTTGATGGCTTCAAAACAGCTTGCAAGGCCAACATGGGGCAGCTTAAAATCTTTCCGGATTCTAAAGTACCTACATACAAAATCTGGGGTTTCTACGTGTTACATGAAGCTGTTGTAAATCGTAACTTTGAAAGGTAGCCACTGTTGGCCTTTACGGCTGAGCTCTGTTACCCTTGAGTCAAGAGGTACCGTCATCATAACTTGAGTCTGCTAATTTCTATTTTGAATGTGTGTAGTGAACTAATCATAATCTATAAAGAGTAGGTGGCCTCAAAGTGACCTTGAAGTCCCAGACGCAGTCGCTTAAAACCTCGGCCAGACTCAGATATACATTTAGCTCCAAGTGTGTTGTTTCCCAGTATCATGCGTCATATGCAGCACCGTTGTACTCCTTCTGTAACCAGGGAGCTGATTGTGGTTATCAAATATCTGTTTTGATCTGTACTAAAATGCGAGGGAATAATCCTCACAGGAAATAATACACATGCTGGAGTTTCTATAATGGTTGAATATTTCATTAAAATAAAAACTTTTGAAGGAAGAGTGTTTGAGGGAATGGGAAGAGGACAGAAAGAGCAACACTTCAGCCGAGCTGTTGTCACAATTGCTAACACAGTCCTGCCTCACTACCGTACTCGCACAATACTGGCGGTAAAGGGGGTTCTTAGTGGCTCCAGAACGGCCTTCAAGGCCAACATACAGTGAGCTAAAATCTGGCGCAGATTCTTAATAACTTCATCCAAAGCTATATGAATTTTAGATGCACACTTGGGACACGAAAAAAAAAAATACAAGTGCACAGACGCTTAAAATAATGATTTTTCCTTTCGAGGGATTAAAAGGGGTTAGAATATTAATTGTAAGCCTAAATAAAATGTCATTATTATTGGGGTTAGTTTATTGTATAATGTAAAACTTAGACAAGGGGAGGATGCTCTCGTCGTCCCTCATCGTCTTGGATACGTCCCTCATCTGAAACTACAATCCCAAGCATGTACGGGTTACACTTTCTTTAATTCGTTCTTGAAAACACCCTTTTATCCCAACACTACAGAGACGTTTCACCATATATCACTAAAAATCTATAAATCTAACACTTGATTGGGGTGAATCAAAACCACTCATGTGCCTCAAACTTCAAAGAAAATCTTTTTAAATAAGGCCGGTGGCACAAAGCAGTTGCTACTTCGTACGCAATTCTTTATATTTTCATTAGCGGAATGTTAATGGTCTCAGTTCTTTGGTTCACTATATGTATTTGCCTTAATTTCGTATCATAACCTTAATTTCTTTATCAGTTACTATAAGTTTGCTTGAGATAATTTGGGTGGGATGCATAAACGGCATGTTGCTAACTTGGCGTCGGTCTGCTTTCCCCTTTCTGACTTACTTTCGGCTAATTTTCCACAGATTCCGTCGAAAAGGCATTTTGCAAGGTAGTTTCAATAAAGGGAGAGAGTTGTACACTTTTGGAGCTCCATCTTTTGAACATTACCTCTGTTATGCGTTTAGCTGTGAAGGGTTATGTGTAAAACGGAGTGTTTTTAAACTAAATCCTAGTAACCCCATGCGAGGCACAATGAAAAGACAGGGATATGAACTCACAGCAGTCATTGCCAAGGTCATTGTAGTACTGACTCAGCCGTTACTCATCTTCCCGTTACCCAAACGGTAGTACCTCTCTAACTGGCGATTGCCTACGTATGTGATTTGTTTGCGTAAGAGTTTTATCCTCATGGTGAACCATATCAACTTTAAGTTCTACATCTTTTACTTTGGTGTGTACACACTCACACACTCTAAAACCTAAGCTCTGTTTACACTGAATTTATTATATATTTGAACTAAACACGATGTGTACCAAGTAAGGTAGACATAAATGGACTAACGTAGTGCAACAGCGTTCCTGACCAGGAATTCACAAGGCCGCCTATGGTCGAGAGCATAGGTTTGAATACTGGTTGCAGTAGTCGGTCCAGTCAAACCCAGTTGTTAATCTCAGCTTAAAAAATATTCAATGAACACGCCCCTAATAGGGCATCCTAGTGGTTAAAGATACGCCAGTTCTGTCATTGGCAAGAGCCATCCATATAGCTTTAATTGCAACTGAACACTCCCTAAGAAATGTTATCGTAGCGATCATGGAAGCAACTACAACTAAGTCCAGTATGCATAGAGACTCGCAGCTTCATGCAAGAATGTTATGCAGATAAGCACAGAAGAGTCGGCTTAGCAACGATATGACTTGGTAACGACCTTGGCGCGGTAAATAAAATAAAACTGACCTTTGCTCCACAAGTGGCTGAGTGGAGCGTTCACAACAAGTGGGAGAAGGGCTGAGAACTACAGACTGTTGGATGTCAAAGACCCCGGCCTCCCCAGCAGGGAAGCTCCCACGCCCTGCTGTGTACCATACCTTGTTTTTGTTCTTGTTTGCTGTTTCCCCGAGTAGTGAGATCACTTCTCATTAGCTCAAATATACTCTTTAATTCTTTACACATTTCCTTTTTTTTTCCCCCCCCTTCAATGTGATGGTCTCAGGGATAAATTAAAGGCTTCAAACTTTTCCCTGTAAATTGGTTTTTAGTTCTGATACCATCACTATTGCTCTTTTCTGAACCTTCCCTGTAAGTTCTTTGTGTTCCTCTAAGCTGGTATATGAAAGACTGAAAAGATTGGTTCAATGATAAAGTTCACAGAGTGGTTCATTCTTGATGAAACCATTGATATTGGCTAGTCAACGAAAAAGGTATTAATAAAGACCTGATAATAGTTTCATAGGATATGGAACTTCCCAAGCCCAAGTCGATGATGTTAAATTTTCCTTCGTAGGCCTAGCCGGATTATATAGGGTTTGCAAACAAATCTGCTAACATAGTTGTGTCAATGACAAGCCTGCTGAGGAAAATTGAAACATTTCTGTGGAACAGAGCACAAGCAAGCATCCGACACCTTTAAACAGGTGTTAACTAAAGTCCCCATTCTTAAGCTCCAAAATTTAGCAGAACCATTTACGTTAGCCACAACATACTCAAAGCAATCAATTGTATGCGAGAATGATAGATCCCTCCCACCCACGGCACTCCATAACGAACCACCAACGCCTTAGTAGAAATAAACAGCTTATCCCTGCCTCACACTTCATCAACCTTATACTCACAGATCCCCCCAACAAATTTATATAACACCGACCAAACATATACACACCGAGACAAACCGACAAGCATTAAATAGCTAACCTCCCAACTCAGTCTTACTACCTCACCTGACATACTCCAATCAAAAAAACCCAAACGAAGAGGAGTCACGCTCCCGATTACGCTCTGGACATCGCCCATCACAAACTGTTTCAATATATCCAAGGACCCCAAGACTCTTCATGCCTATGATGGACTACCATAATAATAATAATAAAAAAAAAAACTTACTGCTCAGCTGCCATCCGGACACAACTCAAATACATGACACTTTATGACCTGTGGTCCCAGCCGATGGTCATGACTAGCTTCCTGAGTGCTGCAGGAGCCTGATAAAGATGGGACTCCTGGGGCTGGAAGGCAATATATATATATATATATATATATATATATATATATATATATATATATATATATATATATATATATATATATATATTATACATTATACTTTGTCGCTGTCTCCCGCGTTTGCGAGGTAGCGCAAGGAAACAGACGAAAGAAATGGCCCCCCCCCCCATACACATGTATATACATACGTCCACACACGCAAATATACATACCTACACAGCTTTCCATGGTTTACCCCAGACGCTTCACATGCCTTGATTCAATCCACTGACAGCACGTCAACCCCGGTATACCACATCGCTCCAATTCACTCTATTCCTTGCCCTCCTTTCACCCTCCTGCATGTTCAGGCCCCGATCACACAAAATCTTTTTCACTCCATCTTTCCACCTCCAATTTGGTCTCCCTCTTCTCCTCGTTCCCTCCACCTCCGACACATATATCCTCTTGGTCAATCTTTCCTCACTCATTCTCTCCATGTGCCCAAACCACTTCAAAAGACCCTCTTCTGCTCTCTCAACCACGCTCTTTTTATTTCCACACATCTCTCTTACCCTTACGTTACTCACTCGATCAAACCACCTCACACCACACATTGTCCTCAAACATCTCATTTCCAGCACATCCATCCTCCTGCGCACAACTCTATCCATAGCCCACGCCTCGCAACCATACAACATTGTTGGAACCACTATTCCTTCAAACATACCCATTTTTGCTTTCCAAGATAATGTTCTCGACTTCCACACATTCTTCAAGGCCCCCAGAATTTTCGCCCCCTCCCCCACCCTATGATCCACATCCGCTTCCATGGTTCCATCCGCTGCCAGATCCACTCCCAGATATCTAAAACACTTCACTTCCTCCAGTTTTACTCCATTCAAACTCACCTCCCAATTGACTTGACCCTCAACCCCCTACTGTACCTAATAACCTTGCTCTTATTCACATTTACTCTTAACTTTCTTCTTCCACACACTTTACCAAACTCAGTCACCAGCTTCTGCAGTTTCTCACATGAATCAGCCACCAGCGCTGTATCATCAGCGAACAACAACTGACGCACTTCCCAAGCTCTCTCCTCCCCAACAGACTTCATACTTGCCCCTCTTTCCAAAACTCTTGCATTTACCTCCCTAACAACCCCATCCATAAACAAATTAAACAACCATGGAGACATCACACACCCCTGCCGCAAACCTACATTCACTGAGAACCAATCACTTTCCTCTCTTCCTACACGTACACATGCCTTACATCCTCGATAAAAACTTTTCACTGCTTCTAACAACTTTCCTCCCACACCATATATTCTTAATACCTTCCACAGAGCATCTCTATCAACTCTATCATATGCCTTCTCCAGATCCATAAATGCTACATACAAATCCATTTGCTTTTCTAAGTATTTCTCACATACATTCTTCAAAGCAAATGTACACACACGAGGGTGGGTTGGGCCATTCTTTCGTCTGTTTCCTTGGGCTACCTCGCTGACGCGGGAGACAAAGTATAATGAATGAATATATATATATATATATATTTTTTTTTTTTCATACTGTTCGCTATTTCCCGCGATAGCGAGGTAGCGTTAAGAACAGAGGACTGGGCCTTTGAGGGAATATCCTCACCTGGACCTCTTCTCTGTTCCTTCTTTTGGGAAAAAAAAAAAAAAAAAAAAAAAAAAAAAAAAAAAGAGGGGAGGATTTCCAGCCCCCCGCTCCCTTCCCTTTTAGTCGCCTTCTACGACACGCAGGGAATACGTGGGAAGTATTCTTTCTCCCCTATCCCCAGGGAAAATATATATATATATATATATATATATATATATATATATATATATATATATATATATATATATATATATAATCAGGTGTAATGCAACGAAACAATGGCACCCTATCCACAAACAGACGCCACAGATATTTCTATGGTTTCCCCAGCTGTTTCATATGCCTTAGTTCAGTCCAATGAGTTCATGTTGCCCAGTATATGCCATATTATCACTCCATATACATGTATGGGTGTGAAGGATGGAAGGAAAATGATACAAATGCATAGGCCTATAGCAAGAAGAAAGGTAAAAAGGTGTGATAATGAGGATGAAGGTAGGGAAGGCACCTGGGGTGTATGGGATTACGGCTGACATGCTAAGTATGGAGAAGAAAGTGTGACGAGTGGATGCACTTGATATATAATTCAGCATGGAAACAGGAAGTTGTGCTTGAGGGTTGGGTGAAGCTATGATTGTTGCTGTATTCAGAGGAAAAGGTGCTAAGGATGTATTCAGCAATTTTAGGGGAATAACTCTGTTCAGTATACAGGAAAAGTGTATACAAGTGTTGATTGGTACAGTGATGACGTGACTGAATACAGAATGAGTGAGGAGCAAAGGGATTTAGGAAAGGTAGACAAGACTTTTGTGGTGAAAATGAATGTGGAAAAGTAACTGCATGCAGCTTTTATGGCTCTGGAGAAAGCATGTGATGAAGCTGAGTGGAATGCTTTATGGGACGTGTTAAGAATATATGGGGTAGGAGAACAACTGCTGAATGGAGTGAAAGCCTTCTATAGAATAGCAAATGCATGTGTAAGAGTGGATGGCGAGTTAAACGAGTTTCAGTATACATGTTGGTGTGAGGCAGGGCTGTTCCTGTGATTTTTAACATAAATATGAATGGAGTGATGAGGGAGCTGAAAGCTAAACTAGGTCCCTTAACAGAATAAAGAGAATTGGAGGTGTAAGCATGTACGTGGAGAAAGGATTAAGGGACAGCATAGGCCTCCCAACCCAAGTCTATGCAACCAAATCATGGGGTTGGAATGAACCACTGAGGTTAAGAATTCAGGCTGTGAAAATGAGCTACTTGAAAGGAGCATGTAATATGACTTGAAAGAATGAAGGAAGAAATGAGAGATGAGGTATAACAGGGATTGCAAAGGGAATGAATTGTCTAGTGGTAGGGTGGGGAAGAATGCAAGATGAGTTGTTTACAAGTAGCGTACGATAGAACAATTAAACGGGTTGGTGCGAGAGAAAGACCACCTGTGACATGGGGAAATAGAATGGAAGAAAATTGGAGGGAGAGAAATGGTGGAAGAATGCATGGAACGGAGGTATGTAAGGGAGGCATTTATGGACAGGGATAAGTGGAGCCTCCTCTGTCATGGTTACTCCCCTTGATGGGAGTTCCCAGAGGGAACAGGCATCAGATATATAAATAGACCTTACACCTTCCAGATTGTTATGATCCTGAGCACTCAAAACCTTTTCTTTTTCATTCTTCTATCTCCAACTTCGGCTTCCCCTTCTTCTTGCCCCCTTAATTTCTGACATCTATATCCTATATAGCACCTTCTCATTCATTTTCTCTCAACGATACTGTTCCTGTTACCACACTGCTCTCTTACCCTATCATTTCTCTCTCAATCAAGCCTTCTCACTCCACATATTGTCCTTAAACATTTCATTTCCAACACAGTTATGCTCTCCAATATATTCTCATCTAGAACTCATGCCTCAAATCCATTTAACACCACTGAGAATAATATACTTTCAAACATGCCCATCTTTGCTCTCAATACTCCCAAGTTCTCTTTCCAGAAGCACCAGGGATATAGATGAGAATGTGCAGAGGTGGGTGAACGTGTTGGAATGAAATGTTTGAGGACAGTATGTGGTAAGAGGAGGTTTGACCAAGTAAGTACAAAGAGAGGTGTGGTAATAAGGAGAGTGTAGTTGATGTAGCTAAAGAAGACATGGCCAAATTACCCCACCTCTCTCTTACCCCTTTATAACTTATTTGATCAAACCACCTTACACCACATATTATCCACAAACATTGCATTTCCAACAAATTCACCCCCTCTATATAACCCTATCTATAGCCCATACCTTGCAACATATAATGTTGGTTGAAGGGGGAATGCTACTTCCTGTGTGGCCAGGTAGCGACAGGAATGGATGAAGGCATGCAAGTATATATGTATATGTCTGTGTATGTATATGTTGATAGGTATATGTATGTATATGTGTGTGTAAGGGTGTTTATCTATATATGAGTGGATGAGCCATTCCTTGTCTGTTTCCTGGCACTACCTCACTCACGCAGGAAACAGCAATTAAGTATAATATTAATAATAATAATAATAATAATAATAATAATGTATATATACATATATATATATATATATATATATATATATATATATATATATATATATATATATATATTATTTTTTTTTTCGTACTATTCGCCATTTCCCGCATTAGCGAGGTAGCGTTAAGAACAGAGGACTGGGCCTTTGAGGAAATATCCTCACCTGGCCCCCTTCTCTGTTCCTTCTTTTGGAAAATTAAAAAAAAAATGAGAGGGGAGGATTTCCAGCCCCCCGCTCCCTTCCCTTTTAGTCGCCTTCTACGACACGCAGGGAATACGTGGGAAGTATTCTTTCTCCCCTATCCCCAGGGATATATATAGGGTGGGGGAGGGGGCGAAAATCCTGGGAGCCTTGAAGAATGTGTGGAAGTCGAGAACATTATCTCGGAAACAAAAATGGGTATGTTTGAAGGAATAGTGGTTCCAACAATGTTGTATGGTTGCGAGGCGTGGGCTATGGATAGAGTTATGCGCAGGAGGGTGGATGTGCTGGAAATGAGATGTTTGAGGACAATGTGTGGTGTGAGGTGGTTTGATCGAGTAAGTAATGTAAGGGTAAGAGAGATGTGTGGAAATAAAAAGAGCGTGGTTGAGAGAGCAGAAGAGGGTGTTTTGAAATGGTTTGGGCACATGGAGAGAATGAGTGAGGAAAGATTGACCAAGAGGATATATGTGTCGGAGGTGGAGGGAACGAGAAGTGGGAGACCAAATTGGAGGTGGAAAGATGGAGTGAAAAAGATTTTGTGTGATCGGGGCCTGAACATGCAGGAGGGTGAAAGGAGGGCAAGGAATAGAGTGAATTGGAGCGATGTGGTATACAGGGTTTGACGTGCTGTCAGTGGATTGAATCAAGGCATGTGAAGCGTCTGGGGTAAACCATGGAAAGCTGTGTAGGTATGTATATTTGCGTGTGTGGACGTGTGTATGTACATGTGTATGGGGGGGGGGTTGGGCCATTTCTTTCGTCTGTTTCCTTGCGCTACCTCGCAAACGCGGGAGACAGCGACAAAGTATAAAAAAAAAAAAAAAAAAAAAAAAAAAAAAAAAATATATATATATATATATTATCCCTGGGGATAGAGGAGAAAGAATACTTCCCACGTATTCCCTGCGTGTCGTAGAAGGCAACTAAAAGGGAAGGGAGCGGGGGGCTGGAAATCCTCCCCTCTCATTTTTTTTTTTTTCCAAAAGAAGGAACAGAGAAGGGGGCCATGTGAGGATATTCCCTCAAAGGCCCAGTCCTCTGTTCTTAACACTACCTCGCTAATGCGGGAGATGGCGAATAGTATATACATACACATCCACACACGCAAATATACATACCTATACATCTCAATGTACACATATATATACACACACAGACATATACATATGTACACATGTACATAATTCATACTGTCTGCCTTTATTTATTCCCATCGCCATCTCGCAACACATGGAATAACATCCCCCTCCCCTCATGTGTGCCAGGTAGCGCTAGGAAAAGAGAACAAAGGCCCCATTTGTTCACACTCAGTCTCTAGCTGTCTTGTAATAATGCCCAAAACCGCAGCTCCCTTTCCACATCCAGGCCCCATAGAACTTTCCATGGTTTACCCCAGACGCTTCACATGCCCTGATTCAATCCATTGACAGCACGTCGACCCCAGTATACCACATCGATCCAATTCACTCTATTCCTTGCCCGCCTTTCACCCTCCTGCATGTTCAGGCCCCGATCACTCAAAATCTTTTTCACTCCATCTTTCCACCTCCAATTTGGTCTCTCACTTCTCCTCGTTCCCTCCACCTCCGACACATATATCCTCTTGGTCAATCTTTCCTCACTCAATCTCTCCATGTGCCCAAACCATTTTAAAACACCCTCTTCTGCTCTCTCAACCACGCTCTTTTTATTTCCACACATCTCTCTTACCCTATTATTACTTACTCGATCAAACCACCTCACACCACGTATTGTCCTCAAACATCTCATTTCCAACACATCCACCCTATTGCCCACATCTCTATCCATACCCCACGCCTCACAACCATACAACATTGTTGGAACTACTATTCCTTCAAACATACCCATTTTTGCTTTCTGAGATAATTTTCTCGACTTCCACACATTCTTCAAGGCTCCCAGGATTTTCGTCCCCTCCCCCACCCTATGATTCACTTCCGCTTCCATGGTTCCATCCGCTGCCAGATCCACTCCCAGATATCTAAAACACTTTACCTCCTCCAGTTTTTCTCCATTCAAATTTACCTCCCAATTGACTTGACCCTCAACCCTACTGTACCTAATATATGAAGTATATATATATATATATATATATTTCTTTTTTTTTTTTCATACTATTCGCTATTTCCCGCAATAGCGAGGTAGCGTTAAGGACAGAGGACTGGGCCTTTGAGGGAATATCCTCACCTGGACCTCTCCTCTGTTCCTTCTTTTGGAAAAAAAAAAAAAAAAAAAAAAAAAAAAAAATATATAACGCTACCTCGCTAACGCGGGATATGGCGAATAGTTTGAAAGAAAGAAAAGAAAGATATATATATATATATATATATATATTTCTTTCTTTCTTTCAAACTATTCGCCATTTCCCGCATTAGCGAGGTATCGTTAAGAACAGAGGACTGGGCCTTTGAGGGAATACCCTCACCTGGCCCAATTTTCTGTTCCTTCTTTTGGAAAATTAAAAAAAAAACCGAGGATTCTATCTTTAGAAAGTCTTATCTACTTTAGAAATCATCTTTTATTAATGATATATTACATGAGTTTTGAAATAATCTGGTGTAACGTAAGAGAAGATGATGACACAAGATATGTAAAGAGTTGCCATGATCCTAACCAATCTTGTTCAGCTTTAATGTTAGTGTTGGCTATTAACCTGGTTGTATTGTCCTCCATTAGCAGCAACAACTGGGAGCGGGTCACTACAGCTCATAGATTAATAAATGATCTCTGAAATGACTCGCACAAGGATCATGGCATCAGTGTTGAACACAGGTGACAGAAATCAACACAATAAAACCTCTGCAGTAGATATACTGATGAGGTAAACAGTAAGAGTAGGTAGGAATGGTGGGCCTCCTCCTGAGCCTGGTGATCACACACCAGGTTTGAGGCTCCACCAAGGAGACTTTGGTTGGGCTCATTATTCTACATCTGAACAATCTACTTACATAGCTACACTTGGAGATGATTTGATACATAAAATATACCTGGCCAGTCCATATTTGATCTTTTGGATTCCACATGACTCTGTGAGACCACCTACATTACATAACAACAGTAATTAAGATGATCAAAGATACTTTCAACTTGTACTGAGTGAGCAAGCTTTCACAAAAATAACCATATACAAAAGTCTGAGATTAAAAAATAGAATAAACATTAGTTTGAAGTAAATATCATTATCATGATATTAAACTAATTTATTGCCCATCTGTCCTAGATATAATCATAAATGGCACAAAACACTGACAAGATCATAAACTGGTGCTGTTTGCTGACAAAAGTGCTTTTATACGATTCCTTTCTGAAAAATCAGTCCTATACAATATTCTGCAAAAGAAGTATATGATAGGATATGAAAAAATAAAGTTCCAGTTAAAACTGGGTGAATTACTAAATATGATACATGTTAAAGGGGGTGAAGTTCTTGCAGAAAATTTTGCAATACTGCAAGACAAACCCAGGCCTTATACAAAGGAGAGGTAGAGGGGTTGGGGAGCTACACATAGTACTGTTATAATTTGGTACTGGTAGTCTCAAAAGGCAGCTAGCAAATGGATAATCCTGATAATCAAAATACAATAATATCATAACTCTCAGGTGTAAATTTTTATTTTCTGGAATGAATCACTCAAAGGGTAAAGTCCTTTTGTTTTTGTTTTATATTTCACACCAGTCTTTTCATAGTGACATGATCTTTGAAACACAAAAGTATGCAAAGCAATTAATAACTTAAATTTTGCAAAATCTTGAGAAAACAGTACCTGAAAAGAAATTTGTTAGTAAAATTTTCTTACACGAGTGATAAATTTTGATTAAAATGCATTTAATATCTGGCAATTTCGAAATTAAAATACATTTCATATCTGGCAATTTCGAAATTAAAATACATTTCATATCTGGCAAGCTGCAAAAAAAATGAAGTGTGTCCACATTTCTCAAACTCAGCACAATCTTACTACAGCTGCTATTTATCATTCCTCCTTATCACCCGTAATCCTGCTCACACTATCCTCATTCCTTTCATAGGTTAAAAATTTCAAGTTTATGATGCTTGCTGAAGGCAAATGCTCAATATATGAGAAAGCCATTCCAACATGGATTGGTACATCAGCAACTGCTTGATGCATTGCCATAGCATTTCCAACCAAAGAGTGTATGGGATTAGGCATAGGTAGTGTCAATTGTCTAAAAATTATTCTGCATGCACTACCACCATTATGAACAGAAAAAAGCATATGAAGATACAAATGAACATATATGTGTATGTGTATATAAACAAAAATTAAAAAAATATTTTGATAAACGGTCTGCAGCTGCTGGGAATCACACTAGCATTTCATAACCAATTAGTTTTACATTGGCTGCATCCACCTTTTTAAACATTTTATAGATATTTTAAAACAATAAGACAAATGCTGTTTGAATACTTGGCAACTTCTGTGGTAAAAAAGTAGTCTTTCGAAGTCCATACTTTTCATCTATTTGTCTATATCATTCTTTCCCCCAGAGGGGAAAAAAAGGGCATGTGCAGTTACTATTTACATGTTATGGGAAGTTCTACTTCTTTTGCTGTCCCTTGACCTCGAACAAATATGTCTTCATGGACTGTAACACCAACTACAGCAATGTAAAGACTTGTAGATACAAACGCAATTACGTTTTTGTACTCATAAGGGCCCTTTTCTGGAACTCTACCTAATCTCATAAGATTTAAATTTTTGTATTGTCAATATCAACAATCTCACCATTTAGCTTATTACAATGATATACAGCTCTGATATTATAGAAGTGCTTTTTTATATCTTTTCTAACAAGTTTTTTGTTTACTTTTTTATGGCCTCTGATTCTATTTCTGCACCTTTCAAAGACTGTTATTTATCAACATAATCAAACTGGCTTAGAAACTCTAAGGCTGCGATGGTCATCTCTTACTCGTGCCTTCTATGATGAGCGAATCTATGATCTCTACCTTCTCATTGCAACCTGGCTTTCATAATTCTGGAACCATTTTTGTTCTATCTCTATATCTCTGACATAGGAGTGGCCATGGCAATAGACTCAACATATCCAAGGAACTCCAGTACTGCTTCTTAGCCTTTAGTGCCTCACCCTTAAGAGGCCACTGGTAGAGGGCAACTTTAACGCAGTGTTTGCAGAGGCTTATACCTAATGTTCCTACTGATTACTTCTATCTAATGCTCTAGCCTAAATGTTCCTACCTACTACTTCTGTCTACTGCTCCTACCATTTTGCCAAAAGGCAGGGCTAGCACATAGTGCTCACCACAGGAAAAACTAGAGTTATGAAGAATGAGCTGCATGAGTTAAGTGTTACATATGAGAAGGAGAGATTGTACATTTGTAGACAGAATGCTTGTAGGCCACGTGTTAGTGAGGCAGAAAGAAAAGACAGCCACCTGGGTCAGAGGAGCACAACTTGACATCCACTGAAGCAGCTGTCACTAACCCTCCTGATACCAAGGTGGGTAGTAGTAGAACTGTTAATACACTTTCCTGATCATTGGCTGCCTACCTCCTGTATCTAGTTCTTCTAGCTTTTTCTGATGGGAGTAACCAAACCAAGGAAGCATCAATTAGTTTTGGTCTAAATATAAACCATGAATAATCTGCTGAATATTTCCTTGTCTATGTACTTAAATGGGATTCTATTTGCCAGAAGAAAGCTTTTCATCTTCACAATTTTTCTGAGCTGAAGCTCTGATGACAGGCAAGGTAAAATATTGACTCCCAATATCCCCTTTACACACAGATTTCTGAAGTTTATTTCTTGCTAGATAATATTTGTAGTAAGGCCTTTCAGTGTCCCATCCTTATGACACTGTACTACTTGATCTGAATTTCATCAATCAACCTTTATACCAACTTTTAAGTTTGTCTACATCCCTTTACAAGATAATTCAATTCTCGTCATTCTCTATTTCCCTCATGACTTCGGAGACATCCACAACATATTCAGGTAAGAGTCCCCAACTCCAATACTTTCTCTACTATCATGCAGCTCTTTAAACTGTTGTGTGCAGTTCACATTTACAATCTCATCATTCACTCTTCTTTATTCATCCTCACTTCTTACAAGTATTTTAAATTTTCTAAAACAAGATTATTGCTTAATTTCATGTTATGGCCTCTGTTTGTTCTACTTTTGCATATCTCAAGGAACAGGTCTCTGTTTAATTGTTATTCCTACATGTAGCTCTAGCTTCTTAATCAACTTCCAATGGGTACAATGTCAAAATCTGTGTGTGTGATTACTACTTGTATGTTATAAGGAGAAAGTTTTTACACATGTTGCCCTATTTCTCAACCTTATATGTGCTATGTCTTTATTTTACGTGCATAAACATACAGATCCCAAGCTATACCATGTATCCATTAATCAACCAAAAACAAAGGGTGAGGACAGCTAGACTGATTGTGAGCCAACTGTGGCATCAAGGATTCAAACTTGCATGGGCCCATGCATAAAACATACTATGGATGTGTTTGTGTGTAATTACCTATTTGTACTGTACGAGGAAGGAGTTTTACACTCATACGGCCCTGTCTCTTAAACTATCTCTACTATCATACAGCTTTTTAAACTTGTGTATGCTGCTCAAAGATACGACATTCTCATTCAGTTTATCTCATTCATCTACTACCGTTAACTATAAAAGTACTTCTTTACATAATTTCTAGAAAGATTCTTTAGTTTCATGTTATGGTCTCTGTTTTACCCTTACAACTTTCAATGAACTGTTTACTGTCTACATCATCAATCTGGTTTAAAATCTTAAAGGTTATGATCACATCACAACTCCCTCTCCTTTCTTCCATGGTGAGCAAACTCAAGAGTTCCAGCCTTTCCCTGTACACCAGCTCTCTTAATTCTGGTACCATCTTGCATTCCTAACTGCTGTTCAACTCCTATTAATTGACATCAAAACTTCATTTTCAAAGATATTGAATTCAAGGGCCCTTCAGACTTCCCCCACTTTGAAGTAATAGGCATGGGGAAACCTTATACTCTGAAAATCTTGTGAAATACGCTAGCAGGCTGGGGAGCTCCTCTTTGAGTCAGTTGTGTGTGCAATTGCCTGTTTGTACAATTAGAGGAGGGAGTTTTACACTGGTGGGGCCCCATCTCTTGAAACATCACTACTATCATAATACTTTTTAAACTTGTGTATGCCATCCACTTTCACGGTTTCCCCATTTTATTTCATTCATCCACAACTCCTATACTATATTAGTTCTTTACATCAATCTGAACAAGTTTATTCTTCAATTTCATGTTATGATTATTGAATCCCTACATCTTTCGAAGACCTGTTCACTGTTTATATCATCAACTCAGCTAAAAAAGTGAATGGTTGTTGCCAGGTTATCGCTTACTCTTCTCTCATTCATGGTGGGCAAAGTAAAGGCCTCTACTAGCCTTTCCCTGTAACTCAGCTATCTTAACTTTGGTGCTATTTCTTTTTTTTTTTTTCCCCCCTCCACTCAACATTCTTTATTAACCCTTTCATCTTCTTAGGTTTGGTGACCAAAATTGGGATGAACATTCTTGTTTTGTCCTTAAAAAGGATGTGAACAACTACCTGAATATTTCTTCATCTATATACCTGAAAGCTATTCTGATATTTGCCAGCGGACAGTTTACTTCTACTATCTCAAGTTTATTACCATTCTCCTAACGTGAGACTCCTTATCATCATGGGAATTCACATTTCTCCATTCTTTCACTTCATACATGAAATCACCTATTATCAGTGCTTTACCATCTCTAAGAATGAGTGGTTTATGGCATCATGTACCATCCTAGTTGTTCCTTCACTGTGATAACTGTCTGTTTGTTCCAAATCCTGGCAATTCTTTGGAGGATTATATATTAACACCACTATGAACTTCTTCCCTGCTGTTGCTCTTCCCACTATATTGTGTGTGTGTGTGTGTGTGTGGGTAATAACCTATATACAATTACCTATTTGTACTGTATGGAAAGGGAGTTTCACACTTGTGGTGCCCCATCTCTTCAACATTCTCTACTATCATACAACTTCTTAAATGCTGTTCGCATTAACCTTGTTGTGTGTGTATGTTTAACTACCTATTTGTAATTACTTATTTGTACTGTACAGGGAGGGAGTTTTACACTCGTGGAGCCCCATCTCTTGACCATTCTCCTTTACTATTATACTCTGATAGATTTATGTAAGCTGTGTGGGTGTGTAATTACCTATTTGTACTGTATATGGGTATAACTTGTAAAGCCCCATTTCTTGAATATTCTACAATGCAATTTCTTAAGTTTATTGTGTATGCTGTTTGCATTAACAGTGTCAAGTCATTCTGTCTGATTTGTCCACATTCTTATACTGTAAAAGTATTTCTTTACTTCCTTTTCAACAAGGTTCTTGCTCAATTTCATGCTATGTCCCGTGATTGCTCTATCCCTACATTTCTCAAAGACTGTTCCCCATCAATGTCACTGATCCGTTTTAAAAAAATTGAAGTTTGTGATCAGGACACCCCTCACTCTTCTCTCTTTTAAGGTGGTACAGTAAATTGAAAGCTTCCAACTTTTCCCTGTAACTTAGCTCTCTTAATTCTGGTGCTATCTTTACTGCTCTCCTCTGGACATTCTCTTTTAGCTCTTCGAGCTTCTTTTGGTGCATTGAACAAACTTGAGCACATTCTAATTTTGACCTTATGTACATTATGAACAGCTTTTAAATATTTCCTTATCCTCATATTTGAAGCCTACTCTGATATTTGCCAGAAGACAATTTGTCTCCTGGATTATTCCTCTACTATGGGACTCATAACAGGTTAAGAGGTGATACCAACTCTCTCTCAAGTCCCTCTCTCATCAAGAACCCTGAAGCTTAATCCCCGCTAGATAATAATCATACTAAAGTTTTCTTAAACTATGTCCCATCCTCATTCCTTCACATTCATTTGGGATGAATTTTATCAACTAAATATCAGACCAACTTTTATGTCTGTTTAGGGCCCCTTGAAAGCTGATGCAATCCTCCTCTTTTTTCACTTATGATTTTTTGCATTATCTGCAAACATATTCATGTATGAATCCATACCTTACGGCAAGTCATTTACATTCATCAAGAGTAAAGGTTCCAGAACAGAATCCTCTAGTCACTCCAGTGTGTGTGTGTGTGTGTGCCCACGCGCGCACAATTACGTAATTGTACTGTGCAAGTTGAGAGATTTACACTCATGGGGCTCCATTTATCTGACCTCTCTCCATTACCATACAACTTTTGAAATAATGTCTATTCTACCAGCATTCACAATGAAATCAGTTATTCCATTTGTCCACTGCTCAAATACTATAAAAGTACTTCTTTACATGTTTTCTAATGTTTCTAGCTTAGTATCATGTTATGAGCTCTAGCAGTTCTTCTTTGCATCTTTTGAAGAACTGTGTGTGTGTGTGTGTGTGTGTGTGTGTGTGTGTGTGTGTGTGTGTGTGTGTGTGTGTGTGTGTGTTGTGTGTGTGTGTGTGTGTGTGTGTGTGTGTGTGTGTGTGTGTGAAGGTTGGAGTAATTATAATTCAAATGAAATGTAATTAATTACATAAATATTGTAATTGTAACTGAAAATAAAATTGAAGTAATTAATTGTGGTTAAGTGGTAATTTAATTGTAATTGTGAAAGGGGAGGAAAGTGGCACTGGTAACCTTGTAAATGCAAAGGTGGACAATCGGTACTTTTAAAGCACCGACAGTAGAAGAAGCAGTACTGGTCCAAAAAAAATGATGGTGGTAACGATAGTGATGTGGTTTCTTTTTTAATTTGGGAAATTGTCATCATAATTATAACTGATTCTGTTTTGTGGTAAATGCAATTGCTATTCCCAAACGTATTTGTAATTATAAGTGGAATATAAAAAAAAAAGGAAAGTATTTGTAACTGTATTCTAATTTCTACAATGTAATTGCTCTAACCCTGGTGTGTGTGTGTATGTAAAGTAAACTGTAACAAAACATTCCTGTAACCTGTAAATAGTAACAATAGCAGACACCTACAAAATGCTACAAGTGAGTTTCAGTACATTAAAAGGATGAATTCTCATCAGTATCAATTAATGATCTCTTAAATATTCCAAAACAATTCATTTTACCGATCCTGTCATTTGCCATATCTCTTTTAATCTTCACTCTGTAATTCCAACTGATCACTATACTCTTCATAAATCAGTTATTTCAAATGCTGGAGGGTAACTCAATTTTTGACTGCTTCATTGTTTGCAATATACTAACGTAAATTTTTTGGGGGGAAGATGTGATTTTTCCACAGCAACATACAGACCTCTTCAGCAAATGCTTCAAGCACTGTGGCTCGGTCTCTGATTCTCCAATGTATAAAGATGCACAGTGACTGAAGTGTAAGGAGACACAATGAATGCGCTATTCTTACATTAGATGTGAGACACAGCACATGAAATACAAATACATTGCTACTGGGAAATGCTGTTAGTAGTCATGTATGAGAAAACAAAAAAACTAAATAGTGGCCAGAGCATGGGACTAAATGTGGACAAAATATGAATGGAATGGTCATCCAGATCCAGAAACCTGACTGGAAAGCTACAGGACTACTTCAAAAGGACAAGAATATGAGAACAAACCTTCCACTGTGAGACACTCAGCACTTTCGTTAAGCTGTTTTGAAGAAAAAATAAACATTACAATTCTTAAGATTCTGTTCGATCATGAATTTTTCTGATTACATCTTTCAATTCTTTAATGTTGTATGAATCCCAAATAACTTATAGCTGCCCTGAAGTAAAGACTACCTGAAGAGACATGTATCCAACACCATAAATGAACATGCAAAGTTAAATGCTCTACCATTTCAAATGAAGAAATAACTTCAATACCAATAATTTTCAGTAATGATTGTGGAGCAGTTGTGGTTTCTTTTATGATACAGATGATGAGTGTAAAACTAGCCAGTCTGTCACGAAAATGTGAACTCTCACCTCTTACTGGGTGTTCATTAAATAAGGAATACTGTACAAGTGCTATGAAAGCATCACAAATTTAGGTCTATGGAAAGCTGTTTCTCTTTTGTTTGGGAGGAAGGGTTAAGGGTTTGGGACTAAAGCCACACAGCACCAGAACATAAATGGAAATTAAAACTATAGTTGCATCATGATTGAATATAGGCAAGATGATCAGGTAAAACAAGAAGCTTTACATATAACAATGAGGTGAGTATATCTGGCATTACACTGAACATTACGTTGAGAATGGGACACTACTTACACGAGTTTCACAGAAACAATCAATCATACTCAACATCAATGTAAAGTGCACTGTACAGACCATATCTGTTCCTTATGACAACAGTTCATTCACAAATTAACTGGCCAACTCTATCTTCTCAGTAACAGGAAGTACACTTTATAAATTCCACTACACACCTGACCAGTTATCAGTCATAACATTAAAACAAACTGGCACTGTCTGCCAAGATCTTGATTGATAATGAAGAAACTTTTTACATGTATTAATTACAAAGACAAGTTTGGCATGTAAAGTATGGAAGATAGATTTTGTCTTCATCATGCACATTCATAACTAACCATAACCCTGCTCTGCATGTCCATCATATCTGACAATGAGGTCAATACAGGTAAAATCAAGACATTGTGATTCAACAATGATGGCAATACGCAGACGGTTACATCATAAATTATATGTGCGTACAGACACTGCACCAGATACATGTACACTGTATTCTTGTGATGAACTGGAGGTACTCCAAATGAGCTACACATTACTAAATAGCCACAAACACAGTCTTGTACCTGATCTGGCAGTTCCAGTCACACCAGATGCACAGCAAAAACTAAGTTTATTTCCTGTGCAATTCACTGATAATTTCACAATACTGAGCAACAAAATATTTAACTCTGCATAGTGTTGAACATCTAACTGATACTTTTTAAATTACTTGAAAGCCTAAATAAAAATTAAGGAATTTAGAACCAGATATACAAGACACCCCTAAACAGGACCAGGTAAAAGTAACACACACTGACAGCATGATCTCATTCACATGCCTCAACATGACTAGCCAGTAATATTCACTTCCCCGTAGAGGACCCAAAAATATCATTGACACCTATATGCAGCATTAATGCCTCATTTGTAGTGACATGCATTCATTTAACAACTCAAACATATCATTTACTGCTTCATCCACACTTCTGTACAACAACATTTATACCTGTACATACTTAAGCACATTATCTGGTAGTGTATTTCCTGATCGTCACCAGATAGTATAAACCTGATCTGCTAAGAAACCAGTTAGTCTTATCTTCATACTGTGTAGTTGAAGGAGTTTATACCTCTGTGTATGTCAAAAGTTACTGACATGATCATACAATACCAATCTGCCTTAACTAACTCAGCATTTGGTATATTTCCAACAATACTTCTGCTTAGTATAGCACATTCTGACTCACAGCCCTGCACAGTACCAGGTTGTTTCAAAAATACCAGACTAAGTTTTTTAAAATTTATATAAAACTTGCATCATGCATCATGTTAACAGAACATGCCATACCACAAGTTGCCCCCTGATTTATAGCCACCATCGACTAGAGGTTCTGAGAAGGTGATCCTTTCAATACTGCCTGTGTCAATTTCTGCAGCTTGCTGGTTCACTAATAGTTTCATTCGTCACGATAAAAATCACCTTCTCCATCACCATGAAGTGAAACACACACAGACTGCGAAAGCTCTTTGTGAGTACAAATGACAAGGCAGATGATACGTGATCCTTTGAAGGATCCAGAGTCTGCTCGGGACACTGGCAGTCTATCAGAGTGCCTGAATCCCATGACAAGCAACAGCATGCAGTTTTGTGTATGACAAAAAATCACCAATGTAATTTGCCATTATCATATACCCTGGTCCAATCAATATTAACTGTATGGAGCCAAGAGCCAAGGGAGTTTACTTCTACTGTAGGGTTGAGTGTTGTTAGGCTTGGGCTTTGAGGGCACAATTAACAACCACTGGTTCTGCCATCACTGGTGATCCTGCTGCTTTTCTTTGGATTCATTAAACAAGTCTAGCTTCAGCATCCTTAGCTGTAGGGGCCTCATATCAAGATTTACTGATATCTGACCGATCTGTTCCTGTTGTTAAGAGGCTACGAAATTCTTGCTCTAATAACTGTCTTGCCTGGAAAGGAAAAAGTATCATTAATATCAACATTATTTAAAAATCACTCATCTTCAATTTCTGTTATGTGATTCCTTCCACACAGAAAGAGGATAGCCTTCTGCAAAGCTCTGATTACACTGAAACTAACAAACCTTACTTGGCCCATCAAAATTTACAAATCATGGGTTCTGAAAGCAATTAAATGGTGAAAAGGTAAAACATTTAGTTTTTTATCTATTCAGTAGGAGATCAAGGCCCTGCTTCCATGGGAAACAAAAGCATGGAGAAGAAACAGATGATCAGAATGCGACTTATCATTAAAGTATTTTTCTCCATAATCGTATGCACTTTCAGATCATTACACAGTTGACTAAGAAATACCTACACTGAGAATTGCGGTTATTATAATTCAAACCTTTCTCTGTCCATCTACTTCTGCTTCATTTCCACTTTATTCTCCTGTGATACCTCATCAGTTATGGTACCCCTAATTTTACTGAAACTATTCAAATAATGCTGTCACTCCCAAATGATACTGTGTATCCCTAGATAAAGTATCAAATTACTCTACAGATTAACACGCATAAGGGACCAGCTATGTAAATTATACCTATTTTGGAGCCACAGCAGTGGTAGGTGGCAACTATCGCAATCACTCTTCTAACACACTTAGCTTCTTTTTATTTCTGGACCCTTTCACTTAAATGAACCCTTAGAGTTCTCAAACAACAACTTTACTTGTCTCTTCTATATAGGTATACCCATTATATATCCCCCTTTGAAATGCCAACTAACAATCTGAAAGAAGTCAGTGGTCATTCTTATGTGGCTTCTTTGTTGATTTTATCTTTTAATAAAAAAATAAACATAAATAAATAAACAGACGAAAGAATGGCCCAACCCACCCACATACACATGTATATACATAAACGCCCACACACGCACATATGCATACCTATACATTTCAACGTATACATACAGATACATACACACACACACATGTATATATGTATGTCTGTGTATGTATATGTATGTATACGTTGAAATGTAAAGGTATGTATAAGTGTGTGTGTGGGCGTTTATGTATATCCATGTCCTTGCTTCATGTGGGACCACTTTAAGCGATTTCACTATTATGTGAGGAACCTACTCCTACCACTCACTCTTTTTATTCAATCAAATTTGCTACCATGCAAGTGTGTGCAGTAGAAAGTGTGCCAAAACTTTAGAGAGGGTTGTCTGATTGAGTATGTGTTAGTCCTGGGTGGACAGTACGAAGTTTCCACCTACAGGTCAGTCACATTTACCACCATTGTGTGCAGACCTGTGCTACTTGTGTGATTCAGGTACACCTGCTTATGTGATTTCCCTGCAACCTGCTATGTTTGTTTATATGGCATCCAAACATCCTATTACATCTATCCTAAAATCAGTAGTGAAACAGAAAAGAACCTCTCTGACCTTAGATATGAAGATAGAAATCTTAGGGTGCACTGATGCTGGTGAGAAAGTATCAGCACTTGAACAAGCTTACAAACTGGGTGAATCTACAATCTGCAGAATTAAGAAGGATGTAGAGATAATTTGTGCCTTGGTTCACTCTACTGCACTCTCTGGCAAGGCATCCACAAGGGTTAGAAATCACTTTTGGAGAAAATGGAGAAACTGCTCTCGTTATACAATGAGCATGAGATGATGAAAAAACAGCAGCCTCAGTAGCCTTTTGCTTAGGTCTAAAGCTCTCAATGCTTATGAACATCTATGTAAGAAAGACAATCTAGCTGTGCCAGAGCCATTAAAAGCAAGTAAAAAGATGGCTAGATAAGTTCATTTGACATCATAAGCTATATAATGTGAAGGTAACAGGAGAATCCACCAGTGCTGACCATGATGCTGCTGCACACATCCTAAATTTCACTGAGTGTTTATTGGTTTGCTAAATGCAATCTTTTTTTTTTGGGGGGAGGGCAAAATTTTGCAGAACATAATCTCCGCATAGAGTGTTGGCTGGGTGTAACTAGAAAAAATATACAAAATGCAAAAAAGAGACGGTGATTTGAAAACCAGCTGTACTGCAAGAGAGCCTGGAGGGAAGTCTATCACAATGAGTACAGAAGACATTAGTGTGAGCTTTGAATAACCTAGTGACAGTTGCTGATTGGTTAAAAGCAATACCCATTCAAAAGAACAATAACTGAAGACATATGTAAGGGTTAGCATAAGCTGCCTGCTCACTAAATATGTGGCTGAAGAGAGCTTCAGTAGATGTATCTCTAAAAAATGTATCTCAGTATACATGGAGCAGACTGCAAAGGAGAGACATAAACTTAGCATGAAGTGGTATCTGTTCAAGTAAATTCAATTGTTACATTTGTTAATGTATATGAAAATACAGTGAGTATATTTGCGTGTGTGGACGTATGTATATACATGTGTATAGAGGGGGGGGCATTTCTTTCGTCTGTTTCCTTGCGCTACCTCGCAAACGTGGGAGACAGCGACAAAGTATAATAAAAAAATATAATAATAAAAAATGTTAAAAGGATTAATGCAACTCTTTTAGATGAAGAACATGGGTATCAGAAGACAAAATGGTGTGTAAACAAGATTTTTTGCAAGGAAGGTGGGGCGATAGTAATGCACTGCTGAACCACATGAAACAAAAGTTACCATAGTTCTTACATGAAGATGATTCTCTTCAGGTGACTGAGTCATAAAAACAATTGGATGACATACTGGGTCACCTGATGATATATATAAAAGAGTGGTGAAAGTAAATATAAAAGTAAGATTTTACTTTCTAAAAGAAATAATATTGCAGAGTACTATACATTTAAACAGTGAATTTGAATCTGTATATTGTGGATGTAGTTAGATATCTGAGAATGAAGTTCAGTTTGGAAAGAAGATGGAAAACTTAAGAGGAGAGCAGAGTTCTGCAAGGAAGAAAAATTGGAGGTATTCTGAAAGATCTGGTGAAGGGAAGGAATTTCAACAAAAATGAGTGTATAAAGCTTACATGAAAGAGTACACAAACTAATAAAGATAAGGATATGCAAAAATAAGAACAGTGGAGATATAGTACTTATGTACTTTAAAAGTAACTTAAGACAGAGTAACAAGTGATGGTACAAGAATGATACGAAGTGTGAAGCAACCATTAAAAAAGTGTATGTATAAAGTCTTTAAGGTTCTTATGGTCAAGTAGAATGTATGACATATGATTAGGATGGTAACGAAGATATACAACTGCATTGCTGAAGGTATATGGAAAAGAGAAGAGATGAACAGTAAATTTTTTCACTTTTAAAGTTTTTTTTTTTTTTTTTTTTTTGCTTTGTCGCTGTCTCCCGCGTTTGCGAGGTAGCGCAAGGAAACAGACGAAAGAAATGGCCCAACCCACCCCCATACACATGTATATACATACACGTCCACACACGCAAATATACATACCTACATATATATTTATATAAACCAACACTCTGATTCATAGTAATATCTCTACTACATTTGATAAGAGACAATTCAGCAGCATGTGGGAGAACTAATTTGCAGATGAAAATGAAAGAGGGCTGATTTGAGACTGAGTGCACGGGAAGCATTTTGTTTGGTGTCTAAAAAGCAGTGTACATGGAAACTTTCATTTAACTTGATAAATCAATCAGATGTTTTAAGTTAAAAATTAAGATAATAAACTTAATGTGAGAGCCATGTTTTAACTTTAACATATTAAGCATGCTTTAAGAATGAGTGAGGCAAGAGATTGTATAGACCTGATCCACCCTACGATGATAACAAAATTGCATTTTCTGGAACATAAGAGTAATACCAATAAAAAGAAAAAAATTGAACATACCTGAGTATTTTGAGTTGGAATTTGTAACGCAAGAGCCAAAGCATTATAGTCGAAGCTCTCATCTAAGGCTACTAGCGCACCATGAACTCCAGATTCTATAAGATTATTTGCATATTCCTGTAGGATAAGAAAAAATTCTGAAAAATATATCCATACTTTCACAGCAACTCCATCATGTAAAATATCACAGCTACATGATACCAATCAACACTATCAAGCAAACATTATTTTTTCAAATCCCCTACCTACAAATTGCTCTCCTTCATCTCAAAATTCCACAGAGATTACATTTCATATCCATGGACGTGTAATGATAGGATAAGAGAAAGGAGTCATAGTAAGAGAAGTGTGTATGAGAAGCCTGAAGAGGGTGTGCTTAAAAAGGTTTGAGTATGTGGATAGGATGACTGAGGAAGGCTTTCACAAGAAACCTTAGAACAAGTAAAACCTTCTAGTACTACAGTATCACAACTTTCTAAGAAATTTAAAATCAATAATGCATTCAAAAATAACAATATGGTGAGAAACTTGGTTTTAAAAAGTCACTTGAAAATTCAAATGGTAGTATTTACCAGATACCATGCAAACACAGCAACACACTTTACATGGGACAAAGTAGAAAAGACCCTGAATTTGAAAATAAAGTAACAGCAGTGTACTGTTCAAGATGGACAAAAATCAAGTATTCTGTTCCAACTTATGCAAGACTTTTGTCACTCTACCAAGTGAGACAACACTTAGAAAACTGTACATCATAGAATATCATAGAATCTAACCTTATTAAACACAGCTTCTAGAGACGTCTCAATACCAGTCGAGGAGTATATAAATTAGATACTTCCATAACAACAATAATAATAACTGTCAACATGTAAAAGTTCATGAGCTAATCCATGACCAGACCCGTGCTTTAGGTGGTCACATTTCTCACAATACCTTCATCTAACCTGCATATGATGAGGTCATGCACCTTGACTGCCATATATGTTCACTATCTTTGTATCCCTGAAGAAGTTAATACTCGTGAAAGTGCCTGTATCTTTGTTTCATTTTCTGTGTGGCTACCAGCATATTACTGAATCACATATTCTTTTGTATCTATCTATTCATATCTATCTACTTATATCTATGATGCCTTTTCCCTTCAAGAACTTACTCAAGGGGATGGCCACGGAAGAAGTCTCCATAACTGATGAACTCAAGTTCCGCTTCTTAGCCTTTAGTGCCTCTCTGTTAACAGGCCACAGCCAGATGGCATTTTGCTATTCCTATCAATATCAGTTCTGTTCTGTCTTTGTTTGATGTGCAGCACTGAACTTTATTTTACTTTCTAACTCTCTTTTCCCAATGCAAGTTTAACACTTTCAAGTGCATTCACATTCAATTTCTAATCATAATACACCTATACATGTTCCTTCCAACTTGCCTTGTAATTACAAGACAGTGTTGTCTTCACATGAACAAATATTTTTTCTACTAACCTTGAGACCTATGGAAGTAATCCATTTAATGACACGGTCATTAGTCCATACTAAAACATCTATATTTTCTTCTTCACATGCTCGTCTTCGATCCTCAAGGGCTACCCGATCATAATTTACTTTCTTGAGTGCAGTTATACCAAACTGGAGTGATGTTCTGGAAAAAAATTAATGTTAACATAAAATCAAAACAAATCACAACAAAGTTATCATTTTGGACAGTAACATGAAACAGCAGTCATTTGTTAATTTACAAACTTACACATATGACATTTGGTTGCTTCAGAGAGCCTAGATGTGTTAGAAAAATCTTGAATTTAAACATGGATGAAAAGAGTTTTATCAAAGCTTAAATCATATTTCTATTATTCATAACTTTGCCATAAAGCTGAAAAGTTTTCTAACATTTTCTTAGGAACGGAAGTTTGTCAATGTAACAATGATATTCAAAATTGGTAAAAGGCCTCTGTCTGAAAATTATTGCCCAATTAGCTTAGTACTAGCAGCTGGTCAACATATGGAAACCATCTTCTGAGAGAAGACTGTAAATCATTTAAACGATCATCACTCAATAAATGATTCTGAACAGAACAATGTTTTTGATGAAACTGTTCATGTCAGACAATTCTGCTTGATATTTTTTTTATGATACAATCATATATGACAACTATCATACAACTATCATCTTGGCTCAGTGAATAAGTATGCATCATGTATAGGCTTAGAGATGCCATATGAGTGCACATTAAATGTACTTGATTAAAAGACTCAAAACTGTGCACTTACTGATGCATTCTATGGCATAAAACACTGAGTGAGCGAGACTGCTGGAGGACGAACGCATTAAAAGACATCGAGCAGGTGAAATTTGTGGTTCACAACATAATTGTAGAACATTAAGATTAAGAGGTGATTCAATACATATTCAAAATCATCAAAGGCTTTGAAAATCTCAAATCAAAAAGCTACTTAAAGCTAGCATTGTGTGATTTCACTTATAGCAAGAGATGCAAACTCATGGGCAAGAATTTACATCAAATGAGGCAAAGTACATTTTGTTCAACAGTACTGTTAACTTATGGAATAATTCAATGCACACCAACCTTCACACAGAACCATTCATTCTTTTCTCTTCCTACTCATACACATGCCTTAAACCCCTGACAGAAACTTGTCACTGTTTTAGTAACTTTTCTCCCACACTCTTTAATCTTAAGACCATCCACAAGCCATCTCTATCAACACTTTCATATGCTCTCTCCAGATCCATAAATGTCGTACGTAAATCCACATGTTTATCTAAGCATTTCTCATACATGTTCTTTACGGCAAACACCTGATCCACACATCCTCTACCAGTTCTGAAACCACACTGTTCCTCCCCAATTTGATGCTCTGTATATGCCTTTACTCTCTCTCACTACCCTCCCATACAACTTACTTGACACACTTAACAAACTTATACCTCTGTAGTTTGAACACTCACCTTTATCCCCTTTGGCTCTATACAAATGGCACCATACATGCATTCTGCCAGTTCTCATCCATCTCACCATGATCCATTAATACAACGAAAATCCTTACCAACCGATCAACAACATGATCACCCCCTTTCCTAATAAAGTCAACAGCAATGCCACCCACTCCAGCCTCCTTGCCACATTTCATCTTACGTAAGGATGTCAATACCTCTTCTCTCTTTACTAAACCATTGCCAATGTCTCTCTCGCTCTGCACACCACCCTGACCCCAACACCTTATATCTGTCAACCTATCATCAAACACATTTACCAGTCCTTCAAAATACTCACTCCATCTCCCCCTCACTTCATCGCTAGCAGTTACCACTTCCCCTTTTGCCTCATTCACCAATGTTCCTACTCATTTTCTTTCTTTTTGCTCATTATCAACCTCCTTCCAAAACATCTTAATCTCCCTACAATTACTGATACTCGCTCACCCCAACTCTCACTTGCCCTCTTTTTCAATCCTACACCTTCCTCTTGACCACTTAAGAGAGTCTTTTGCTGAGGTCACCCCCTGATGGGAGTTCCTGGAGGGACAGAGATATTAATAAAGAGAGAGATAGTGTATACAGTAACTACAGTAACTACAAACAGTAGAAAGTGTAACTTAGCAAATGTGAGTCATAAGACTCACCCTCTCCACCTTCACCTGGGAAATCACATTATCTTTAGGGCTATCTCACAGTCATATGAGTAATGTTAATTCAACTGTTTCTGCAAACCTTTTATATTTACATGTTTCTTTTGTAAATACTGATAAGAGTCATTACTGAACAAGCATCAGGGGGGTTTGGTTTACCCCCTGCTCTCCAATCCCTTCACTAGCCCCATGTATTGTGAGCAACTTAATTCCTTTCAGCCAGCAGAAAAGGGTTAAAGGATAGTGAAATTTAAGAATGTGTGGCAGATGACTAGGAGTTGCTATAGCATGAACATGGCCAGAGAACCAATTTACTAACACCAATGTACATCCTAAATATCTGATAAATGAAATTCATATTCAAAATAAAAATTCATTAGACTTTCCATTTTTCATTTATCCAATTAATAAAAATCTTTATGAAATGGATTTTTTTTACACAGCTTTCCAAGTAAACATCCTCAGAGAGGTGATTTTATTTTGAGCTGGGGGATCAACTACTTTACTTCTAAAATGAACCTTATCACATTACCATTTAGGTCAACAAGTATCATAATCTCCTTACAACACTACAATGACTTACAGACTGCTGAAGAACTATTTCTATTAACTACTGCTTCTTTATAGCACTACATAATGGGCCTATGCACTACTGTTACCCTTCATCATCATATGTTAAGACAGGTTCCTTAATGCTTCCCCACAAAATACCTCCATCTACAATTCAAATAAACTACATTTTATCATTCAAAAACTCCACAGTTCACATATTTATGATCATACAAAGGTCTCACTTAATCTAATAACCATGCTTTCCTAATATATGGGAAGAATAACTCTATTCTATGTGAATAGGCATCAAATAGCAGAAAATTCTAAGTAAAAAACTAACAAGCTATAAACAGTATATTCATAAGCTATCAAGAATGGAACAAGCTATCTGCAAAATTCAGATATGTGCAAAATAAGACACACTAAATCAGTGGAAAATATGTAAGAAATTGCTCTTATGCTCCACAAACACTTCAAAGTTCCCAGTCATCAATACTTAGTTATAAAACAATTCTTGTGCAGCAGCACATGAATCTTTATCAATGTAGAGGAAGTACGAAAAATATTTAGGAAAGGAATTCGACACCAACTGAAACAGCAACAATCCCAACACCACCTGATAATCAAGAATTCATTGTATTTCAAAATGGTGCCCCCAAAATATTACCTCTATTTTTCTTGAGCTCTGATAACCCTTGAGATGAAGTTTGCAGGGTTGGTACCATTATTTAATTACTTCCATGTACCTATGAAATTTGTCTAGATATCATGTATCTTGTTTTGGCTTGTCAATAAGTGACAATAAGTTTTTACACTACTGTTCTGAATATATTCAAATCTACATAAACAGAAAACCACATGGCACACTTTTACAACACATAAACGATCTTATATTGGCAATATATTTTTTTTATTTTGCTTTGTCGCTGTCTCCCGTGTTAGCGAGTTAGCGCAAGGAAACAGACAAAATAATGGCCCAATCCGCCCACATACACATGTATATACATACACGTCCACACACGCAAATATACATACCTATACATCTCAATGTACACATACATATGTACACAGACATATACATATATACACATGTACATAATTCATACTGTCTGCCTTTATTTGTTCCCATCGCCAACCCGCCACACATGGAATAACAACCCCCTCCCCCCTCATGTGTGCGAGGTAGCGCTAGGAAAGACACCAAAGGCCCCATTCATTCACACTCAGTCTCTAGCTGTCATGTAATAATGCACCGAAACCACAGCTCCCTTTCCACATCCAGGCACCACACAACTTTCCATGGTTTACCCCAGACGCTTCACATGCCCTGGTTCAATCCATTGACAGCACGTCGACCCCGGTATACCACATCGTTCCAATTCACTCTATTCCTTGCACGCCTTTCACCCTCCTGCATGTTCAGGCCCCGATCACTCAAAATCTTTTTCACTCCATCTTTCCACCTCCAATTTGGTCTCCCACTTCTCCTCGTTCCCTCCACCTCTAACACACATATCCTCTGGGTCAATCTTTCCCCACTCATTCTTTCCATGCGACCAAACCATTTCAAAACACCCTCTTCTGCTCTCTCAACCACACACTTTTTATTTCCACACATCTCTCTCATCCTTACATTACTTACTCGATCAAACCACCTCACACAACAAATTGTCCTCAAACATCTCATTTCCAGCACATCCACCCTCCTGCGCACAACTCTATCCATAGCCCACGCCTCGCAACCATACAACATTGTTGGAACCACTATTCCTTCAAACATACCCATTTTTGCTTTCCGAGATAATGTTCTCGACTTCCACACATTCTTCAAGGCTCCCAGAATTTTCGCCCCCTCCCCCACCCTATGATTCACTTCCACATCCATGGATCCATCCACTGCCAGATCCACTCCCAGATATCTAAAACACTTTACTTCCTCCAGTTTTTCTCCATTCAAACTTAACTCCCAATTGACTTGACCCTCAACCCTACTGTACCTAATAACCTTGCTCTTATTCACATTTACTCTTAACTTTCTTCTTTCACACACTTTACCAAACTCAGTCACCAGCTTCTGCAGTTTCTTACATGAATCATAAATATATATATATATATATATATATATATATATATATATATATATATATATATATATATATATATTAGGGTGGGGGAGGGGGCGAAAATCCTGGGAGCCTTGAAGAATGTGTGGAAGTCGAGAACATTATCTCGGAAAGCAAAAATGGGTATGTTTGAAGGAATAGTGGTTCCAACAATGTTGTATGGTTGCGAGGTGTGGGCTATGGATAGAGTTGTGCGCAGGAGGGTGGATGTGCTGGAAATGAGATGTTTGAGGACAATGTGTGGTGTGCGGTGGTTTGATCGAGTAAGTAATGTAAGGGTAAGAGAGATGTGTGGAAATAAAAAGAGCGTGGTTGAGAGAGCAGAAGAGGGTGTTTTGAAATGGTTTGGGCACATGGAGAGAATGAGTGAGGAAAGACTGACCAAGAGGATATATGTGTCGGAGCTGGAGGGAACGAGGAGAAGTGGGAGACCAAATTGGAGGTGGAAAGATGGAGTGAAAAAGATTTTGAGTGATCGGGGCCTGAACATGCAGGAGGGTGAAAGGCGGGCAAGGAGTAGAGTGAATTGGATCGATGTGGTATACCAGGGTTGACGTGCTGTCAGTGGATTGAATCAGGGCATGTGAAGCGTCTGGGGTAAACCATGGAAAGCTGTGTGGGGCCTGGATGTGGAAAGGGAGCTGTGGTTTCGGGCATTATTGCATGACAGCTAGAGACTGAGTGTGAACGAATGAGGCCTTTGTTGTCTTTTCCTAGCGCTACCCCGCACACGTGAGGGGGGAGGGGGATGGTATTCCATGTGTGGCGAGGTGGCGATGGGAATGAATAAAGGCAGACAGTGTGAATTGTGTGCATGGGTATATATGTATGTGTCTGTGTGTGTATATATATGTGTACATTGAGATGTATAGGTATGTATATTTGCGTGTGTGGACGTGTGCGTATATACATGTGTATGGGGGTGGGTTGGGCCATTTCTTTCGTCTGTTTCCTTGCGCTACCTTGCAATATATATATATATATGTATGGGGGTGGGTTGGGCCATTTCTTTCGTCTGTTTCCTTGCGCTACCTTGCAATATATATATATATATATATATATACATATATATATATATATATATATATATATATATATATATATATATATATATATATATATTTTTTCTTTTCTTTCATATTATTCGCCATTTCCTGCGATAGCGAGGTAGCGTTAAGAACAGAGGACTGGGTCTTTGAGGGAATATCCTCACCTGGCCCTCTTCTCTGTTCCTTCTTTTGGAAAAAAAAAAAAAAAAAAAAAAAAAAAAAAAAAAAAAAGAGGGGAGGATTTCCAGCCTCCCACTCCCTTCCCTTTTAGTCGCCTTCTACGACACGCAGGGAATACGTGGGAAGTATTCTTAATCCCCTATCCCCAGGGATATCATATAAACTATAATAATAATTATACTTACTATAAAATAAATTCTTCTACGTATAATGTGCTTATATCAAATGTTTGAAATGTTTTTGAACTTACACGATTATCAATAATTTCTATAAATCAATTCTCACCTATGAAAAGAGTCAACCATTTTAAGCTGGCCTCTTAGATCTTTTTTGGTAAGGTGATCAAGCATTCTTGCATCCACTAAACATTCCATGAAGGTAGTCCGGTACTGAGGGAGACCTAATGCTGGAAGCCATTCATTACCAACCCACTCATGGTTCATATCACCAAAGGCTAATGTAGTACGAGAAGTCTTGGGTGCTGAAGGAGATGTTAAGGAGACCATTTCCTGAATGGCCAGTCGTAACTTCAAGCGATGCAGTGGATTGGAGATGCCAATCTCCCGTTGAATTTCAGCATCACTCAAAGCAGACATAATAGCTCCAGATTTGACATTAGCTCGGCATGCTGCTACATACCAAGCTGGCATACCAACCCAGAGCTCCAACCAGGCCACTATGGTTGGACCATTCCATAATGCAAATGGAGTTCCAGCCTTCATTGCCTCTGCCAGGAGTTCATGTCGATATCCAGGTAAACTGAAAGTGAATAAATATAATATAATAGTTCCATGAAAAATGAATATTACATTATAGAGTAAACATCAATAACAGGATTCTTCATGACTAAAATGAGACAATGAAGCATCATATACACATCACAGAGCCTTTCAAGTTTCCATAGCAAAAATACATATAGCAATGTAAGAAACATACGGAAAAAAAGAGTGAGGAAAGACTGACAAAGAAGATATATGTGTCAGAGGTGAAAGGAACAAAGAGAAGCAGGAGACAAAATTGGAGGTGGAAAGATGGAGTGAAAAAGATTTTGAGCAATCGGAGCCTGAACATTCAGGAGGGTGAGAGGCGTGCAAGGAATAGAGTGAACTGGAATGATGATATACCAGGGTGGACGTGCTGTCAATAGATTGAACCATGGCATGTGAAGTGTCTAGGGTAAATGTGTGTGTGTGTGTGTGTGTGTGTGTGTGTGTGTGTGTGTGTGTATATATATATATATATATATATATATATATATATTATATATATATATATATATATATATATATATATATATATATATATATATATATATATATATATATATACATGTGTAAAAGCTTTGCGGAAGATGAAAGCCGGCAAGGCAGCAGGTTTGGATGGTATTGCAGTGGAATTTATTAAAAAAGGGGGTGACTGTATTATTGACTGGTTGGTAAGGTTATTTAATGTATGTATGACTCATTGTGAGGTGCCTGAGGATTGGCAGAATGCGTGCATAGTGCCATTGTACAAAGGCAAAGGGGATAAGAGTGAGTGCTCAAATTTCATAGGTATAAGTTTGTTGAGTATTCCTGGTAAATTATATGGGAGGGTATTGACTGAGAGGGTGAAGGCATGTACAGAGCATCAGATTGAGGAAGAGCAGTGTGGTTTCAGAAGTGGTAGAGGATGTGTGGATCAGGTGTTTGCTTTGAAGAATGTATGTGAGAAATACTTAGAAAAGCAAATGGATTTGTATGTAGCATTTATGGATCTGGAGAAGGCATATGATAAGAGTTGATAGAGATGCTCTGTGGAAGGTATTAAGAATATATGGTGTGGGAGGCAAGTTGTTAGAAGCAGTGACAAGTTTTTATCGAGGATGTAAGGCATGTGTACGTGTAGGAAGAGAGGAAAGTGATTGGTTCTCGGTGAATGTAGGTTTGTGGCAGGGGTGTGTGATGTCTCCATGGTTGTTTAATTTGTTTATGGATGGGGTTGTTAGGGAGGTGAATGCAAGAGTTTTGGAAAGAGGGGCAAGTATGAAGTCTGTTGGGGATGAGAGAGCTTGGGAAGTGAGTCAGTTGTTGTTCGCTGATGATACAGCGCTGGTGGCTGATTCATGTGAAAAACTGCAGAAGCTGGTGACTGAGTTTGGTAAAGTGTGTGAAAGAAGAAAGTTAAGAGTAAATGTGAATAAGAGCAAGGTTATTAGGCACAGTAGGGTTGAGGGTCAAGTCAACTGGGAGGTAAGTTTGAATGGGGAAAAACTGGAGGAAGTAAAGTGTTTGAGATATCTGGGAGTGGATCTGGCAGCGGATGGAACCATGGAAGCGGAAGTGGATCATAGGGTGGGGAAGGGGGCAAAAATCCTGGGAGCTGTGAAGAATGTGTGGAAGTCGAGAACATTACCTCGGAAAGCAAAAATGGGTATGTTTGAAGGAATAGTGGTTCCAACAATGTTGTATGGTTGCGAGGTGTGGGCTATGGATAGAGTTGTGCGAAGGAGGGTGGATGTGCTGGAAATGAGATGTTTGAGGACAATGTGTGGTGTGAGGTGGTTTGATCGAGTAAGTAACGTAAGGGTAAGAGAGATGTGTGGAAATAAAAAGAGCGTGGTTGAGAGAGCAGAAGAGGGTGTTTTGAAATACTTTGTCGCTGTCTCCCGTGTTAGCAAGGTAGCACAAGGAAACAGACAAAAGAATGGCCCAACCCACCCACATACACTCGTACATACATACACATCCACACACGCACATATACATACCTATACATCTCAATGTATACATATATAAACACACAGACATACACATATATACACATGTACATAATTCATAGTCTGCCCTTATTCATTCCCGTCGCCACCCCACCACACATGAAATAACAACCCCCTCCCCTGCATGTGCGTGAGGTAGCGCTAGGATAAGACAACAAAGGCCACATTCGTTAACACTCAGTCTCTAGCTGTCATGTATAATGCACTGAAACCACAGCTCCCTTTCCACATCCAGGCCCCACAAAACTTTCCAAGGTTTACCCCAGATGCTTCACATGCCCTGGTTCAATCCGTTGACAGCACGTCGACCCCAGTATACCACATCGTTCCAATTCACTCTATTCCTTGCACGCCTTTCACCCTCCTACGTGTTCAGGCCCCGATCACTTAAAATCTTTTTCACTCCATCTTTCCACCTCCAATTTGGTCTCCCACTTCTCCTTGTTCCCTCCACCTCTGACACATATATCCCCTTTGTCAATCTTTCCTCACTCATTCTCTCCATGTGACCAAACCATTTCAATACACCCTCTTCTGCTCTCTCAATCACACTTTTTTTTACTCCCACACATCTCTCTCACCCTTTCATTACTTACTCAATGAAACCACCTCACACCACATATTGTCCTCAAACATCTTATTTTCAGCACATCTACCCTCCTCCGCACAACTCTATCTATAGCCCACACCTCACAACCATATAACACTGTTGGAACCACTATTCCTTCAACATAACCATTTTTGCTTTCTGAGATAATGTTCTTGCCTTCCACACATTCTTCAACGCTCCCAGAACCTTCGCCCCTCCCCCACCCTGTGACTCACTTCCGCTTCCATGGTTCCATCCGCTGCCAAATCCACTCTCAGATATCTAAAACACTTCACTTCCTCCAGTTTTTCTCCATTCAAACTTACCTCCCAGTTGACTTGTCCCTCAACCCTTCTGTACCTAATAACCTTGCTCTTATTCACATTTACTCTTAACTTTCTTCTTTCACACACTTTACCAAATTCAGTCAACAGCTCCTGCAGTTTCTCATCCAAATCAGCCACCAGTGCTGTATCATCAGCGAACAACAAATGACTCACTTCCCAAGCCCTCTCATCCACAACAGACTGCATACTTGCCCCTCTTTCCAAAACTCTTGCATTCACCTCCCTAACAACCCCATCCATAAACAAATTAAACAACCATGGAGACATCACGCACCTCTGCCGCAAACCGACATTCACTGAGAAGCAATCACTTTCCTCTCTTCCTACACGTACACATGCCTTACATCCTCGATAAAAACTTTTCACAGCTTCTAACAACTTACCTCCCACACCATATATTCTTAATACCTTCCACAGAGCATCTCTATCAACTCTCTCACATGCCTTCTCCAGATCCATAAATGCTACATACAAATCCATTTGCTTTTCTAAGTATTTCTCACATACATTTTTCAAAGCAAACACCCAATCCACACATCCTCTACCACTTCTGAAATCACACTACTCTTCCCCAACCTGATGCTCTGTACATGCCTTCACCCTCTCAGTCAATACCCTCCCATATAATTTCCCACGAATACTCAACAAACTTATACCTCTGTAATCTGAGCACTCACTCTTAGCCCCTTTGCATTTGTACTACGGCACTATGCAAGCATTCCGCCAGTCCTCAGGCACCTCACCATGAGTCATACATACATTAAATAACCTTACCAACCAGTCAACAATACAGTCACCCCCTTTTTTAATAAATTCCACTGCAATACCATCCAAACCTGCCGCCTTGCCAGCTTTCATCTTTCGCAAAGCTTTTACTACCTCTTCCCTGTTTACTAAATCATTCTCCCTAACTCTCTTACTTTGCACACCACCTTAACCAAAACACCCTATATCTGCCACTCTGTCATCAAACACACTCAACAAACCTTCAAAATACTCACTCCATCTCCTTCTCACATCACCACTACTTGTTATCACCTCCCCATTAGCTTCCTTCACTGATGGTCCCATTTGTTCCCTTGTCTTACGCACTTTATTTACCTCCTTCCAAAATATCTTTTTATTGTCCCTAAAATTTAATGATACTCTCTAACCCCAACTTTCATTTGCCCTCTTTTTTGCCTCTTGCACCTTTCTCTAGACCTCCTGCCTCTTTCTTTTATGCATCTCCCAGTCACTTGCATTATTTCCCTGCAAAAATCATCCAAACACCTCTCTCTTCTCTTTCACTAATAATCTTACTTCTCTATCCCACCACTCACTATGAAGAAGTAAAATTATTAGTGAAAGAGAAGAGAGGGGCATTTAGACGATTTTTGCAGGGAAATAATGCAATATGTGGAGGGGGAGCTGTGGTTTCGGTGCAATATTACATGACAGCTGGAGACTGAGAGTGAACGAATGTGGCCTTTGTTGTCTTTTCCTAGCACTACCTCGCACACATGAGGGGGAAGGGGGTTTTTATTTCATGTGCGGCAGGGTGGCGATGGGAATGAATAAAGGCATATATATATTGGGAGCGGGTGGCTGGAAATCCTCCCCTCTCGTTTTTTTTAATTTTCCAAAAGAAGAAACAGAGAAGGGGGCCAGGTGAGGATATTCCCTCAAAGGCCCAGTCCTCTGTTCTTAACACTACCTCGTTGATGCGGGAAATGGCAAATAGTATGAAAGAAAGAATATATATATATATATATATATATATATATATATATATATATATATATATTACTGGTTTTGGAAAGAGGGGCAAGTATGAAGTCTGTTGGGGATGAGAGAGCTTGGGAAGTGAGTCAGTTGTTGTTCACTGATGATACAGCGCTGGTGGCTGATTCATGTGAGAAACTGCAGAAGCTGGTGACTGAGTTTGGTAAAGTGTGTGAAAGAAGAAAGTTAAGAGTAAATGTGAATAAGAGCAAGGTTATTAGGTACAGTAGGGTCAAGTCAATTGGGAGGTGAGTTTGAATGGAGAAAAACTGGAGGAAGTGAAGTGTTTTAGATATCTGGGAGTGGATCTGGCAGCGGATGGAACCATGGAAGCGGAAGTGGATCATAGGGTGGGGGAGGGGGCGAAAATTCTGGGAGCCTTGAAGAATGTGTGGAAGTCGAGAACATTATCTCGGAAAGCAAAAATGGGTATGTTTGAAGGAATAGTGGTTCCAACAATGTTGTATGGTTGCGAGGCCTGGGCTATGGATAGAGTTGTGCGCAGGAGGATGGATGTGCTGGAAATGAGATGTTTGAGGACAAAGTGTGGTGTGAGGTGGTTTGATTGAGTAAGTAACGTAAGGGTAAGAGAGATGTGTGGAAATAAAAAGAGCGTGGTTGAGAGAGCAGAAGAGGGTGTTTTGAAATGGTTTGGGCACATGGAGAGAATGAGTGAGGAAAGATTGACCAAGAGGATATATGTGTCGGAGGTGGAGGGAACGAGAAGAGGGAGACCAAATTGGAGGTGGAAAGATGGAGTGAAAAAGATTTTGTGTGATCGGGGCCTGAACATGCAGGAGGGTGAAAGGAGGGCAAGGAATAGAGTGAATTGGAGCGATGTGGTATACCGGGGTTGACGTGCTGTCAGTGAATTGAATCGGGGCATGTGAAGCGTCTGGGGTAAACCATGGAAAGCTGTGTAGGTATGTATATTTTGCGTGTGTGGACGTATGTATATACATGTGTATGGGGGTGGGTTGGGCCATTTCTTTCGTCTGTTTCCTTGCGCTACCTCGCAAACGCGGGAGACAGCGACAAAAAAAAAAAAAAAAAAAAAATCTATTACTGGTACCTCAGAGGAAGGACCCATTGGTCTGTTGCTGTTTGAATTCCTTTGTATTATATGGATGATCATTTGAATATATACTAAAATGGTGGATTAAAACGGTAAAAGTGGAAGAGGAAACGATTAATGGACTTACTTTTTTTTTGTACGTCTATCAAGGTCTGACTTCTGTCCTAAGCCAGCTAAAGATAAAGAGTCTGATGAACCAATGTCACCATCACTGTAGATCCCTGAAGAGCTTAGGCCAGCTGTATGGTGCTGTTGTAGGGCATCCTTCATTTTCACTTGCTGAAATGCAAACTATTTTCGAATCATCAGACATACATAAATATTTTGATATAAATATTCAATTATCATTTCTCATGCTAACCCTGTTCACTATTCTGAATATCAAGGTCACAACATATATCAGCAATAAAAATATTTGGGAGATAAAGTTGAAAAAATATAAGTAATATCTTAGTAGCTAACAAGTAAATAAAAATTGTTAGCCATGAGTAAATTAATAAACAACCTTATATTTGGAAAGGAGATACTTCTATACTGCTGCTGATACAGTATGCAAGACAACTGTTTTGAAAGGGCATTTAAAAGTAATTGGGCTGATACGGGTTAAGTGGCATATCACTGAGTTAAAACACTATGATTGAAGGAAGTTTTGGATGTAAGATTTGGATGTGATCTTAAATCACTGTATACCAGGTGAAAAGTACTCTATGGTTGTGTAATGACATCCTTCTAAAAAAGGTATTTGATATAATCAACAAGACTCAAGAAGCTGATTCTTTTCCTAATACTTTGCTATGTCCATAGATTCTTAACCAAGCAATGTTAGGTTCCATATAATTTTTTTGAACATTTGTCTTACTAAAATCAAATTCCTTCATTATCCTTCCCCACTTACTACTCACAATGGGTAAATACCACTTTATCACTCATTCATTTACAAATGGATTATTCTTTCTGAAATATTCATCTTTTCTACATCTGTCATTTCTTAATCTTTTTACACTCTAATGCCTCCAGTCTAGCAATCCTTGGGCCTAGAAGTTGCCAGATTACAGCATTTGGAGGATTACAAGCATCAACACTGCTAATTGGACCTGATGGCAGATTATATATCATAATGTAACCTGTACAGCTACAAACCTAGTTGCCACTATTCAGTGTTATACTATCTGGTGATACGTTTACACAAACTTCATGAAAAACTATAATCAAATAATGCAGAAAGAAAAAGTTTCAGTACAACCTCTTCAAACCAACTATGAGTGGAGAGTGCCAAAGTGAGACTTATGCTTGTGAGAAGAAGAGAGGGATCATCAGCTTGGAGATAAAGGGAGACATTTCTAATGGTTTCAAAGTGGTCAATGAGGTCTTAATATTGCTGCCAGAGTTCCTGTTTGCCCACTACATCAGTGAGAGCAATTCCTGAGCATGCAGATAAATTGAGACAGCATGCCTCCAACATGACACCTTTTGGTGCAATGAATATAACTCATAACAGTTATGGATACCAAAGAACAAATGCGAAGTGCTTCTTTTAAGGATCAGAATTAGCATAACATTCCTATAATTTGAGTAACGTACTTTTATCAAAAACCAATACAATTTTCAATTGATATTTCTTACTGATATACCATTCATACTCATCTATAAGTCTACCTTGTGTATAGATTGACCCTTGATTTTTGGCTAGAAATCATTAATTTATGATATGCCCCGTGTATAGGTCGACCCAAATTTTTGAGGGTAATGGAGCAACAAATTAGGGTAATAAAGCACCATATCTTATGGCATATAAAACTCATTTCAGAAAATCCTCACTAAAAAATGCTGTACATCCTATAAACTGAGGTTTGCTGAGCCTGAAACACCAAGCACTTAAGGCAAATCATTTAACATTTACTATTACAGCACTTAATACTGAAATGCTGGTAGTTTCAGCAAAAATATATAGTTCCATTGAAGTATTCATTCAAGTCAATTACGACAGAACCTTATTGTAGTAAAAGTTTTTTAACTGAAAATAATTTGAAAAGTGATTATGGTAACATGTTTTGAACAAATGAGAGCAAGTTGATTATTTTTGTCATCATTTTGTCCCACTTTCCTCTGTAATACATACGTCATTTCAGCAAAAATATTACATTTCCGAGAATGTATTATATCAAGCACAGCATGAATAGAATATCATTGTAAATAATAGTATCTTAACTGAAAACTATTAAAAAAGAGGAATATCTCTGGAACATTGGAAGGTTAGGTAAAGTTTTCTGTTTTAGTCATGTATTTCATCCTATTTCACACTGAAATACATCATGTTTCAGCAAAAAATAATATTCATTTCTGAGAATATATTCATTCAGGAACAGCTAAGGTAAAATATACTTGCAATGTACGGTTCTTTAACTGAAAACAATTTGGAAAACACGTACTGCCTACCTGATACAGCAGAGCCTAGTCATGGAGGATTTGACTTTGGATCGGACCTTTCTAAGCAGCCTTTAATATTACCGTACATCTAAATTGTGTTTATACTCTTATTGTCTTGCTTCTTATTTTCCAGAAATATGATGAGTTTGTGTATAATACAATGTTACAGTACTTTAAATTCACAAGTACTCATTTTTGAAAATACATAAGACATCAAACAAATACCAGTATGGGTATTTACATGACTATCCTGCTAAAAAAAAGAAAAAGATGCTTGATCCATATTCTCTTCAACATGGATTCAACAAGAAAAAGTTCACAGCGAAGTTTACGTACCGAATGACTGGATATATAGAAAAAACTAACAACTGTGCAACAGCAAGGTAATTTAAGGCATCTGAAAATTTTTTAGAGACCATAGAATGCTCTCTGCACAACATAAGCATATGCTGAAAAACAAATGAGCTAACAGAGGAAAGAGTAACAAGTGGTCACAGCTGGAAGTTGAAATAACAAAGTATGTCAGTGAAGTGTTTTAGATATCTGGGAGTGGATCTGGCAGCGGATGGAACCATGGAAGCGGTAGTGAATCATAGGGTGGGGGAGGGGGCGAAAATCCTGGGAGCCTTGAAGAATGTGTGGAAGTCGAGAACATTATCTCGGAAAGCAAAAATGGGTATGTTTGAAGGAATAGTGGTTCCAACAATGTTGTATGGTTGCGCTGGGGTAAACCATGGAAAGCTGTGTGGGGCCTGGATGTGGAAAGGGAGCTGTGGTTTTGGGCATTATTGCATGACAGCTAGAGACTGAGTGTGAACGAATGAGGCCTTTGTTGTCTTTTCCTAGCGCTACCCCTGCACACATGACGGGGGAGGGGGACGGTATTCTATGTGTGGCGAGGTGGCGATGGGAATGAATAAAGGCAGACTGTGTGAATTGTGTGCATGGGTACATATGTATGTGTCTGCGTGTGTATATATACGTGTACATTGAGATGTATAGGTATGTATATTTGTGTGTGTGGACGTGTATGTATATACATGCGTATGGGGGTGGGTTTGGCCATTTCTTTCGTCTGTTTCCTTGCGCTACCTCGCAAACGCGGGAGACAGCGACAAAGCAAAATAAATAAAATAAATGTCAGTGAAAACCAACAGATAGGATATGGTGTTTTCTGAGGCTCAATTGGAATCTTTGCTAAGACACTAGCAATGAAATTAGGCATCACAGATTTCAAGGCAAGCCATGGTTGGCACAAAAGATGAAAAGAAATGATCTTGTCCTGAGACGGAGAACGGAAATATCACAACATATTCCACAATTTTATAAGTTAAGGGTGAAATATCAAAAAGGTTCTTATTACTGGTATTTTTTATAGAACTATGGGTACCATAATACCATCTATGATATGATAAATTAGCCTGAGCTAAGAACTTTGACACAGACTACTGCAAGAACATTGTAAGGTAAGTTAGCCTACTGTAAGTTGGTGCGCTTCATCTGCTGAAGGCACTGCACAACTTTTCATAACTAACTGGTAAATATTGTAAGTTTCCATTGTTCACTGGCCAATATATTTCATGTCTGAAGCTAAAAGTTGCTCCTAGCACTTCCCATCACGCACAGATTTCACCCTAATGAGACTATTACCCATATACTATGTCTATGGAGAATATAAATAAAAGAAGAAATAGCTTATCATTGTAGATCCTTCCAGTGTTCCTTGGAGTTGGAAACAGTGTACAGTAGTCAAAATAATTAAAGCTTTTTCCTTCGTTTTTCAGGAAAATATACTTTTTCTCTATGAAGTCATGCTTTCTATAAGTACAGAATTACGAGACTATCTATATACCATACTATCATACATCTTAATACTAAACTATACTATTGTACATCATAAACTTATGTATGCTGTCTGCATTAACCATATCCTCAGTCATCTCATTCCATTCATTCACCACTCTCAAGGTGGGGCCACACAAACTTAACATTGTTTGGAACATGGTCTGCAGAAATGTGGACACCAGCTTGTGCAGACTTGCAGTGTGTGTAACAATGATGCCATCATTATTCCATAAAGTTACTGACAACATTATAAATTTTATTATCATGTGGATCTAATGAAAGCAATACTGATAATGTGTTGGTTCCATTGTTAACAGTAATGTTGTGATGCATTCACAATCATGCTTGCTATATCACTGCTGGGAACAGAGATGGTAACATACCACTGTTTCCCACTGATAAGGTTAATGCTGGCAACACTTGTAATAAGCAAATAAGCAATGAGGTGGACATGATTTCCCTTATTGGTAATTTCTCCTTTGTAAAAAGTTATCCATATGCTTTCTGATTAACTTTTCCAGTAACTTACAAACCACTCTCACCTTGGAGTCAGTCTTTTGTACATCAACTCCTCCCAATCTCCTTTCTTATAGACAGATATGATGCTTGCCCTTTTCCACCTCTATGGCATGTTGCCTTTCTGTGTAATCGCTTATTTGTCATTACCTAATTCAACTGCATGGGGAGAGAGCTTCAAATTTGTGGGCCCTTCTCTTGACATTCTCTATTATCATACAACCTCTTACTTATGTGTGCTGTCTGTATTGATCATGTGCTTTGTCTTTCTGCTCCATTCATCCACTTTTCTTATATCATAAAAGTATTTCTTTACACAATTTTTAAGAAGTTTCTTACTACAGTTCATGCTATGTCCTCTGGTTTCTGTTTCTACAAACTGTGTGTGTGTGTGTGTGTGTGTGTGTGTGTGTGTGTGTGCGCGCGTTTGTGTAATCAACTACTTGTAATGTATGGGGGGAGTTTTAAACACGCAGAGCCCCATCTCTTGGACATTCTTTACTATCATACAACTTCTTAAAGTCATGCGTGTGCATGTATGTATAATTACCTATTTGTAATCAATTAACTATCTGTACTATACATGGAGGGAATTTTATAATTGTAGGACCCCATCGCTTGAATTGCCTCTACTATTGTACTTCTCAAAAGTATGTATGCTTTAACCATGTCCTATGTCATTCTGTTCCATTCATCCACCTTTCTTGTACATCCTTTTTGCTAAGATTCTTACTTAATTTCATGTTATATCCTCTAGTTACTCCATCCCTATAACTCTACTAGAACTGTTCACTGCTCATGTCACTGATCTGTTTTAAAAACTTGAAGGCTGTGATCAGGTCACCCTTAATTCTTCCAAGGTGGACAAATCTAAAGCCTCTAGCCTTTCCCTGTAATGCTACCTTAATTCTGATAAGTGTGTGTGTGTGTGTGTGTGTGTGTGTGTGTGTGTGTGTTTCATTAATAAATATACTGTAAATAATCAAACATGGCTGTTTTACAACAAAAGAAGTACCAAAAATATTACAAACCTTATCTTTTTTACTGAAGAAACGTCCTATAGATGACTTGATGCCTTTTTTCTTCGGCTGATTGATGACGCTCTTGTGAAGGGAGTCTTGACTACTGTGGTGGGAAGAGAGGGGGGAAGGTGTAGAGTGAGAGGACTCACCACCTGCACCTCTGGGGTCCCCACAAAAGGCATGTTCAGTATAATAAATTTTTTACAAACCCCAACCTTACATTAAGACCATGGTGCAACCTTATATACACACACACACACACACACACACACAAAAAAAAAAAAAAAAGTGCAACATTGAGGAATAAAAAAACTTACTTTGAAAGAGGAAAGGAAAAAAATCTCCAAGCTAATACATACCATTGATCTATTGCTTATTTGTGCCCATTATGGGGACCTATGAGGACTGTAGAAACATTAAGGCTCAATACAAATAGTTCACACACAAAATGAGCAAAAACCACCCCTTTTGCAAATAACCCACTTTATGTGAGTAATATTTGGCCATCAGCAATGCAGTTCACAACACACCACTTCAGACTTTATGATGTGGAATACCAATGAACTTGAAAGTAAGAGATCACTGTGAAGGAGGTCTCAAAAATAATAGTGCACTTAATATGAGAAAAAATTCTCATCCCTCTGAGTACATTCATATCCCTTTACTAACTGTCCATGATGTGAACAGAAAGCCAAAATGGGGGATAATGACTGCACATGAAGCATGACAAGACACAGTGTTCTAAATGCGACACACACACACACACACGCACAAACACAAATATATATATATATATATATATATATATATATATATATATATATATATATATATTTTTTCTTTTGCCGCTGTCTCCAGCGTTTGCGAGGTAGCGCAAGGAAACAGACGAAAGAAATGGCCCAACCCACCCCCATACACATGTATATACATACGTCCACACACGCAAATATACATACCTACACAGCTTTCCATGGTTTACCCCAGACGCTTCACATGCCCTGATTCAATCCACTGACAGCACGTCAACCCCAGTATACCACATCGTTCTAATTCACTCTATTCCTTGCACGCCTTTCACCCTCCTGCATGTTCAGGCCCCGATCACTCAAAATCTTTTTCACTCCATCTTTCCACCTCCAATTTGGTCTCCCACTTCTCCTCGTTCCCTCCACCTCCGACACATATATCCTCTTGGTTAATCTTTCCTCACTCATTCTCTCCATGTCCCCAAACCATTTTAATACACCCTCTTCTGCTCTCTCAACCACACTCTTTTTATTTCCACACATCTCTCTCACCCTTACATTACTTACTCGCTCAAACCACCTCACACCACATATTGTCCTCAAACATCTCATTTCCAGCACATCCACCCTCCTGTGCACAACTCTATCCATAGCCCACGCCTCGCAACCATACAACATTGTTGGAACCACTATTCCTTCAAACATACCCATTTTTGCTTTCCGAGATAATGTTCTCGACTTCCAAACATTCTTCAAGGCTCCCAGAATTTTCGCCCCCTCCCCCACCATATGATTCACTTCCGCTTCCATGGTTCCATCCGCTGCCAGATCCACTCCCAGATATCTAAAACACTTTACTTCCTCCAGTTTTTCTCCCTTCAAACTTACCTCCCAATTAACTTGACCCTCAACCCTACTGTACCTAATAACCTTGCTCTTATTCACATCTACTCTTAACTTTCTTCTTTCACACACTTTACCAAACTCAGTCACCAGTTTCTGCAGTTCCTTACATGAATCAGCCACCAGCACTGTATCATCAGCGAACAACAAATGACTCACTTCCCAAGCTCTCTCATCCTCAACAGACTGCATACTTGCCCCTCTTTCCAAAACTCTTGCATTCACCTCCCTAACAACCCCATCCATAAACAAATTAAACAACCATGGAGATATCACACACCCCTGCCGCAAACCTACATTCACTGAGAACCAATCACTTTCCTCTCTTCCTACACGTACACATGCCTTACATCCTCGATAAAAACTTGTCACTGCTTCTAACAATTTGCTTCCCACACCATATATTCTTAAAACCTTCCAAAGAGCATCTCTATCAACTCTATCATATGCCTTCTCCAGATCCATAAATGCTACATACAAATCCATTTGTTTTTCTAAGTATTTCTCACATACATTCTTCAAAGTAAACACCTGATCCACACATCCTCTACCACTTCTGAAACCACACTGCTCTTCCCCAATCTGATGCTCTGTACATGCCTTCACCCTCTCAATCAATACCCTCCCATATAATTTACCAGGGATACTCAACAAACTTATACCTCTGTAATTTGAGCATTCACTCTTATCCCCTTTGCCTTTGTACTACGGCACTATGCAAGCATTCCGCCAATCCTCAGGCACCTCACCATGAATCATACATACATTAAATAACCTTACCAACCAGTCAACAATACAGTCACCCCTTTTTTTATAGATTCCACTGCAATACCATCCAAACCTGCTGCTTTGCCGGCTTTCATCTTCCGTAAAGCTTTTACTATCTCTTCTCTATCTACCAAACCATTTTCCCTAACCCTCTCACTTTGCACACCACCTCGACCAAAACACCCTATATCTGCCACTCTATCATCAAACACATTCAACAAACCTTCAAAATACTCACTCCATCTCCTTCTCACATCACCACTACTTGTTATCACCTCCCCATTAGCCCCCTTCACTGAAGTTCCCATTTGCTCCCTTGTCTTACGCACTTTATTTACCTCCTTCCAAAACATCTTTTTACTCTCCCTATAATTTAATGATACTCTCTCACCCCAACTCTCATTTGCCCTCTTTTTCACCTCTTGCACCTTTCTCTTGACCTCCTGCCTCTTTCTTTTATACCTCTCCCACTCATTTGCATTTTTTCCCTGCAAAAATCGTTCAAATGCCTCTCTCTTCTCTTTCACTAATAATCTTACTTCTTCATTCCACCACTCACTACCTTTTCTAATCAACCCATCTCCCATGCTTCTCATGCCACAAGCATCTTTTGCACAAGCCATCACTGCTTCCCTAAATACATCCCATTCCTTCCCCACTCCCCTTACCTCCTTTGTTCTCACCTTTTTCCATTCTGTTCTCAGTCTCTCCTGGTACTTCCTCACACAAGTCTCCTTCCCAAGCTCACTTACTCTCACCACTCTCTTCACCCCAACATTCTCTCTTCTTTTCTGAAAACCCCCACAAATCTTCACCTTCGCCTCCACAAGATAATGATCAGACATCCCTCCAGTTGCACCTCTCAGCACATTAACATCCAAAAGTCTTCTCTCTTTCGTGCGTCTATCAATTAAAATGTAATCCAATAACGCTATCTGGCCATCTCTCCTACTTATATACGTATACTTATGTATATCTCGCTTTTTAATCCAGGTATTCCCAATCACCAGTCCTTTTTCAGCACATAAATCCACAAGCTCTTCACCATTTCCATTTACAACACTGAACACTCCATGTATACCAATTATTCCCTAAACTGCCACATTACTCACCTTTGCATTCAAATCACCCATCACTAAAACCCGGTCTTGTGCATCAAAACCACTAACACACTCATTCAGCTGCTCCCAAAACACTTGCCTCTCATGATCTTTCTTCTCATGCCCAGGTGCATATGCACCAATAATCACCCATCTCTCTCCATCAACTTTCAGTTTTACCCATATCAATCTAGAATTTACTTTCTTACACTCTATCACATACTCCCACAACTCCTGATTCAGGAGTAGTGCTACTCCTTCCCTTGCTCTTGTCCTCTCACTTACCCCTGGCTTTACTCCCAAGACATTCCGAAACCACTCTTCCCCTTTACCCTTTAGCTTCGTTTCACTCAGAGCCAAAACATCAAGGTTCCTTTCCTCAAACATACTACCTATCTCTCCTTTTTTCTCATCTTGGTTACATCCACACACATTTAGACACCCCAATCTGAGCCTTTGAGGAGGATGAGCACTCTTCACGTAACTCCTTCTTCTGTTTCCCCTTTTAGAAAGTTAAAATACAAGGAGGGGAGGGTTTCTGCCCCCCCCCCCCCACTCCCGTCCCCTTTAGTCGCCTTCTACGACACGTGAGGAATGCGTGGGAAGTATTCTTTCTCCCCTATCCCCAGGGATAATATGTACGAATATGTCCATGCATATATATGTCTGTATGTGGGTATTTATATGTTGATATATGGGCTTTTATGTAGATGTATGTACGTGTATATGAGTGGATGGGCCCTTCTTCGTCTGTTTCCTGGCACTACCTCGCTGACATGGGAAACAGCAATTATGTATAATGAATATATATATATATATATGTGTGTGTGTATATATATATATATATATATATATATATATATATATATATATATATATATATATATATATATATATATTTTTTTTTTTTTTTTCCAAAAGAAGGAACAGAGAATTGGGCCAGGTGAGGGTATTCCCTCAAGGCCCAGTCCTCTGTTCTTAACGCTACCTCGCTAATGCGGGAAATGGCGAATAGTTTGAAAGAAAGAAAGATATATATATATATATATATATATATATATATATATATATATATATATATATATATATATATATATATATATATATACACATATATATATATACACATATATATATATATATATATTCATTATACATAATTGCTGTTTCCCATGTCAGCGAGGTAGTGCCAGGAAACAGACGAAGAAGGGCCCATCCACTCATATACACGTACATACATGTACATAAAAGCCCATATATCAACATATAAATATCCACATACAGACATATATATGCATGGACATATTCATACTTGCTTGCCTTCATCCATTCCTGGGCGAAACCAAGCAAGTATGAATATGTACATGTGTATATATGTATATGCATGCATATGAGTATATGTTGATATGTATATGCATGTATATGAGTATATGTTGATGTGTATATGTGCATGTATGGGCGTTTATGTATATATGTGTATATGAGTGGATGGGCCTTTCTTTGTCTGTGTCTTGGCGCTACCTCGCTGACGTGGGAAACAGCAATCAAGTATAATAAATATAATAAAGAAAAACCTCACCTTATAATGAAATATACAAAATAACAATATTAAATTCAAAAGTTATGGCCTCTTCAAAAGAAACGAAATAGTAACAAAAAAGATGTATTTTTGTGTCTAGGATCACAACTGAGCACAATACAAAAGGATCCTGTGCATCATGAGAGGTTCAACAGAGGTAAACATATCCTGACTGGCTGGTGCTTTAAACATCGAGTAATTGCAATGGTTGAGAAGTGTCAACAGAGTGTGAAACTTTGTTCTAAGGCTTCAAACCCTATTTACAGCACAATAACTCACAATTTTCATCACCCACAGGAAAGAGCATTGATGGTTGGGGGATTATGTACCAAAAATAACTCAATTCTGGTCATGGTGCTTGATGCACTGTTTCCTGGAATGCTTTTCATATTCATTACAACATAAAAAAATTATCTAAAATAGCATCAACCAGAAAAAATACAACACTTAATATCTAACCTTGTAAGTGAAGTCCACTCAATAATAATCCTGATACTGCTAAATATAAGGGAATTATTAGAATAATTAAAAGGGAGCTGAGGAATATCAAAGGACCTGAATGGGAAAACACCACAATAAAAAAATCTGTGCAGAGAAGCATCATTTATCAGAAGTAAATCTGACTCTATTACTTTCTCTTAAGGTACCATCTTCAGCCAGAAATTCATTTTAGCATCCACACTGGAAGAAATGCTCAGCACTGTAATTGTACCTGCAGTAAAATAACACAATCTTGAAAGTTATTACAGATCTAAATCCTTCTGGGAGGATTTAAACACACACACAAAAAAAAAAAAGATATTGGTTCAAAGATTATTCAGGAGTCTGATAGACCTAAGTTTAAAAAACCAGAGCAATCATAATTAGCAGAAAATGCAACATAAGCTATGAAAGCCTGGACTAAAATACAAGCACATATGCATGCCAACACATCAATTTTCACATAAACATATCATGCATTCAATAAATATAATAAACGCACAATCAAAGTGGTGCAAGGGCACTGAGACAAGCTCTGCTCAGTGACAGAAAAACACCAATTATGTGGAATCTTACTGAAAGGAAATTGATTGGGAACTCATGGACCCATGCAAGATTAGAAACACAAAGGCATATTATCTAAATATTTCCAGGACAATTTCCTATACCAATGTCTGAGAAAACAGCAGGGCTGATATATCATTAGTACTTGATGTTCTTTCTTTTTCTTTTAAACTATTCGCCATTTCCCGCGTTAGCGAGGTAGCGGTAAGAACAGAGGACTGGGCCTTTTTTGGAATATCCTCACCTGGCCCCCTCTGTTCCTTCTTTTGGAAAAAAAAAAAAAAAAAAAAAAAAAAAAAAACAAAAACGAAAAGGTGGAAAACAATCATGCAGTGCATGGATTTCAGTATGTAAAAGAAATAACAGAGGAATCAGGGGAAGTCCAAACCTCAAGGGGAAACTTCTGCAATGATGAAATATTTCTCTGAGAACATAAGCCAGAACACAAAATTTCACAGTAACATTAAAGAACAAATCTGTAAGAACTTCAATGAAATCATCAAAGCAGATTTAAACAGAAGAGAAAATTCTAAGAGTAGGAAAAGAAATTTCTCTAAAACCATTCAATAAATTCACTTGAAACATCCTATTGCTTACGAAACATAAAATCTGAATTAAGTTCTCTGGGGAAGGGGTCTTGAATTAAAAAGGGAAATATGTAGAGAACTAAATACAAAATTCCAAAATGTATTCACAGTGAGGACATATCACTTTCTAACACTATCTAAATGAAAATGAAAGAAGAAATCACATAAAGGAATGAAACTGCTATTCAACACAAGGGTCGTTTAGTACCTTGACTGAGAAGGAATCAGTACCTTGGGAGTGTAAAAGTAACTGTGTCTATTTCTATGTAAACCACAGAAGTAAAATGCACTAACTTAATGAGAACTTAGTGGAATTTAATGAGGAAAAATCTAAACAAATGTCAAGGGGCAATAAACACTATTTCAGCACCTAATAGAGAGGCCCTACAGGAAAAAATATAGTCAAGCAAACGTCAAAAGATTGGTTATCATATGTGAAAAGCTTGAACTTAAGGAACATAATGCAGAGACAGAACTTTCAAATCAAATAAGTAATGAGCGGAATGATACTGAGATTTTCAAAATGAGACAAACAATTACTGATGAAAATGTTTATTCAAGTAAGCTTGAATAATGCTGAGCTGTATGGTCACCAGTAAAGCAGACTAAGACTGAATTAAACAAAAAAGAAAGAATACAGTAACATTTCACACATAAATAAATGTGTTGGAGCATATTAACAACCATAAAAAATGGTGAATTTGGCTCTACCATTACATTTGAAAATCTCACTTACATTTTTTTTCTCCTTCTCAACAAGGATAATTTGTAGAAAATGCTAAGAAACTCTTATGATCCATGGTTAGTCACTGATAGGGGAATAATATCAACCAGAACAAGAAACAGTAAATATATCACTAAACCAAAGGAGTAAGCAAAAGTTGCATCACTCTTCTCCCAATACCACATCATGCTATCAAACATATAACATCTCTACCATGGGTGATTAACAGTTCCACATATATAACCTGATGCATGAAAGCCATATCTTAAACAGTGATTGTTGGATTGTTTCAGTGGAGGATGCACATCCACCTACAACTACACTCCCCAGGCATGTACAAGTTATGCTTTCTTATCTACGTCCTAGAAACCATCCACCTTGCCAATATTAAACACAACAATTCAACATATCACAAGCCTCTCCATGTCCATGAAGCAATCATGACTTGTGGTGTTGCCTGGTGGATGTGGTCAGCTTCCTAAGCATTGAAAAGGCCACAGTGAAGTGGATCCTTGGTCAGAAAGGTAAGTTAAAGTATGTCATCAGAACACAAGTATCAAAGAAAGACTCAATCTCCAAGCACAGGGAGTCAAGTTAGAGGGAGAATCATGCATTGGGGTTGTTGGGTGCATACTTGGGTTAAATGGCAGGTGGCACAAACTACAAAGCCCCCAAAATTTAGGGGAACCCCAGTTTGAGGGTTTATCAAAAAATAAAAAAATTCATTAGTCTTGTCAATTGATAGGAAAAAAAAATCAAAACAAACATCCTATTTGGTACTGTACACACACAAGGCAGTGATGCTCTGGCTGTGTATCTGCTGATGTGGCAGATTATATCATAAATTTGGTACTCAACTCCCAACATGTTTTGTTTATGTTACTGACTTGTATTTGTTTACATTTCATAATAAAACCACACCACATTTTGGAGGTTCTTTGTAATAAGATACCTAGGAAATAATAGATCATGATTATGTAAAAGGTTTTACTACTCACCTCAGAGTTTCTGCAAATGTGCTATTAATCTAATTTTCAAATATATCACCTCTTCATCACATTTCATTACATAATTTTCAGATACCTGCATGCACATCATTCACAGTTTCATACATAGTTCAGTTTTTCATTGTAAAATGATGTGAACCATTTGCATATATGCCTGCTATTACCTGTTATTGAATATATTCAACTCTTCTATTTTCTTTACATCCTGAGATAACTTTTCTTTTTTTTTTTAATCAAAATGATGAACATCCACCAGAATAAAATTGCTATCATTAGTGCCCCAAAACAATCACTAAATAGCTGGTTGAGCATGCATGGGTGCATGGCAAGGATGCAGAAAGCAGTAACCGACAGCTAATTATAGTTAGTTATATAAGGCATCTGCATACCAAAAAAAAGAAAGCGCCTATAAATTAAAATGAGGGCAGGAAGTGGCAATATGTAAAAGTATAACTGTAGTAGCCATGCTGAACACATACAACTACTACAACAAATGTTAAGGGGTTAAAGGCTTTTGCAATGCACTGAGGTTTAAATATCTATGTGAAACTGTTTAAATGGCTAATAATACTTGCTTTTGTAGCATTTCAGATAAGTCAAAATTCTGCTATCCATGGGAGATGACTTTTAGAAATCTGCTGTCCCAAAAAGTTGTGATAACCATAAAATTTTCAGTAACTACTTTATGAGATAACAACCATAAACATGAAACCACTTAAAAAATTGAGACTGGTGCTGTCCAAGTCTGACCTATGAGTAATAACCATTAGTAAAAACTTAAAGACCAACTAATTTGTCCATTTTTCTCTATTTCTAACAGCTTAAAAAAAAAAGTGCAAATAAAGTATATAATTACCCAAATCCAGAGTCCTCATTCTTCAGAAAGTATATATTTCCATTGTCTGTAACAATGGACACTTTATGGTAAAAGAAAAAAGTTGCTTTGATACAAGCAGCCAATACAGATTTCTAGGTCAAAATACTTAAATCCAGACAGGGAAATATTTTCCCTTCTTAAAAACATAGAGTTATAACTGCAGTCACTAAAGCACCTAATCTCACAATAGTGGTGTAATATTAAAACAGAGAAGATATGTATCTAATTCTTCCTCAGTATAAGGGAAACTCTAGCAAGAATATATTCAAACTACAAGGAGAAAGCAGCAGACTTCCTCTCTCAACACAATTTGCATGAATCTTTGTTTACAGAACTTAGGTTTTCTATAACTAAATTAAAACGCTGTAAACAGTTCACATCTACATATGTACTATAAGCTCACATCAATGTATGTACTATACTTACAGATCAGAGTCTATCAACCTGGTTTGGTCATCATGCTATGATTCAATACACTCAGTCCACCTATGATTTTCATGTCTATTTTCAAAATGTTTAATGCCTATGCCGACATACAACAATTACAGATTATTATCTATACCATCTAAAAGGATTCACACTAACAGTACCCACAGGATATCAATCAATGCAGAGCAAAACTAACAAAACCAAGACATTCAGTTTTACAAAAATTCATGCTTTTGACAATCTTGTTAGTCTTTTAACGAGGGTGCTGAGCTCAGACTAACAGAAAGCTTGCTGCAAGAAAACTTTGCAAATACAGGAACTGAATATGCTGAAAGCTCAAATTTCTTTTCCCATTCAAAACTGTATTACAGTATACTTAAATTGGCTTATCTTCAAAAATGGAATCCCTAATTATGGCTCTAAGGAATAAAAACAGCCACTTGGAATAATTAACCTGAAGAAAGGATGGGGAAAGACAGGCCAAGAGTAGCCTTAAGTTCTCAGACCCAATAGTAAGTTACTGGCAAATAGGCTGAATCATACACCCACTTGCTTTCAGCCTCATGGTGTCTAATTCCAGAGGAAATACATTAGCAGGGAGAGTAATTCCTCACTTTCAGCATCAATTATACACACTGAGCCTTCTTACCAAAGCTACAATCCTCACAGGGCACTCAAAATAATGCAAATAAGTAATAATTCATGACATCACACCAACTTGAAAAAAATTCATACAAACATAAAGGTTTTGTAGTATCATAAACAGATATTGAGTAAATAATCAAATTTAGGAAAAAAGCAAGCAAGTTCATTCTACTTAGTTGTACACATCATATAAAATGAGACAACTATAGCCATCCATTAGCATTCTCAGATCATCTATAATGCAAATGCCATTTCTTGCATCACAGGCAGAGTTGGTCACAGAAATTTTCCTAAACATTGTATTTACAAGCCATCATCATAAATTTACACTCTGCCAACCAAATAGGCAATTCTCAATGACTTGTGAAAAACCTTTAAACCGATGGTTATCGCATATGAAAGGAATGACAAACTGCTTGCAATATAAGAAACATGGCTAGAAACACTGAGAGCAGCCTCAGTAAGTACAGAAGACAGAAAAGTAATGGAAGAAGAGCATAAGCAAAAAAAACAAAACAAAAAAAAACCAGTAAAAGTAAAATCCAACAATCAAATCTACAGAAGTAGAAGAGCAGTCTCTACAGGAGAAACTGAAGTAGGAAAATATGCCACAAACTTTTAACACAAGTGGTACTCTTATGTGCACACAGCATGAGAGAAGATATACATATATGAAAAAGGCAAATTGTTTCTTCAAAAATAATTCCATAAATAACCAAGGCTTACTAATGTGTTGCATTATCCAGTTTCATTTAATAAACCTCTTAGTTTAATTTCAACATCAAGAATGAACACAAAAAGCCTGCTCTGGAAACATTTTTCATTAAGTCTATACTGATTTAATGATCTGTCCTATATATCTATCCATATCTTATTCATAAACATCCTAAATGTTTTTATCTCTACTCATTAAATCATAAATCCAATGCATTTCATTGAACATAATTTACTTCCACAAGCCTAATTTCACTCTAATTTACCCATACCTTCGGCAATTCATTTTCCACATACCATACCCATTTCTTAATTCATTTCATCTACTCATATCTGTGGACTCATATATGGTTTGATCAAATCTGAAATAATTTTTCCCATTTTTTGCAAACTTAGACAAAATTCCAGTTTCAAACATCCATTTTTATCTTCTGAAGAGATGAATCTATTTATCTAAAAATTCTCCATATTTACAGCTCTAACCTAGTTTCCTAAATATAATTATATAGCTGAAGTATTCAAGTTCGCATAACTTTCCCAACTTTTGTCCCACCAGCAATGTTTCACATTCTGGAGCACAAGCAAGAATTCACCTTCAAAAAGGTTGCATTATTGTCAATGGACAAAAGGGAGTAAAACATCCTCATGACCTTTCTCCCCAATAGGAACCCAATATACCCTGCTTTTATGTTCAGTGCTGCCTAACTGTTGCATATTCCAATTATCTGTAAATGCTATTAATTTTCTTTTACCTTCCACCAAGACACAAATGTCTATTCTTTATACAGTCTGCAGAACCCTCTCACACACTGTATAGACAGATTATTACATAAAGGCAATTCAAATGCAAACTTTTACAGCCAATCAGTCATACAAGAAAATCAATATCTGTAAATATGTTAAAGTTCCAGAGCACCCCCGCTTTGTGCTGGGGTGGCAGATATATCATCATTGAATAAAACACATTATTTACCTGTTTTATGTTTATCACTTTGAAAATCACTTCGGTAACTATATAACTATATAAATGAAAATGATGTAGTTATCATCACTTTCATATAATAATTTTCTCATTTAGGAGTTATTTTACCACCAGTAATATATCAAGTGACTTGTATCTATCGCATAACTCTCATCATTTTTAACCACATTTTGTTCTTGTTTTTCACTCCTTTTATGCACTACAAGCATTCTCTTTCTGCTTATTATCAATAACATCATAAATATGTATTCATGCACTTTCTCTATGCAGCCATAGATCTTCGTTTGTTAACATTAACTGCACTGGCAGACATAAGAGTATATGACTGAAAATGTAAAAACTATAAAAACTAACAGAATTTTGGCTGCATCTTCATGTTACATACTCACTACTGTTAACAGATATCAATAAATGCAAAAGATTTTAAAATATCCAATACCAAGCAAAAAAAAATGCCAAACAAAATGTTAATAGAGTCCCAGTTGATATACAAAAGAATACAAAAATATTGTACTGGAATTTGGTTATATTTTAATGATTTTCATTTCTATTTTTGATAATTATTGCATCTACTAACAAACCTTTAACCCAAGGATGCAAAACGGTTATACTGACACCAGCAGTGCCAAAACATTCAATATTTTTCACTTGTGTGCTTGAAGCAGATTCGCACCTTGTGACTTCATAATTTATCATTCTCTTTCAGTGAATGCCTTTGTAACTCTAAACAATTTTGATTTGGCGTGTTATGGACCAATTCACCAGCAATGCATGACTGGGGTCTAACTGACCCTAAGTTATTTGAAATATATGAGCATTATCTTCTAAATATGAGCAGTGCAAAATATATAATTGCTGTAATAATGCAGGAATATATTCCACTGGAAATGCTCTAATAAACAAAACATTTATGTATGCAATATATAAATGTCTTATTCCAGGACATAGCATGTATCGAATATCTAGAACAATGCGCATATTGAACGCGTTTAATAAGCAAGTGCTAGGTCTTGCGGCAAGGTTTGCATCAGTACTAAAGTAACTTCTGGCAGTTTCATGTTATGCTGCTGTACCTCTCACATGTCTTGGCTGAAAAAACTGATCAACGAACAAATTAGGGATGAAATAAGTTATAACAAATTTATACCTCCTCCTGGAGACACTTCTGTTGACAGTTCTGATACAGATGACGGTATAACTGGTGACAACTGTCAAACAGATGTTACTGCTATGATCTCAAGTTCTGCCAGAATAGTCTATGTATGCAACATCAGGAGATAAGTAATGTTTGACAGCTCCATCCACACAAAGTCGTATGGCTTCACTGAATGTTTTAACAACACGCACTGGAATCAATTCATATGCTGCCAGTAGAATAACTCAAGATTCAACTTCCGCTTTTGACCTTGTCTTCGACAACAGTATGATGACTACTATTATGAACGAAACAGACAGGCAAGGAAAACAGACAAACAACAACTGGAAACTATTGACACTTGATGAACTTCATGCTTATGTAGGCTTGTGTATTCTAAGAGGAGTCTACAAAAGCAAAAATCAAGTAAAGGCAGTTGTGGAATCCTTCATTTGGCTCTCCTACATTTTCCAAAACCATGGTAGTCAACAGATTTGAAGAGATTCGCAGAGCATTACACTTTGATAACCCAGCTACATGAAATAGAAGACAGCCTAGGGATAGACTCTGCAGTTCACATGCTGTTTGTAAATGTCTTCGCCTAGGGGTACAACTAGTGTCGTATAAGGCCAAGAAAAATAATAACGTGTTTTTACTGTCGAGCCACCACAAAGATAAGAAATTGAGTGATTGTCACAAAAAGAAACCTTAGATTCAGATTTATCAGAATGGGTAAGTGGTCTGAGGAAAGTTCATGCAGTGTGCTCCAGGTGGTCTTTGAGTGCAATGCTGGTGTGCAAAAATTAATGTCCAAGAATGCTGGCTACTGGAGATGGTGGATTTGGAGTTTGGTTGGCTAGTTGCATATGGTGAAGATATTGAAAGCATGCACTTGGTTTATGAGTAGTTCATCTTGGGGATCTTGGGTGTGAATGTTGAGTTATGCATGATGTTGGGCATTGAAATTTCCATCTATATCGGTGTTGGGCATGTTGGTTTGGTTCTGCTGTTGGGGAGAGTATCTGGAAAGGTAGGTAGTAGTAGGAATGTATGTGTTGATTATGCTTTAGTAAGTGGTAGGAACAATGTGGTTTCAGGAAAGGTAGAGTATGTGTGGATCAGGTCTTTACACTGAAGAAAATGTGTGAAGAATATTTAAAAAACACAAGATTTTGTACATGATATATATGATGTGAAGAAAGTACATGATAGGGTTGATAGAAGTGCTTTGTTGAATATGTTATGGATATATAGAGTAGGAGAAAGGCTATCAGAAACATTGAGGAGTTTTAAGCGAGTAAGGCATGTGTGTGAGTATAGAGAAGGGTGAAAGGTTCCAAGTGAAAGTGGGTCTGTTACAGGGGTACATAACGTTAACGTGGCTGTTTAATTTGTCTTCGGATGGGATGCTGAGGGAGTTAATGCAAAGGTTTTGGAAAGCAGGGAAGGCATGCAGTCTGAAGGGACTGAGGAGGTCTCAGATGTAGGTCAGCTGTTGTTTGCTGATGACACAACACTGGTGGCAGATAAAAGTGAGAAACTGCAGAAGTTGGTGCCAGAGCTTAGGAGAGTGTGAGAGGAGGAAGGTGGGAGCACATGTGAATAAGAGCAAGGTTATGAGCTTTAGCAGTGTAGAGAGACAGTTTAGCTGGGGTGTGAGTTTGAGTGGAGAAATCTTGGAAGAATAGAAATGTTTTAGATACCTGGGAGTGGAAATGGAAGTGGAGGGGGACACAGAGAATGGGAGACCAAATTGGAGGTGGGAGGATGGAGCGAAAAAGGTCATGAACATGCATGAGGGTGAAAAGTGTGCAAAGGATAGAGTGAACTGGAGAAATGTGGTATACAGTGGGTAACATCCTGTCAATGGACTGAACCAAGGTCTATGAAGCAACCTGGGGAATCCATGGGGTCTGGTTGTGCACAGAGGGCTTTGGTATTGCTGAATTACACATGAAAGCTAGAGAATGGATGTGAGCAAATGAGGACTTTTGTCTGTTTCTGGCACTAACTTACTAAAGTAGAAAGTGGTGAACAAGAAAGAAAAGGAAAAAGAAGCGTTGTGTAGTTTTACTTTTAAGGGTTGTATTTCAAAAATGTTGTCAATGATTGTGCTTGGGAGCACAGTCTGCTAAAGAAATGTTGTGGTATATTTGTCATGAGTCCTCCTCCTTCTCTATGTTGTCTGTCTTACTCTCGGGTTGTGTAATTAAAGAAAGGAAGCAGAAAGGATCTGGGTGTAGGTCTGGTTTCCTGGATGAGGTATATGTGCATAATACGTTCTCGAAGAAGCTTGTATATTTCTATCTGCTTCTTTTTGATGCCACAGATGATGAATTGTGTAATATCTAGTGCAAGCTCTCTCATCCACAACAGACTTCATACTTGCCCCTCTTTCCAAAACTTTTGCATTCACCTCCCTAACAACCCCATCCATAAACAAATTAAACAACCATGGAGACATCACACACCCCTGCCGCAAACCAACATTCACTGAGAACCAATTACTTTCCTCTCTTCCTACACGTACACATGCCTTACATCCTCGATAAAAACTTTTCACTGCTTCTAACAACTTGCCTCCCACACCATATATAATAAATATAATAATAATAATAATAATAATTTTTTTTTTTTTTTTCTTTTGCTTTGTCGCTGTCTCCCACGTTTGCGAGGTAGCGCAAGGAAACAGACGAAAGAAATGGCCCAACCCACCCCCATACACATGTATATACATACGTCCACACACGCAAATATACATACCTACACAGCTTTCCATGGTTTACCCCAGACGCTTCACATGCCTTGATTCAATCCACTGACAGCACGTCAACCCCGGTACACCACATCGCTCCAATTCACTCTATTCCTTGCCCTCCTTTCACCCTCCTGCATGTTCAGGCCCCAATCACACAAAATCTTTTTCACTCCATCTTTCCACCTCCAATTTGGTCTCCCTCTTCTCGTTCCCTCCACCTCCGACACATATATCCTCTTGGTCAATCTTTCCTCACTCATTCTCTCCATGTGACCAAACCATTTCAAAACACCCTCTTCTGCTCTCTCAACCACGCTCTTTTTATTTCCACACATCTCTCTTACCCTTACGTTACTTACTCGATCAAACCACCTCACACCACACATTGTCCTCAAACATCTCATTTCCAGCACATCCATCCTCCTACGCACAATTCTATCCATAGTCCACGCCTCGCAACCATACAACATTGTTGGAACCACTATTCCTTCAAACATACCCATTTTTGCTTTCCGAGATAAATACAACATTGTTGGAACCACTATTCCTTCAAACATACCCATTTTTGCTTTCCGAGATAATGTTCTCGACTTCCACACATTCTTCAAGGCTCACAGAATTTTCGCCCCCTCCCCCACCCTATGATCCACTTCCGCTTCCATGGTTCCATCCGCTGCCAGATCCACTCCCAGATATCTAAAACACTTCACTTCCTCCAGTTTTTCTCCATTCAAACTCACCTCCCAATTGACTTGACCCTCAACCCTACTGTACCTAATAACCTTGCTCTTATTCACATTTACTCTTAACTTTCTTCTTTCACACACTTTACCAAACTCAGTCACCAGCTTCTGCAGTTTCTCACTATGAATCAGCCACCAGCGCTGTATCATCAGCGAACAACAACTGACTCACTTCCCAAGCTCTCTCATCCCCAACAGACTTCATCCTTGCCCCTCTTTCCAAAACTCTTGCATTCACCTCCCTAACAACCCCATCCATAAACAAATTAAACAACCATGGAGACATCACACACCCCTGCCGCAAACCTACATTCACTGAGAACCAATCACTTTCCTCTCTTCCTACACGTACACATGCCTTACATCCTCGATAAAAACTTGTCACTGCTTCTAACAACTTGCTTCCCACACCATATATTCTTAATACCTTCCACAGAGCATCTCTATCAACTCTATCATATGCCTTCTCCAGATCCATAAATGCTACATACAAATCCATTTGCTTTTCTAAGTATTTCTCACATACATTCTTCAAAGCAAACACCTGATTCACACATCCTCTACCACTTCTGAAACCACACTGCTCTTCCCCAATCTGATGCTCTGTACATGCCTTCACCCTCTCAATCAATACCCTCCCATACAATAATAATAATAATAATAATATAATCATAAAAGAATGTGGAAGATGTGCATAAAGGGCACTACAATGCATTAGTCGTGTTCTGCACTCATCACCCAAAAGAAGTGAACTTCATCCACAGGAGGGACAGGATGAAGGGTATTAACTACTATGCATTAACAAAGCCAATTATTTTACCAAATGACAAATTCAGAGCTGGGATAAACTATAAGGCTGCCACCTAAAAAAGGTGTACAGGAAAAGGAAAAATAGGTACTGTATATGATCAAAATTCAAAACAAAATACTTTTGACTGGAAGTTTCTTGCTGATAACCATTCCTAAAACTATGCATGAAAAAAATACATTTATTCTTTCATATTAGAAGGCATTTTTCTATGAAGAAACAAATCTTTTCTAGTAAATTGATAAAGGCTGTACTGAACTTGGCCCATAATAAAACAGTTAAGAGACAAGTTGATCTTCAATTAACTAGATTCTATCTACCATTTTCTATGGTAAAGCAAGGTAGCTTAAGCACATCACTTATCCAAATAATATGTCTGCAGACCTCCACACAATCTTCTAAACCAAAAAAGTTTGATGTCTGAGATATCAACACTCTTCTAAACCAACAAACCGGTTATTCATATACTCCCTCACTCAATCCTTTCATCATAACTGCTGGCTTCTCTTGCAACTGTAATCATTTACCTTTCTTGGATATTCTATTTCTGACATTCTTTCTAATTAGCAATACACTTTTCTTTCTAAATCTTTCTCTTTATCAATGAACCCTTTATTCATTCATATGGTTCTCTCCCAAGTTTCCTCATTCCTCTCAATATACATCTTACTCCACAACAAACTTATGGAAGCTAACTCAACTGCCCAAATTTTACTATGTACTTTAACATGTTATCAATATGAGAAATCAACCCTGAATGTCCATGAAATCAGATCCAATAAAGGAGCATGTGCTTCAAGTAGCAGAAATAAAGTTTTCATACACTATTACTCACATCAACTTAATCATAAAAAAAAAAGCTAATTAAGATGATGCATGCTTGACTCAATGGTAGAAAGTTATGGTTTCCTGATCTTACTTAACATGAATTTCTTATCTGACAATGTTCTGCCTGTTATTGATTTTCTCGTACTTACATTAAGCCAATCATGCAACTGAGATGAGAAAATATAAAAGGTTAGAAATGAGTGAGAATCTACAGTAAATTCTAAAACTCAATACTAATAAAAGGAGTTTTGAGAGAAGCAAAAGTAAAACAGAATACAGTAAACCCTCGATTTAACGGACTAATAGGGGGAAGGGGTGTCCATTAATGCCTAAAGTCCGTTAAATCGAATGCAACCTCTAGTTGAAGTGTAGTTGAAGAAGAAAAGTATCTAGCAGAAAAGGAAAGAAAGGCTTTTGGAAAGTACTTCAAGGTAAGAGTAAAAATGATTAGGAGATGTATGAAAGAAAGCGGCAGGGGTTGAAAAAGAGGGCTAATGAAAGTAGGGGTCAGAGAGTACCATTAAATTCATAGGGAGAATATGTAGGCACTTTAACAGAAGGTAAGTAATTTTTCAAATCCTTATCAATCAATGTACTGTATTATTATTAGTCTGGTCTATCAAATCCAAAATCCGTTACATTGGGACACGTTACTTCGAGGGTTTACTGTATCACATTACATTCAAAGAACGAGTAAACTATTTACTGAAACTTTTTATAGAGTTCTATTTCTAACAGCATTTACTTAATTATTCTAATAAGCTATATTATCTTCATTTTGAATTCATAATTCACTACAAAATAGAATACTTCCAACTTTAGAAAATTTAGAGATGCAAAAGACTGGATGTACTATTTTTTTTTTTCAAAAGCGGACAAATGCCAAGTAAACTACTACTACAACAACATATTCATTTACACTGTACACATTTATGAGTTAACATGATATGTAAACTTTCACTACTGTTCCAATATAACTAATAATAAGTACTACCTAAAAGGTAGATGAACTACTGCTAACGTATTGCCTCAGCCTGGGATTTGTGTGACAAATATATGCAAGTGCTGTGAGTAAGGGCATGATGTAATATGTGGGTGAGTGTTTCTGTGCATGCCACACTATTGGCACAGTTAAGTGTTAGTGAGTGTAGAAAGGGTGGCCACAGACTATGATGAATAACCTGAGCATGGGGCTGGAGAGAAGACTGCAGTTTGATGGGTTGCGGGCCTGACCAGGGGTAGCAACACTGGGTCTGTGGAGATACCAGCCCACCAGTGGGTTAGTAGTGATAACATAATGATGAAGCTAGTCTCCTAAATGCATGTGATGTTACAGAGCATGCACGCATCAATCAATGTACATAAGTACACGCATGTTAGTTAACTCACTCAATACATAAAAATACATTTAGAGACAAACAAGATCAGATGATTCCACACTCACAAATAAACCAATTTCAATAAAACCAACTACTGTAAAATATATTTAAAATGCTAACAACTCTTCAGGTTCCTCTGTATTCCATTAACCACTTTCTAAACAAAATGTGGGCAAAGCCTAAATCAATGACAAACACATAATCACATTATCAGCATAAATTTATTTCTAAGATGTAATACCTCATATCTACTGTCAGAATTAGAGATGCACCGTCCTCTATGACTATCAGACACTGTTCTCTAACATTACATGTATCAATTGTCAATAATGTAATCATTATCATAATTCCTTCTTTAGTCCCACAGGCAACAGACCAGATGGTCTATTTCTATTAATGTTTATCTTTGGATTCATTCATACTGCAGCCCCACTAAGTAGTCAACAATACATTCTGTAACTTCTTACTTCTATTTCTTTTATTCCTCCTAAATACTAAATATCTGATTTCACATTTCCATACTTTCATAACTTTTCCAATTTCATCCATTTGATGAAGCAGTCCTCATTTCTTTCATGCATTACTTTTTTCTCTGTGTAAGAAGTGATCCGTCCTTCAATTATGTAAAGGCCAAGCTAGCATGTAGAATTCTTTTGGTGTTTCAAACACTGTTCATGAGTTTTTGATACCTTAAGGAACAGCTACATACCATAATTTAGCTCATTACCCTACTTTGAATGAAGGTAAAAAAGACATCTGATTCTAGAATACTGTCAACATCATTTTCTTTTTTATCATAAATACTTTTATAAAGGGTAATAACTAACACTGCCTTAGTTCATTACCAGAGTGACTAATACTGCCTTAATTCATTTCCAGAGCACTATTATAATTTCAACTGTTTACATCCTACATACCTGTGTCTATCATATGGCAGAGAGATTGCAAAGCAAATTTCAATAATTACACAAAACTCTTCGATAAGAGTTTATTCCTTTATCCTGTTATCTTGAAACATTTAGTTTTCCTCCACAGCACATCCATTTTTCTGTCATCTCACTCCCTGTATATCCATACATTCATCACTCATTGTGTTTTTTGTCCTTGAAATATCTTCTTCCCTGAATCCATCCAATCTATATCCTCACTCAACATCCACTTCATAAAAAATAAATCATAGCTATATGAACTCTACCCTTTAAGACATACTTCACTAATATAGAATGGTGCAGACTGCAAAAGAATTTCTAACCTAGTCACATGGTGGTTCTCAATTTTCCCACCATTACTATTCATCAAATAAGACAATATCTCTGCTTTTTAAACTCATTTTACATTTCTCTTCTCAATACATCTGTCTTGCTGAATATACTCCCAACATATTTGTGACCTTTCTATCTACCCTCTAATCAACTATATCAAACATTTCTACTTATCTTCCTCAAACATACTTACCTTGCCTTTATCTGCATTCATATTAGATTTTTTCCTTTCAACAAGCCTTTTAGAACTCAATATTTCTGCTGCACCATCCATGAATGGTGACATCCAAAACTTCCATTCCATTCCATTCTTGGGCATGGACTCTCACAACACCTTGTCAATGTTCGTATAAAAACCAGTATGACAGCACTCTGTATTACTACAATTTGAATTAGAATATTCACTTAATCCCTTAACATTTCCAGATGGATATTCATACAAGCTGGAGTAAGCTTCTGGATGGATATCTAGGCAACAAGCTTCAAGCTTAAATTTCAAAACCACACACCAAGCCTGGGTGGTGGCTGAGGTGGCAGTATGTCATAATTTCTTCTCACAGTCAGTCATCCTCCAGCCATGTCAATGATAGTACATTCACGAGTTTTCTAGGAAGGACTGAGAGCTGCTTTTGGCTAAATCTTAAGGACCAGGCAGATGGACTATGTACCTCTATTTGACAATGATGATCTATCTTTGGATTATGTGGAGAATTGATTTTATAGGCCCTAACTCTTTAAGCAACAAAAGCTGACCAAGATGAGGCAGGAAGTGGTTCTCTTGTAAAAGTGGAGGAAAAGTTGCCAGCATCGGCTTGACTCTGACAGTACTGCATCAGGTTAGTGTGTTTAGTAATTTTACAGACTTTTATAGTTTTGTTCTTACAAAAGAATTATCGGTGAATAACACTGACTTTAACAAGATATGTCATATACGATAAAATGTAGTAATAACTAGTAATCAATATTTTGGTGTAGGTAAAATAAACATTAAATAATAAACTGTGGCAACCCACTTGACACTTAGGCATTACTCCAACACTTTTTTAAGTACATTGTGCTGAAACATATACAAACCTTCAAGAAGTTATTACAGTGAAAGTAGAGGACAAAAAATACTTCTTAAAAGATTAAAGATTATTTTCATCACTATGCTGCAGTAATGTTACAGTGATGCACATGATCTAGTATATGCTGATGACCACAAGGAAAAATAAAAAAAATGATATCCCGAGTTAACTTTCATGTACAACACATCTTCTGGGGCAATACAGAAATGAAATAGAAGATTCAGAACAGTCAGATTATATAAAAGCGAGGTAGAGCTAAGATGCTGTTGGTACAAGCATTTGTGGTTTGTAGTTTTCGAGTCTGACACTGTGCCTGTCATAAAATTTATTACGTGGTCAAGACAGGAAACTCCTTGAAAATTTTGCCTATGACATAGCCATCCATTTTATATAGTCCTTCACTACGAGTAATGTGAGCTTACAAAGGAAGCATAAAAAATGCTACGAAATTGTAAAAACATCACTTTCTTACCACAATATTTACTATGAGAATAATAACCAGTCCCTTAATTCTCATGTTTTTGATACCCTTTAAAAGCTAGGGTCAAATTACAGAGGATAAATAAAAATTAAGGGCATTTTTGGCTAAAAGCTTGCGTCACCCGATACATAAGATCAACCATTACTCAAGTATATGCAGCACGCTAGCAATGCTGTCAATGTTGCATGGTGCAGCCTACATCCATTTCAGCTGTACGTCCATCTTGTTTTAGTATAACTTGCCAAAACTGATCATCACAGCATTAACTTGTCTTAAACAAACAAGCTCATACCCCAAAGCATTGCTGACTGTTTGTTGTAACTTGGCTTGATGACCCAGTATCTTTTTGCTTTTTGGAAACATTTATCCCACTAACATGTATGTTGTGCAAAGCTAATCAAGTGTAAGATACAAACATGGCAAGTGGTCCATGGACAATTCGTAAAGTATGCTCTAAGTTGTCAATGTGTGTAATGCTGATGAGCAGGTGATGTCCAAAAATATTAGCTCTAGGAAGTGGTGCACTGGGAGTCCAGTTAGCTGTTTGTATAATCTGAGGATATTGAATGGATCCAATTACTTTAAGGATAGTTCATCTTAGGATCTTGAGTGTGTGTGTTGAGCCAAGTGAAATGGTGGGCACTGAAATCTCCACAGAGACAAGTGTATGATATGCTGGTCAAAGAACAAATCAAGACTCTGAACAAAATCATCAACAACCTAATCAATGAAAATCTATTAGCAAACTGGCACTCCCTACTCAAAATAACAAAAATTCACAGCAATCAACTTTGGCACATTTTAAAGAAGATCCTTACCTCCCACACCAAACTTGCCCCCAAACATGATGCACTTCTAATCCAATCCAAAGATATTCATCCACTGAAAGCACAAGCACTATCAAAAATCAGCCACAAACCAACCTCACCACTAAACAGGAAAGTCACGAAAATCCTTCACTAAATCCATCCTGAAGCAACATCTCATCCACCCCTCACTTTCACTGACCCATGCAGTGCAATTAAAACCTTGAAAAGCTCTCCTGCAAAAGGCCCTAGCAAAATATCTAATCATTCTATAAACAAAATTCCCAATACCTGGTAACCTGTCAACATAGTGTCAATCATAAAACCCTTCAAACCATCCACAGCCCCCTCCTCCTAACAACCTTTCTCAATTCTGTCTTCAATATCAAACTTTCTGAAAACTGATCCACTGTAGAATCAAGCAAAATATCCCAATTTCACTTATACAACATGCCTTTAGACCCAATTACTCTACAACAACATAACACGGGTTTAGACCCAATCACTCTACTACAATATGATACAAAGACTTTACATTACATATCCAAGATTGCTTCAAACAATAACAACCCAACTTCCACACAGCATTATGGCAATAAACATCAACAAATGACAAATAGGTATAAAAAAATCAACAAAGCATTTGATACTGTCCCCAACATAAAATCACTTTAGCTCTACTTCAGTGTTCCCTAAGGAGAAAATCATTTCCTACATGACTTTTCATCGCCTACTGAGAGTGAAAGTCCTCTTATATGCAGAGGACCTTACAACTGCATCACAGCACCCTGACAATATACAAGCAACAACACACATGCAATGCTTCACTGCACAATTGGAACAGTGCTCATTAAGAACACGTCTGCATCTCTACAGAAGTTTTGCATCATCCTTTTAATTCCAGAAAAAATAGTCGAACATGCAACCTCATGTCATCTTGAAGGGGCAATCGCTCCCACTGAATAAAATTCCACTTATTCTGGGCATGACACAAAACATTCACCTCCATGAAATAAACATCCAACACAAAAGCTACAAAATCTAAATGTCCTCAACTTACTGCTACTAGAGTTGGACAAGAAAATTAATCACTTGGCACCCTCTGCAAATAATTCATCCACTCCAATCTTAATCATGCCTCTGGTCAACCACCCTGTCAAAGGCATATATAAAAAATTGGCAAACAACTCAAAACAGAGCACTTAAAACAATCACAGGCTGCCTAGTGCCACAAACTCACAGCACCTGAACTAGACCCTTCCCATCCAAACCACTTTTTCATTAACCATCAATCACCAAAAAAAATCAAAAGCTCAACACAGCTTTACACAGCAATAGCCTGTACTCAAAGATCCACCAACCCCAACAAACACAATTGTGACACAACATATCTATCTATCTGTTTATATTTCTGATACCCATTCCTTCAAGGAACTCCAATCTAAAGGTGGCCACAGCAAAAATCTCAATCTATCAGTCCTTACATGCCTCCCTCACATACGCCATTCTATACATTCTTCTCCCTCCAGTAAAGAACCTATATACACAGAAATGATCTGAAGAGCTCTAAAAAACCTTCCAACAATCTTTAACACTATCCCACCATACATGCATCCATCTGATTCTTAACTCCCCAGGCATATTCAAATCACACTTTCTTGCCTACACTCTGAACATCATCCATCTCTATACCATTACAAACTCCTTTTCAAACTGCTACAATATCTCTAAGGCCCAATTATCTAATTCAGCAATTTTTGCAAAATTACAGGTTTATTTATCTATCTATATCTCTGACACCTATTCCAACTAAAACTCCCTCAAAGGGGTGGCCATGGCAAAAGAGTCTCCATAACTAAAGAACTCCAGTGCCACTTCTTAAGCCTTCAGTGCCTCACCCTTAACAGGATACTGGCAGATGGCAAGTCTAGTTCAGTGTTTGTAGAGGCTCCTACCTAATGTTCCTAATGACTACTTCTATCTAATCCTCCTACCTAATACAGGTAATGCACAATTTACATAGCCCTGAGATTTTCTGAGAGAAACAACAAAAGGGGCTTAAGCGCTTAAAATCTCCCACAGCATTTCTTCTTGGTATGGAGTATCAAGTGATCTTAACCAGCCTTAAACCCTGGGGTAGTCGTCTTTTCCCTGCAACTGAATTTCTTAGCTGCCAAAATTTTCCAAAAGAAGCTAGTCTGATCCACACCAAACACTTGCTTGGGTGTGTAACCTACATTCTCAAAAAATTTTCTAAACAAGCATTTGATCATGACTGTTTGTTTACAAGCCGACTGCTGATGCATGGGATATGAACCGAAATGTATTTTGCCAACTGTTGGGATAAAAATAAAAAAAAATATTGCAGGGGGGTGGCAATGCTGTTTCCTCAGGGGCAGGGTAGTGCCAGAAGTGAATGAAGGCAAGCAAGTATGAATAGGTACATGTATATATATATATGTTTTTTTTTTTTTTTTTTTTTTTTTTTTTGCCGCTGTCTCCCGCGTTTGCGAGGTAGCGCAAGGAAACAGACGAAAGAAATGGCCCAACCCACCCCCATACACATGTATATACATACGTCCACACACGCAAATATACATACCTACACAGCTTTCCATGGTTTACCCCAGATGCTTCACATGCCCTGATTCAATCCACTGACAGCACGTCAACCCCGGTATACCACATCGATCCAATTCACTCTATTCCTTGCCCTCCTTTCACCCTCCTGCAAGTTCAGGCCCCGATCACTCAAAATCTTTTTCACTCCATCTTTCCACCTTTAATTTGGTCTCCCACTTCTCCTCGTTCCCTCCACCTCTGACACATATATCCTCTTGGTCAATCTTTCCTCACTCATTCTCTCCATGTGCCCAAACCATTTCAAAACACCCTCTTCTGCTCTCTCAACCACGCTCTTTTTGTTTCCACACATCTCTCTTACCCTTACATTACTTACTCGATCAAACCACCTCACACCACACATTGTCCTCAAACATCTCATTTCCAGCACATCCATCCTCCTGCGCACAACTCTATCCATAGCCCACGCCTCGCAACCATACAACATTGTTGGAACCACTATTCCTTCAAACATACCCATTTTTGCTTTCCGAGATAATGTTCTCGACTTCCACACATTCTTCAAGGCTCCCAGGATTTTCGCCCCCTCCCCCACCCTATGATCCACTTCTGCTTCCATGGTTCCATCCGCTGCCAGATCCACTCCCAGATATCTAAAACACTTTACTTCCTCCAGTTTTTCTCCATTCAAACTTACCTCCCAATTGACTTGACCCTCAACCCTACTGTACCTAATAACCTTGCTCTTATTCACATTTACTCTTAACTTTCTTCTTTCACACACTTTACCAACCCCGGTATACCACATCGATCCAATTCACTCTATTCCTTGCCCGCCTTTCACCCTCCTGCATGTTCAGGCCCCGATCACTCAAAATCTTTTTCACTCCATCTTTCCACCTCCAATTTGGTCTCCCACTTCTCCTCGTTCCCTCCACCTCCGACACATATATCCTCTGGGTCAATCTTTCCTCACTCATTCTCTCCATGTGCCCAAACCATTTCAAAACACCCTCTTCTGCTCTCTCAACCACGCTCTTTTTATTTCCATACATCTCTCTTACCCTTACATTACTTACTCGATCAAACCACCTCACACCACACATTGTCCTCAAACATCTCATTTCCAGCACATCCACCCTCCTGCGCACAACTCTATCCATAGCCCACGCCTCGCAACCATACAACATTTTTGGAACCACTATTCCTTCAAACATACCCATTTTTGCTTTCCGAGATAATGTTCTCGACTTCCACACATTCTTCAAGGCTCCCAGGATTTTCGCCCCCTCCCCCACCCTATGATTCACTTCCGCTTCCATGGTTCCATTGCGTGACAGCTGGAGACTGAGTGTGAACGAATGGGGCCTTTGTTGTCTTTTCCTAGTGCTACCTCGCACACATGAGGGGGGAGGGGGATGGTATTCCATGTGTGGCGAGGTGGCGATGGGAATGAATAGGGGCAAGGCAGACAGTATGAATTACGTACATTTGTATATATGTATATGTCTGTGTGTGTATATATATATGTATTCGTTGAGATGTATAGGTATGTATATGTGCGTGTTTGGATGTGTATGTATATACATGTGTATGTGGGTGGGTTGGGCCATCCTTTCGTCTGTTTCCTTGTGCTACCTTGCTAGCGCAGGAGACAGCAACGGAGTATAATAATAAAAAAAAATATATATATGCATATCCTGATATGTATATGTGCATGTGTGGGTGTTTATGTACATATATATATGTGTGTATATGAGTGGATGGGCCATTCTTTATCTGTTTCTTGGCGCTACCTCGCTGACGCAGGACACAGCAATCAAGTATAATAAATATAAATAAATATCATTACAAAATGTATGATAAGTACAAAAATACCATAAATTAAAAATATGAAGGGAAAGCTTTCTTTTTTCACATCTAATGCAAGGACAAGCCCTTATGTGTCAACAGTCAAGCCAGTACCCTAATTCTCAATTGTCTCAAGTGCAAAACAACACATTTCAAACTGGAATTAGTGGTACTGCAAAACTTTTAAGAGTTTCTATGAAAACCAGAACCTGCCATTGCCAAACATGTAATGACTGATGAGGTTTTAGCTGGGCTGCATAAGCTACAAGAATATGGTCCCTTGCTGTCTGACAAAGATAAGCTCCTTTTCTTACAATCATAGCTTATTTGTTGACCAGCTTGATCCTGTTCTGCAAGCTCTTGTCATCAGTCAGATCATGGGCAGCAATCAAACCATCAAAATACATAATATGGGATATTCATCTTAAATCTTTCAATCTCATTCTCAACTTTCATTTTGCATTCCTAATCGTACATACACTTTGTTGCACTTTAAAACAAAACATTGAGTTGGTTATGAAGTTTCTCCATATATATATATATATATATATATATATATATATATATATATATATATATATATATATATATATATATATATATGACACACAGAAAGCAGTGAAGCAGCAACAGGCATTGCAACTGTGGTGTTGTAAGCAAGAAAGTTAAAACATATAAAGAAAAGATTCTTCAAGCAAAGGACTATAAGCTTCCTAGTCAAGCTATAGTACCATCAGTTAATCATTCACCAAAAGAATAAAAAAGTCAGATCATTTTTACTGGAAATAGTTGAAGTTGCTGCAAAGCTAAAATGAATATTAGTTGCTTATAGGAGAGAGATGTTGGCCCCACTTTCACAAATAGAATCAAGCAGGTTAAAATAATTTACAAATATCAACAAATAACCAAATATATGAGTCAGAAATTTTGTACTACAAAGTGACATCAGAAAATAGGTGGGTCAACTTCTCCAAAGCACAAACAGGCTCCCCTTCCTCTACACAATCATATTTGCTGTAATTTTAATGTTATGATATTTGCTATTGACATCACTGCTGGTGTTTCTGTTCACATCAAAACTTGTGTGGTGTCACTTGGTGTGATTAACTCTGACATGATCATTCCTGTCATGATGAAGCTCAGAAATAGGGTAAGATTCTCAAATAGATGGATAATGCTCAGAGCAGTAAATGGCATATATCAGTGTTCCTTACTTTAAAATTCACGGCATATAGTACAACATGCTTCCCTTAAATATGCAAAAGGATTAACTAGTAACCATAATAATAATGATAATAATAATAATAATAATAATAATAATAATAATAATAATAATTATAATAATAATAATAATAATAATAATGATAATACTAGCATATATATATGTGTACAAGAGTGGATGGGCCATTCTTTGTCTGTTTCCTGGCGCTGCCTCGCTGACATGAGAAACAGCAATAAAGTATAATAAATAAATATAAACATTAATAATAACAATCATAATAATAATAAGATATAACTCAAAACATCTCAGTTCATGAAACAACACTATATAACTTTTGTATAATAAGTACTGCAACCATAATTACTACTTAATCAATCAATGTCCTAGCTTGCCTTCTTTTCCAAAATATGCCAGTCTTATCCATATCAAAAGACTAATTGTGGTGTAAGACATCCTTTCTCTGTAATTTTCTATGGCTATGAGTTTCTTTCCTTAATCAATAATTCTAAGCACCTCTAATCTGAAATCACAAGTGATGGCCTTAATATCCTGTACTCCCTGAGTATCTTCAGCATTCCTTGTTGACATACCGACATGACAAGTTCTTCAGAAGCATAAACATTAGGGAAAAAGGTATCATATACATATCATGGCATGCAACAAGCATTCTCTTGTTTACAAGCAAGTTGGCAATAGAAATATTTTGTCAATTGGTATCATATGAATCAAAACAATGTACTGCCATGAGATCATCAAAAAATGCATCTTAGGTGAAAAATACTTTGAAAGATCCAGACATTTCAACGTCAAAGGAAAAGATTATTTAGTATATCAAATTTTTTTCATACTTGTTCATCGTTTGCCACATTAGCTAGGTAGTACTAGGAACAACTAAGAAAAAAGGCCACATTCAGTCACATCCATTCTAACAGTTTATAAGCCTTGAATCAGTCTATATCTCTGATGCCTGTTCCAACTGGAACTCCCTCAGAGGGATGGCCATGGCAACAGCGTCTCCATAACTAAACAACTCGAGTGCCGTTTCTTAGCCTTCAGTGCCTCACCCTTAGCAAGCAACAGACAGAGGCAAGTCTAGTGCAATGTTTGCAGAGGCTCCAACCTAATGTTCCTAATGAATACTTCTATCTAATGCTCCTACCTACTACTTCTACCTGTTTCTACCAAATAATCCGCCTAAATGTTCCTACCTACTACTTCTATCTATTGCTCCTACCATTTTATTAAAAGGCAGAGTTAGTGCATAATACTCAACAAAGGAAAATCTAGTTATGAAGAATGAGCTGTGCGAGTCAAGTGTTACACATGACAAGGAGAGACTGTGTTGTGGACAGAATGCCAGTAATCCACATATTAGTGAGGCAGAAAGAAAAGACAGCTACCTGGGTCAGAGAAGTGAAACTTGACAAAACTAAAGTGCTGGCTCACTAAGTAAATGTCACTAACGCTCCTGATACCCCAGATGAGTCATTGGCTGCCTACCAACTACTACCTACATGGTAAATCCACATCTGACAAATAATATACCCTCTTTGTCATCCACTTTATGCTCATTCTCTGCATCAGTCTATACTACTTTAGCACAATCTTTTTAGCTCTCTAAACTACACTCTTTTTCTTCTTCTTCCTCCTTTTTTTTCATATATGCTCGCCATTTCCTGCTTGAGTGATGTAGTGTCAAGAGCATATGACTAAGCCTTAGAGGGAAAATTCTTCATTTGGTTCTTTAATATGTTCCTTCAATTGGAAAGTAATACAGGATGGGAGCATTTCTAGCCACTCGCTCCAGCCCCTCTTAGTTGCCTTTATGACATGCAAGGAATATGTGGGCAGTATATTTTCTCCTGTATCCCAAGTTATTATAATTATCATTACTAGGTATCACAATTATCATTACAGTTATTACTATCATCATTATTATTATCATTACTACGAGTTATCATAATTATTAGTAATGTATCATGAACATTACTATCTTTTATGTTATTACCATTATGTAACCCTAAACCCTTTCCTAAGAGGCTCCAGCTAATATGAAGCCACTGTCTACACCAAGTAAGGTGGTCCCCTTCTGGGTAAGAAGGTCCTCAACAAAGTTGTGCTCTTTTCCATTAGAAGACAATGATACAACTTCATCAAAAATGGCTTCTTGTTCACAGTGCTTCTGCAGGAAAGTCTGTTACACCAGTTTATACTTTAACATATAAAATGAATACATTTATAATTATTTATTTTTATTTTATTTATTATACTTTGTCGCTGTCTCCCGCGTTTGCGAGGTAGCGCAAGGAAACAGACGAAAGAAATGGCCCAACCCCCCCCCATACACATGTATATACATACGTCCACACACGCAAATATACATACCTACACAGCTTTCCATGGTTTACCCCAGACACTTCACATGCCTTGATTCAATCCACTGACAGCACGTCAACCCCGGTATACCACATCGCTCCAATTCACTCTATTCCTTGCACACCTTTCACCCTCCTGCATGTTCAGGCCCCGATCACTCAAAATCTTTTTCACTCCATCTTTCCACCTCCAATTTGGTCTCCCTCTTCTCCTCATTCCCTCCACCTCCGACACATATATCCTCTTGGTCAATCTTTCCTCACTCATTCTCTCCATGTACCCAAACCACTTCAAAACACCCTCTTCTGCTCTCTCAACCACGCTCTTTTTGTTTCCACACATCTCTCTTACCCGTACGTTACTCACTCGATCAAACCACCTCACACCACACATTGTCCTCAAACATCTCATTTCCAGCACATCCATCCTCCTGCGCACAACTCTATCCATAGCCCACGCCTTGCAATCATACAACATTGTTGGAACCACTATTCCTTCAAACATACCCATTTTTGCTTTCCGAGATAATGTTCTCGACTTCCACACATTCTTCAAGGCCCCCAGAATTTTCGCCCCCTCCCCCACCCTATGATCCACTTCCGATTCCATGGTTCCATCCGCTGCCAGATCCACTCCCAGATATCTAAAACACTTCACTTCCTCCAGTTTTTCTCCATTCAAACTCACCTCCCAATTGACTTGACCCTCAACCCTACTGTACCTAATAACCTTGCTCTTATTCACATTTACTCTTAACTTTCTTCTTCCACACACTTTACCAAACTCAGTCACCAGCTTCTGCAGTTTCTCACATGAATCAGCCACCAGCGCTGTATCATCAGCGAACAACAACTGACTCACTTCCCAAGCTCTCTCATCCCCAACAGACTTCATACTTGCCCCTCTTTCCAAAACTCTTGCATTTACCTCCCTAACAACCCCATCCATAAACAAATTAAACAACCATGGAGACATCACACACCCCTGCCGCAAACCTACATTCACTGAGAACCAATCACTTTCCTCTCTTCCTACACGTACACATGCCTTACATCCTCGATAAAAACTTTTCACTGCTTCTAACAACTTTCCTCCCACACCATATATTCTTAATACCTTCCACAGAGCATCTCTATCAACTCTATCATATGCCTTCTCCATAAAATATTTCTTAGGTAAACAATTCTTGATGAGTTTTGATTACTTCTGATGAAAAATTGCTATTCTTTGGACTGTCTACCCCCATACGGTGTTGGATCAAAACAAACTATGAGCATATTTTCAAAAATGACTGAATATCAAATGTCTTAACATCTAATGCAATAGGTTAAAGATTATCTAGGCATCATTAAACTGCTCAAGAGAACAGCATAACCCATTTTCAACTGATATTTGTTTTCTATTATCATGAGTTTCATAATATGAATCTACTGAAACAGTAAAGAGATCCTACTCAAGGTTGTGTTCATGCAAATTACTGGATACCTAAGACAATAGTAAACTTCGCCATGATCTTTTACAATCTACATGTAAAGCAGTCACCTTAAACACTGGGACATGGTAAATATCTTCAAGAGGTGCAAGAAGCCCGGAATTAATGAGGGTCATCACTATGTCATTCCAATGATTTTGTCATTCCCCTAAGCTCAAGTTGAAACAGTAAAACCCTTTTTGTTAAGACTACTGAAAACAAGTACCTTAACTTTATTAACGAATCAATTATTGTTCCCCAGCCACATAGCAATAATACTTAGAGCTCAAACAACAAATTTCTGTTCCAAGCTTTTGTTATCTTCTAACATAATCAAAATGAAAACTTGCATCTCAAACTTTCATCTCAAAAAATAAACATCCATGTAGGTTTTTGATGATTAAATTTAGTTTTGCAAAAATAAAAATAGTCAGCTATGGACTCTTAGAATGAGTATGTGCCGGAGTCCAGCAAAAAGTAGCTTACTGTTGTACAGTGTGCATGTGTGTGACGAAAAAATTGTATTAGTCTGGCTACAACCTGAAAACGAATCAACAATACCGTATATTGTACCCTAGCAAACAGTGCTGTATTGTTATTATGGTTAGTTTATGTACTGGAAAGAAGACATCAGACTAAGACTTTCAGAGCATACTGGGGAGCCTGGTTGTGTTGGTGCCGCATATACAGTACCCTGGTGAGTAGGGGTGGTGTTGGAGAGCAGGCGTGAGAGCAGAGGCAGGTGAGTGGTCAGGCACATGAGTGTACCTCCTCAAATCTTCTGAGGATGCAGCTAGGTTGACCATTTGGGATGGTGGTCCACTTCCCAATCCTCCTAAGTTATTGCTACCAGGTACCAGACTGGTAGGTGGGACCACTGCCGGGCCTGGTGTGAGCCGCAGAGAGCGTGGAGTTGGTGGAGAACCTTCACCACGCATCCCCAGTGAGACCTGGCTATCATCACGTCCATCAACTCTATTCATGTTGGCTAAATTACCCTGTAACCAGATATAATCACGTTCTTAATTACAAACTCAAAACTAACCTTAGATAAACAACTCTCATCCAAATTATTGTATAAATAAATAAAAAAAAATGCTGTATCCTCAAATAATGTACAACAGCTAAAAATATAAAAATTTGTCTGAAAGTAAAGAATCATTGTACCTCTACCTGAAACTCAGAATTAAGTAATATATCTAGAAATATATTAACATCCGAAGGTTATCTGTATATAATACATAAAAATAAATCATTCTCATAAAATCTAACATCTCCTGCAAAGTAACAATAATGATCTAAAGCAATCCCCAAGGCAATAGTACTACTAATAAAATGTTATAAAAGTGTGAACCTTTCTTTTATTACTCTATGATAGCTACACAAATACTATTGATGAAGAAATTTTCACAAAAAATGAATGAAATGACAAATGACTAATTATACATTTCATCAAATACTTCATATTTGAAGTTTTTCAAGTATAACAATTCTCCAAATACACATCCAAGGACATAAAGAAAACAGTAATGTATTTTCTATGACATTTTTTTGGGGGGGGAAAAAATGCAATTCTGCAGTACAATATTAAGAGAAAACTCCAATGTAACTATATACAGTATTAGAAAGATCTGAGTTGAGAAGTTACCTCTTTCAATGTGGATGATATGTGTTTGTTCCCTTTCACTATTCCATACACTGTGTATATTACAAAAATGGTTTGTCACCTTCAAAGACACCACATAACATGTTGGAAAATAGGTATTAGTATTACTCCTCTTCATGGCTGCTCATCATGTGTTAACATATGGTAGATCCGCTATTTTCCCTTTTATAGATTAGTTACCCTCAAGATGTTGGGGAGAGCAGTACGATAATGCTACACTGCCATTGCAGCAAAGGAAAAATCTATGGAATTTCCATGTTTTTTATTAGGCAAAAGTTCCTTAATTTAATTAAAAATAAATACCAATATAGAGTGATATGTACTCACAGAAACATAGATATACATTACTACACTGGTGTAATGCAAGAGAAAAAAGTGCAACAGCATGTTCTTTCATCAGGCAGCGATGACTTGCTTACACCAGTTGATATCATACACATTCTGATGCCTCCCAGCGATAGGTAGCTACCCCTTGAACATTCTCTGCCATTGTACAACCTTTTTTAGACATCTGTATGCTGTCTGCATTTACCAAATCCTTATCTGGTTTATTCCATTCATCCCTCACTATTATAATATAAAAGTACTGAGTCAGCAAAAAACCTCGGTGATGACACACTTACATGATAGTACTTTGTCATCTCTCCCTTAGCCTTGATTACCATCTGCAGATGTCTAGGCAAGGAACTGGCAATGTTCCTTGAGTACCCGAAGTCCACATTTTTTGGTCTAAAGGGTCTTGGTCTAATGAATGAGGCAAGGCAATTATGAAGTATTGTAGGAGGCAAGCTTGACTTTCATCTGGTTCAAGCAGTTCACAAATGGGTTAAGGTCTGGGGAGGAGATCCCAGGTCACACCAGCAGTTGAATATTTTTTGATAAATCTATAACATTTCTAGCATCAAGGCAGGGGGCACTACCTGCATAATGTGATCACACACATATACCTCAAGAAAAGGAAGCAGATGGCCCTCTAGCACCTTAATGTACTGCTCTCCATTTATTGTAGTGCTTTAAGGTAAGAGGTATAACTTTCCTATACTTAAAGTACCACTAAGGGATCCCCAGATCATCTCACTGAGTGTTTCACTATTTTTACTGTGAAACAAGCGTCATATCAGCTGGCAACCTATAGCCTCCTCATTCTCCCCTGCCTTGCTCTACTAATGCTCACTCCAGTCCTTGTATCTCTTTGTAAATATAAGTAATTTGCATTTCATTTCCTTTGTAAGCAGGGGTTTGGATGCTAGCTTGCAGGATGGAATGTGAAGGTACTTTTGCAGGTTATATTGAGTGGTTCTTTGAAAGATGTTTCCTAAAAGTGTTAGAAGGCTTTCTTGAGTTCAGCAGCTGAAATGAGGGGTTGCTTCAATACCTCTTGTCTTTGGAGATTTTCTGAAGATCTAGAAGTATCCCTTAGGTAACCAGGGATAGGTGGTGGGATGATGGTGTGTGTGTGTGTGTGTGTGTGTGTGTGTGTGTGTGTGTGTGTGTGTGTGTGTGTTGGGGGGGGGGGGGGGGGGGGCCCGCATGAGCCCTGATTGTGCATTCTGAGTGTCCAGTGCACCTACAAATCTCATGTGGGCCCACATTTTCTTGCTTCCAGGCCTCCTCCTCCTCAGAAATGTAAGAGCCAACCATCTTGATGCACAGAAGGAAGAAATACAGCACCCAAAAGCAAGATTCCCAAAATGATGTGGCAAACAGATGGAGTAAAGAAAGAGCATCCTGAAGGATACTGAGATGGACCACTAAAGCTCACACCATTAGAAACACTAGTCTCAGGGCCCAGATGTAAGAGGATTTCATACTGAGAGCATCATATGCTTGTACTCATAATAAACCTTGGCCTTATATCACCTCTGCAAATATATGGGGGCAGACAAGATTTTTTGAGAACAATGTCCTTCTCTATGTATTTTTTTTAACAAATTTCTTACTGTACTTCATATATCATCTTGTTGCTCTATCCCAACATCCTACTAAGAGCTGATCTCAGTCTACATCATCATCTAGTTTAAAAACTTGAAAGACTGTGATCTTGTCAACCTTTAATCTTCTCTCTTCTACAGTGACTAAATCTAACTCCTTAATGTCTCCTTACAAATATCTACACAAGCTAGGCCACACCTCCAGATGGATATTTACGCAGTGAGTATCTATACCTATACCTATCTATCTGTGTCGCACCTCATTTTCAAGTTTAGGCACAACCTGGGTGGTGTCTGTGGTGGTAGTATGCAATAATTTTTTCCCACAGTCAGTCAATGTCAAGCCAAAATGCCAGAGACCACGTTTGCTTGAATTTTCTATGAGGGAAACTGAGTAGCTTATAGCTAGACTTAAAGGACCAGGCAGATGATGAAACTGAATTATTTGACTACGTTGATTGGATGTGGAAAATGACTCAGCATTAACAAATGACCAAGATGAAGCAGGAAAAAGCTTTTCTAGCAAATGCAGGGGCAGTGTTACCAGCACTTGCTTGATCTTGACAGCACTAGGTATGACTGGTGCAGCTAGTTACTTTACAAATTCTTATAGCTTTGCTCTTAGGAAAAAATTATCAATGAATGATAGTGATTAGAGTGAATTGGAATGATGTGGCATACCAGGGCCGATGGGCTGTCAATGGATTGAAGCAGGGCATGTGAAGTGTCTGGGGTAAACCATGGAAAGGTCTGTGGGCCTGGATGTGGAAAGGGAGCTGTGGTTTCGGTGTATTACACATAACAGCTAGAGACTGAGTGGGAATGAATGTGGCCTTTTTTTGTTTTTTCCTGGTGCTACCTCACTGGAGAGGGGGATGCTATTTCATGTGTGGCAGGGTGGCAACAGGAATAGATGAAGGCAGCAAGTATGAATATGTACATGTGCATATATGTATATGTCTGTGTATGTATATGTGTATACATTGAAATGTATCTGTATGTATATGTACGTGTATGGGTGTTTATGTATATATATGCATATGTGGGTGGTTGGGCCATTCTTCATCTGTTTCCTGGCGCTCCATCACTGACGCAGGAGACAGTGATTAAGTATACTAAATAAATAAATAATGTATATATCCATGCAGCACACCACTAGTGACTTTATCCTATTTCGAAAAGGGTCCCCTAATGTATCCTTTGTTCCAATCCACTTAGGTAATCTTTTGTTCCTCTAAGTACCCTCCCTGTTACTCCTGCCAGAAGATCCAACCTTTTTTACCAGCTCCCTATGTGACACGGCCAAATGCTTTCTGGCAGTTGATACAGGCAATCCACTCACCATTCTCTTGTCTACAACAGAGCTCACTCTTCACAGAGAGATCGATGAGGTTCGTTGCATATGGCCTTTCACAATAATTATGCTGCCTATCACTTGGTAGTCTCTCCTCAGCAGAAAGTCATCATTTTGCCTCCTGATTATCTTTTACAGTACCTTACAGATCCCACTTGCCAGGGAAACTGGTCTATATCTTCATGACTCCTCCTGGTCTTCTTTCTTATTGAGAGGTATGACAACTGCCCTATTCCATTAAATTAGCACTTTATCATTTCCAGCAATATCTTGAACATTCAAGTGGTTTGTCATTAATATCTGCACACATCTTCAAAACATATGGAGAAGTCTCATCAGGACCATGAGCTTTGTACTAGTCAAACTCTTTTAATATTCTGTCAGTCTTTTCAAATACCTCAATGCTTTCTAAAACATCCTCCTTATTTCATCTTATTCATATCAGAGTCACAAAGTCTTCCAATGTAAAAACATTTTTGAATTGATAATTCATTTCCTCATATATCCTTACATCATCCTTTCAAGTTGTTACACCTGAATTCCTTAAATTTATGATATATTTATGAAAAAGTTTTGGATTTTCTCCTTCCTCATCCACAATATTCTTTGGAAGTCTATATACCTAAGTCTAGTATTGATCTACCATCTGTAACCAAGTTAAGCTCTTCCTATAATGTCTTGCCTTCTAACTTTATCCCTGTTAATTTAGAAGCAATCTTCCACTACTCTCAAAGCTCTTACAGGTTTGGTGTCTATCTGTTGTCAACTGGTACTTTGGTGTCCATCTGTTATTGACTTACAAGAGATACAAATGAAAAAAATAACTCCATGTCTTCAAGCTTTGATCACCTGCTTTGAAATCAATGGTCTTTTCACCTTTGAATACTCAAGAAGGGGCTATGCAATGCAACATGGTTGGTGTCAATGTACCAGTTGTAAAATACCTAATGCTGGAATAGGTGTACACCCCAAGTTTAATGCTTGTTTATCACTGAAGACAATGTATACCACAGACACAAATATGAGGATCCATCTTGTTACCTTAACACCCAAATCAATGATGTGCTTTCAATATTCATACCATGTTTATGACAATAACCTTGTTTTTATTCATCAATTAAGGAGCTATGATATAATCATAAATGAATTTATACAGTGGACTAGGGTCTCTATACATCCAGCTCAGTAATCAAATGTTTAAGTGAAGCTAAGCTGCAATTGTAATTCAAAGTCATGCTGTGGGTCCTGTAACTCTGAATAATGACCTATGACCTAAAAATCAACAGCATCATGTCACTCACAGAAAATCTGTATACCAAGTTAGGTTCATCCACGATTCCTAAAATTCATCCAGAAGGGACTACTGTGTCAACAGACATCAGAGCGTGGTATAATGGACAAACGGGGCTCAGTGTGACAAACTCAGACCCTTTATCCTCAACATCGACAGAAGCACTCACCTATCCATATGCAATCCATGAACCAAAATTTTCATTCATCCACCAAGTCTACACAAAATTTAAGATTTGGAAACCAAAGTGTGGATGGACATTAAATAATAGACGAATGGTAAGAGAGAGGCCCCAAAGTGACCTTAACTTTAGATCTTTTGAAATAAAAAATAATAGCAGTCTTCTATTACCTGCATATTATCAGTGTACCAAGTATATTGTTCACCCATTAAGCCTATACAAAGTTAGGCTTTAAAAGCCAAAGTGAGGGCCTATATGAATAAAACCCCTGGGAAACTAGTTTTTGAAACATAATACAACTGAAAAAAAGAAAAAATCTATAATCATTATAAAAGCCTTCCTCAATCAAGTAAGAAAGCACAATTCTAATATTCCCCTAACATTATGCTTACTTTTTATTTCTTAATGCAATCACATGAAAGACCTAACATCAAAACGCCATGCAATCTTAGCTATCTTAATCCTCCACAGTATGCTATGAATACATAATAAAAGAATGAGGGTCATCATTGAAAGTATGGTAAAAGATAGATATTGATACACAAAAGCTTCATTTGTTAGCTGAGGTCTTCAATATTCAGTATGACCTAAAGAAATATTAACACACTTGTAAAAGCAATGATTTTAAGAGAAATTTACCTGTAGACATAAGTGGAATAATTTACCATTTTTGAGATATAAAGAGTTAAGTGTTTGCAATTATCTAATCTAATTATATCTACACAGAAAAACTAAGCTCTAATTTGTCTAGAAGCAAATTTCCATGCCAAATCTTACCTTAGATTATGAGGAATTTAAAAGACAACTTACAAAACTGGTGAGACTTCATATAACTAAGGTTTATCAGTACCATCAAATACCATTCTGTACCAAACACAAATGATGATATACTCTTATATACCAAAAGTAAAGCTCTAATAAGGTAGAGGTCACTTTCTGTATTGTGACGATACGAGCAACAGAACTCCTGCCTTAATGAGATAAGAGATTCCTATAAACACACCCATAATCCAAAATTGAACTTCAAAGAAAACATTTCATTACTGATCATGTAGCCAGCTGTCAGATTTAACTTAAAGCAAAACAATACCTCATAGCAAAGCCACCCCTGTGCCAAACACTTCAGCTTAGGGTCTTGCAATGGTTTACTTTATGTCAACAAATGTCCCAGCACCATGTACATATGAACAAAACAAGTATGAAGTATCAAAAAGTCTGACATACTGTAAAAGCAACGCACTTAACTCCTGTGTCTTGAAAATAATGGACTGATTTATTTAAAGGATTGAAAATACTTGCATCTTTTTGCACTAGGAACCTCTCCTTACTATGAATCAAACATTAAAATAAGAAGACCATTTCCATAATCAATTAATCTTTGAAGTTTTTCACCCTAATTATAACTAACTGGAAGAACCTGAATCTTCAATTAAGGTACAAGGTATATCCTATGAAGCAGAAAATTAACATTCTAAAAGAGAACATCAAAGGATATGAATCACACTTTCTAAAAGAAATAAGGCTGAAATGTGGGAGAAACAGCAGAAGTTGGTGACTGAGTTTGGAAAAGTGTGTGAAAGGAAAAAGTTGAGAGTAAATGTGAATAAGAAAGGGAAAGGTTATTTTGCCTGACTTGCTTACTGGTCTTCCTGTGCAGCTCTGAATAGCCTTGAACTAGGAAGGATAATTTTGTTGTAGAATGCAACCAACTTATCATCATCAACTAACATAACTTCACAAGTGTTGGTAATGCACAAATACAATGGAAAGTGATACTTAAAATCAGGCAGCATCCATGTCAAGTGCACACAGTTTACCGAGTTGTGTTAAACCATAACTAGGATTTCTTCTTCCTTTACGTAGCTGATATGGCATAGGCAAAAGTATGCTCCAATCAAAGATATGTCAGCTGAAAGGTAAATTAATGAGTTAAGAGGGAAAAAATAAAACTGATATAAATTTGAACTCCTTGGATGCATGAAGACCTGACTTACAAGTGCCAGGGTTGTAAGAAGAGAAAAAGATGTGAGAAGGATGAGAATTCCAAAGCTTTGCTGCATGGGAAAAAGCGGAGGCATCACAACAGGTAACCCTTGTGCAGCTGATCTCTGCACAGTAACTTTAGGTATAAGCAGCAGGGCATATGCTGCAGATGTGAAGGTTTGGCACAGGCATGGTTTAACAGCTGGTCAACCCAAAAGTTGGCTATAAAGTTACCATTACAAACCTCTTTCAAGTTTAAATTACCATTTTAAAAATATTTGTCTACAACAGCCCTTGGGCATGATCAAAGCAGAAGTCCAGTAGCTCCCATGTCCAATGCAGAAAAAAACCTGTATTTGTTAAATCAAAAACAAACTGAGATGAATTCATCATGATAATCTAAAACACATAAAGAAAAAATATGTCTGACTAAATATATGACAGGGATAAATCATATTCATTAAATGAATTAAATTGACATCTCATGGATAAAACAATACAAATACATTTTATAAGGTCAGTAGCAAAAATGCAATACCAATGTGCAAGAAAGTATCCCTGTTCAATACATTTAATTATAAACACACATATGTAGTATATTTATCATTGTACTCCTAATTCTTATGTAGGAAGTAAGATCAATGCAGCATGATATAAGTACATAAGCTTTCCAACAACTGTTAAATGCAATGAATGAATTTCATAAAAATCTGCCATTAGTAGAGCAATACCTGCAGTCCTCACACGAAAATGAAGAGAAATAGTGCAGTTTAAGAGACATAGACTACACTGTGCAAGATGAGCAAATAAAGTTAAATTCAGCCTAAAAAACTGATAGTATGATTGCAGTGCAAGATATGCAATGTGGGAGGAGAAAGGCACCAATCTGAGATGGTCATGACCTGACAGAGGGTTGAAAGACTGGGGCACTGTGGGTGGGCTGGGGCATGTCATTTACCTGGGAGCCGGGCAGAGATCCCCCCGAGAGTCGTCGGTCATTCATGTACTGGTACATATGGGAAGGAGACATGCCAGCCGGGGCCTATCAAAACACCAACACCATAAGAAATCCCAAGAAGTGATGCCACATCTCCCAAGGAATATTTGCATTGCAAGAAAGACTTGTGAGAGGTTCATGACTCAAGGGTGAGTGCATTTATATAATATTCATTACACAGCTCAATGTCCTTCCAAACATTAGATATGATAGTTATATGTACATAACAACTATAGCAAAATTAACACATAAGCCTATTAGAAAAAAAATACCACTGTGTTCATTGTAGTTAGAAAATAAATCAAGCATACTAAGCTTAATGAAACAATAACCAAAAATCTATTTTGCATGAGGAAAAAATATTTCTGACCTTGGCATGTATGCTCTGCAAAAGCAGCTTAGCATTCATGACTTGAAACTGATATTTAGCAACAATGAATTGAAGGCAGAACTTCCCCAAAAAAGTGAAAACCTCTTCTCAATGTGAACAGCCACTGAACTTCTCAAATCAGAATCTAAGTTGAGTGACCAACCATGTGGGTGCTCAGCTGCTTCTAAAACTAGCATTCAAAACCCCTATCTAGGGTTATCATGCAAAGCTCAGATAGCTAGGCAACATTAATTACCCCTTCAGTTTGATAAGCTCAGGTAAAAACAAGTACACGCGCACACACACACACACACACACACACACACACACACACACACACACACAGGAATTTTAGGTCAGAAAAATTTACAAATGGTAATGGTAGACTGAAAGTGCTGTATGCAAATGCTGACGGGTTAGTAAAGAGATGCAATTTATGGATCATACAAGGGAAAATGCACCTCATATTGGAGGAGTTGTGGAAATAAATCTTACTAAAGAGATGATATCCAGCTTTTCTGTCCAGAGGGGTATATAATAGCAAGGTGCAAAAGGGAAGAAAAAGGAGGAAATTTGGCTCTCCCTATAGAAGATTATCTTAAGTTTCGGGAAACAGTAGTACTGGCCCATTCAGACAATATAAAATGGGAAAGGTAACTAGAGTAGAGAGGTACATAGTGGTGGTAATGACATAATCCTACAAACAGTTCTAACAATCCAAATCAAATATACTATGAAAACAAAGGAATAATCAGGATGGTACATGAAGCAGTAAAATAAAGCCCTCTCAGAAAAGATGAGGTATTGATAATGAGGGATTATATGTATGGAGATAGACTGGTCGGGTTTGGACTCTCATGGTAAGTGAAAATTTTGGAGACACACCTTCTTGGAAAGTGAACAGCATGATTTTCTATGCAGGTTGTACCTCTCTAATCTGGTGCTCTGTGGTACGGCATGTTTTGAATCTACTACCACTAGATATTAGTTTGTGGATCTGCCACTAGGGTGGTGCTGTTAGCAGTACTAAGGTGCCAAAAATCTGTTTACACTGCAGCCGAGCTAATCAACAGTTCTGTAAATTTCTTATAATCAGCTGTATTTAGCCCTTCAGAATATCATCTCAGAAAAAAAAAGGTGCAGAAGATGGTGCTAGTGCTAATAAACATAAGCATAAATCATTATCTATGCTAGAAAAGTTGGAGTTACTGAAAAAATTAGATAAGGAAACTCTGTAAAGACTCTGTATGAGTACCATAGATCGCATCATCAATTGTGTATGACTTAGGGGTTAATTTCTGTTTTCTGGCATTTTCTGAGGTCCAGCAATGGCCAGGTCCCAAGGTTGCTGAATTAAAGAGGTACAACCTGTGCCAGCATATCAGCAAACACATTAGAATGAGGGACTATCTGACCTCGTCAAAAGTTCTTATCCACACACAGACTACCATGGACACTGAAAATATCATACATGATACACCACAGGGAAAAAGTGATCATGTAATGATTAAACTTAATTATGTGGTAAACAAGTAAATAGAAAAAAACGAGATGAGACATGACTTGAGAGAAGGTAAAACTGTCAAAACTTATACAATTTAACAAAATCTATGGGAATAAAGATTGGCAATAGAGTTCAGTAACCAGAAACCAGGGAACTGTCATAAAAGGTACTATCATGACTTATCTGACCAACCCTCCTTACACCACTTACTGTCCTCAACTTTTCATTTTCAACACATTTACCACATCCTTTACATTTTTGTCTAAGGTCCACACACGAAATCCATATTACACCATATTGCCCATGAAGACAGTCATCTCTTTCCACAAATTCCTCAATGCACATAAGACCTTTGCCCCTTTGGATCACTTCTGCTCCCATGGTTCTGTTCACTGCCAAATCCACTCCCAGGTACCTAAACCCTCCACTTCCTCCAAGCTCTCTCCATTCAAACACATACTCCAAATAACCTCTCTTGTCACTTTTAGTCAACTTTATCCTTTCACACACTCTCCCAAACTCAAACACCAGCTTTTGCAATTTCTCACTTGAATCTGCTATCAACACAGTACCATCAGCATCCAACCACTGACACACCTCCTAGCCCCCCATCCCAAGCAGACTGCATACCCATAAAAATAGTATCACAGCATATATGATGATCACAATACCAAGATAGGAAATAACTTTATAAGATGATTGGTTAGTTAACTGCACTGTCTCTGGCTGAAAATAACCTCAGCAAGTAATGAACATTAAGGAAATGAGCACATCAGGTATGCTGTCAGGTCAAAGCATCATGGCTGAATGGAAATCCTAACTAGCAGTGCTATGATAGACAATGTATAAAATGCTAGCTTAGTCTTAATGGTTATAAGTGTCTCCCTGTGGGTAATCCTGAATGAATCTAAATTTGTGAGTTACCTGTTACTCACATCAGTCTATCAAAATGAGGAAATTCAAGTGAAGCAGCACTGAATGTAGCCTCACTGAACAGGAGCTCATCAGCTGTGCACCACACACAGTAAATGTTCTTAAATGAATGCTGAACAGCAAAGATCTTAAACAAGATGCCTGTAGGTGGAATTGATGGGTTTGAGATGGCTACTTGTAAAAAGCAGAGATGCAAGAAAGACACATAAATAGCATGGCTGGCTTCCAAGATTCTGGACAAGATGCCATGAGGTAAGCATCAGTGGACTAAAGAAGGCAGCACAAGCTTGCCATAGGGTAAAGACAGAGGGGGTGATGTCAAGCTCATGTGATGAGCACTGGTGCTACATTCAATCACTTCAAGGCATTTTAATACATTGGAGTACTGGCTCTTGATTGTTGAACCAGCACATCCTTAATTATATATAATCAATTCCCAGTGGAACCTAGCTGGGGTTGACTCATGGGTAAAATGATATTTTACAACTTACACAATGAAGCACTCACACTCATACACAACTACATGCAATAACTGCACAGATACACAGGTAATAACTTAGGAAGCTGGTGATGTAAATGAGCAACTAACCACTCTACATTTATGCTAAAATATAAACGAAGTAAGAGAGGAAACTCCACAGCATCGCCAGGACTGAGTGTCCAAACTGAGTAAAATGCTGCATTTACTTGTAAGTGTAGTATCTGTATGTACCATGCATATTTAGGTATCAATTATGGGAAAAGGATAACTACTGTCACTGAAGTCATGACACAGTGGTTGTGGTGATTGGCAGCAAGGTGGTAGTGAGAGCAGATGTGATGGTTATGGTAGCATTAGTAATAATGGTCATGGTGGGGTAAATGATGGTGGCAATGATGGGGACATAAGTGAATAATGGTCATAGTGATGATAGCGGTGGCAGTCAAAGTGGTGAAGGTGAGTGATGGTAATGTCTGTGGTACATAATAGATGGTGGTGATAATACTGTTGATAGTAGTGGAGATGGAAGAGTTGGTAGAGGCAATGATGACCATGGTAAAAGTAACTTTTAGTTTCTACAGGCACCTCAGCATATTTCTGGTTGGTCACAGTCAACTAAAATTCTGTTGGGAGAAATTCAGAAGGCTGTAGCATAAGGAAGAAGTGGTCACTTTATTTTCATAGTTTGGCTTCCATGTAATGGGTGTCCAGCTGCAAACTAAAGACGTCACAATAGAAAAAAAAATTCTATGGCTTATGTCATTAGCAGAAAACAAAGAATCAACAAAATATAAGAGATATAATAGTGTGTGATGTGTATCGATGAAAGAATAATGCTAATATCATACCATGAGATGATTTACCAATCACATTAATACACAGATAACACAACAAAATTACAATATTCAAAAGCCATAACATAACCAAAGAGGATATGAGTAGTCTCTTGAAAAGCTGTTCCATGCAAGAAAATTAACTTCTTGACACAAGTGACTTACTTCTAGAATAAAGCCACAGATATGTTATGTGAACATTTGCCAAGACCAGTCTGTAATATTGAAACAATAAGATATCCTTATTTGCAAAGTAAACTACCAATTTAAACTGGTTAACCTTCCCTAATGACTAACTCAGGCTTCAGCCATGGAGAAACAAACACAACCATGCTTAGCAAATCACACAATTGAGCTACACTGCAGCCAGGTCATTTGCCCATTCTGAAATACCCCAGGCTCCAACACACCACATCCGCATCACATAAAATAAAAATATATTCAGAAATAAATGGGTGACTGGGATAGGAAGCTGTCTGCAGCTTCCTTGTGCCTGAGTAATAACATAATTTTCCTGTTCTTGTTCCATAACTGAAAGTTACAAGGACACCTATCAGAAACAAGCAACAAGTCAGTTAAAATAAAAGTAGAGAGCCATTTCTATCCTTGTGTTTAAGCTTATTACATGTTATGCAATTTAAAGATTAAATGTATTCTAAACAACCACCCAGTCATCTGGTTTGGCGATTTATACTCACACAAGTAATTCTATACAATCCTCATATACAGAATTCTTTTATTCCTTTATCAAATGCAAAAAAGGAAAACAACATGGTACAGATTTCAATGGCAGCCAAACATAACTGTATCCTTCAGTTACACCATATTATTGAGAGAATGAATGCAAATTTTGCTTGCTGTCCCTGTGTTTTGCAATATTTTTACTATTTCTTTTCCATGTGATATCATTCCTCTACCATTAACTAAACATGGTAGCAAAAAATGTGTCCAAGAGAGATTTCAAGTTGTAATGGCAAGACAAAGTCCACCATCCACACACTTGTTTGGGCTTCCATCATCCTACCATCATCCCTCTGAAAAAACTGGGTATGGTCAACCTAAGAGGAACAGTAAGGTGACTGATAACCTGATGACACTTATGGTGATGAAAAATGCACCCTTACGAAGCAGATTATCAATCACCTCACTAGTCTCCCTCGGTCGATCAGATCCAACTTTTCAAGGAGGGATGATGTGAGAAGGAAGCATAAACAAGTGTCTGGATGAAGGGCTTGTCCCTGCCAGTATGTCTTGAAATATTGCTTGTAGACATATCTTACTCTTTCAAGCAAGAATGTGGGGATTTCTTTCTGAGATAACTTCCTAAGACCCATGGTTAGTTACTGGTAGAAGAAAAAAGTCATCCGGAAAAAAAAAGAAAAAAGAAACAATATCTCTGGTTTCTGTCCATTATACATGACATCTAAAGAGTGGATGTGAGCAAATGAGGCCACCGCTTCCTCTGTTCCTATCACTACCTTGCTGACATGGGAAACAGCGATCATGTATGAGAAAAATTGCTAAGCACAGGACGGCAAACAAAAGTTGCATTCATCCACTCTCAATAACACAGGTAAATAAGGAGATTTATATGTTTAGCTGACTTTGAAGGCTGTTTCACACAGCCAAACATACAAGATCCCCATCATAAACAAGTAATCAAATTTGTTCCACAAATAAACATGACATGAAAACTTCATTTTAAGCAGATCACCAGATTTCTTTAGTAGAGACTGTATGAGTAGAATAATGGATAAACTGTGGTGTTAAAGATGAATCAGCAATATTGTCAAGGAATATTATGAAATATAATAATATCTTGTAATTCAAACAAGGACTTGCTTATTTCATTAAACATATCTGCATACATAATATGAGGGGCATGGAGCCATAGTGATGAATCAACATAATACCTGTTTTGAGCTAAAGCGTAGTAATGTTGGCATCTCCAAATGATATTTATCTCAGTAACCAATAAAAGATTTTCATGTTTTACATTTCACAGTTCATTTTGAAGGCATTTTGTCTACTTTTAATGAATATAATAATTTTCTTCATTGGTAAAGTATGACATTTTGATATATCAAAATTCAATCAACACTACACTCCATAACCTGTAATGAAATCAACAATATCAAAAAACATAGTTTTTGATGTCAGACATGACTGTGAATACTAACTGACCCATTTGACGGGCTGATGGGCATGTAGCTGACACATCCTCAAACATATATTCGTCTAGGTCTACTTCTTTGGCGACAGCAGCTGAGTCATCCTGGCCCTTCAGGATGTCTGCAAAGTAACTATGAAGTGTGACAGGGATGTATTCTTGATTGAGAGTTCAACAAGTTTGAGGCACTTGATGGGGTACTGTGATACATGCCAAATTGAAGGTGGAGGAGCTGTAGGTGCAGTCAAGCCCCTTCTGCAGATTGATTTGGTTGGGATCATCCTAGTTGTCTGCACTTATATCACAGCCCTAGTCAACTGAGTACACAAATATCTTCGCATCTTTACAGTTGACACCAGTCTCTACACACTTGGTGATGTTATTCTGAAGATTCGTATTGTCAATAAAATCCAGGCACTGCATCATGATGACTTTAAGAGGTGTATAGTTACTATAGATGCAGTTCATAAGGCACAATCATACAGCATGACCACTTCTAGTCTCAAACAATTTCCACTGTTACTAGAGTCAAAGTCACAAGGATGATAAGTGATCATTAACCATATATACAGGGTCAATTCTTGTGATGCAGCCTGTGTATATGAAGTGGATGCAAGCAAGGTGGACGTTCATACCTCTGTTTTGGTCTCTGCAATTACTGCCAAAGATTCTGAGGTGTGACTTCAGGCGGGACCTCTTTGGAAATGTTATGCACAGCAACTTGGCATACTTGTCATCCAAATTTCTTTTCAACTTTTGAATGTTCTGCCATACATCAGGGGGCCTCAATTGCTTACATGCATAACCATGTCCTTCCCCCACTTCATCACTGTTGGAGGACCTCATCTCACACTCATAATATACCTTAACCACATGAAAAAATATGAAGATATCACTGTGTCCCTCCCTACAAACACACATTCACACACACCTTAAACCCAGTGCAAGTTAACTGGCGAAGCATATGAAATCATGATGTTCTGTGCTACCAGCAGGTACATCAACACTTACTCAAGGACTTCCCCACATGATGGATGGTTGAAATGCCTAAAGCACAATGATATGATGTTCTGTGCTAACAGCAGGCACATCAACACTCACTCAAGAACTGCCCCACATGTCACATGGTTGCAATGCCTAAAAGCACAATGATATGATGTTCTGTGCTACCAGCAGGTACATCAACACTTACTCAAGGACTTCCCCACATGATGGATGGTTGAAATGCCTAAAAGCACAATGATATGATGTTCTGTGCTACCAGCAGGTACATCAACACTTACTCAAGGACTTCCCCACATGATGGATGGTTGAAATGCCTAAAAGCACAATGATATGATGTTCTGTGCTACCAGCAGGTACATCAACACTTACTCAAGGACTTCCCCACATGATGGATGGTTGAAATGCCTAAAAGCACAATGATATGATGTTCTGTGCTACCAGCAGGTACATCAACACTTACTCAAGGACTTCCCCACATGATGGATGGTTGAAATGCCTAAAAGCACAATGATATGATGTTCTGTGCTACCAGCAGGTACATCAACACTTACTCAAGGACTTCCCCACATGATGGATGGTTGAAATGCCTAAAAGCACAATGATATGATGTTCTGTGCTACCAGCAGGTACATCAACACTTACTCAAGGACTTCCCCACATGATGGATGGTTGAAATGCCTAAAAGCACAATGATATGATGTTCTGTGCTACCAGCAGGTACATCAACACTTACTCAAGGACTTCCCCACATGATGGATGGTTGAAATGCCTAAAAGCACAATGATATGATGTTCTGTGCTACCAGCAGGTACATCAACACTTACTCAAGGACTTCCCCACATGATGGATGGTTGAAATGCCTAAAAGCACAATGATATGATGTTCTGTGCTACCAGCAGGTACATCAACACTTACTCAAGGACTTCCCCACATGATGGATGGTTGAAATGCCTAAAAGCACAATGATATGATGTTCTGTGCTACCAGCAGGTACATCAACACTTACTCAAGGACTTCCCCACATGATGGATGGTTGAAATGCCTAAAAGCACAATGATATGATGTTCTGTGCTACCAGCAGGTACATCAACACTTACTCAAGGACTTCCCCACATGATGGATGGTTGAAATGCCTAAAAGCACAATGATATGATGTTCTGTGCTACCAGCAGGTACATCAACACTTACTCAAGGACTTCCCCACATGATGGATGGTTGAAATGCCTAAAAGCACAATGATATGATGTTCTGTGCTACCAGCAGGTACATCAACACTTACTCAAGGACTTCCCCACATGATGGATGGTTGAAATGCCTAAAAGCACAATGATATGATGTTCTGTGCTACCAGCAGGTACATCAACACTTACTCAAGGACTTCCCCACATGATGGATGGTTGAAATGCCTAAAAGCACAATGATATGATGTTCTGTGCTACCAGCAGGTACATCAACACTTACTCAAGGACTTCCCCACATGATGGATGGTTGAAATGCCTAAAAGCACAATGATATGATGTTCTGTGCTACCAGCAGGTACATCAACACTTACTCAAGGACTTCCCCACATGATGGATGGTTGAAATGCCTAAAAGCACAATGATATGATGTTCTGTGCTACCAGCAGGTACATCAACACTTACTCAAGGACTTCCCCACATGATGGATGGTTGAAATGCCTAAAAGCACAATGATATGATGTTCTGTGCTACCAGCAGGTACATCAACACTTACTCAAGGACTTCCCCACATGATGGATGGTTGAAATGCCTAAAAGCACAATGATATGATGTTCTGTGCTACCAGCAGGTACATCAACACTTACTCAAGGACTTCCCCACATGATGGATGGTTGAAATGCCTAAAAGCACAATGATATGATGTTCTGTGCTACCAGCAGGTACATCAACACTTACTCAAGGACTTCCCCACATGATGGATGGTTGAAATGCCTAAAAGCACAATGATATGATGTTCTGTGCTACCAGCAGGTACATCAACACTTACTCAAGGACTTCCCCACATGATGGATGGTTGAAATGCCTAAAAGCACAATGATATGATGTTCTGTGCTACCAGCAGGTACATCAACACTTACTCAAGGACTTCCCCACATGATGGATGGTTGAAATGCCTAAAAGCACAATGATATGATGTTCTGTGCTACCAGCAGGTACATCAACACTTACTCAAGGACTTCCCCACATGATGGATGGTTGAAATGCCTAAAAGCACAATGATATGATGTTCTGTGCTACCAGCAGGTACATCAACACTTACTCAAGGACTTCCCCACATGATGGATGGTTGAAATGCCTAAAAGCACAATGATATGATGTTCTGTGCTACCAGCAGGTACATCAACACTTACTCAAGGACTTCCCCACATGATGGATGGTTGAAATGCCTAAAAGCACAATGATATGATGTTCTGTGCTACCAGCAGGTACATCAACACTTACTCAAGGACTTCCCCACATGATGGATGGTTGAAATGCCTAAAAGCACAATGATATGATGTTCTGTGCTACCAGCAGGTACATCAACACTTACTCAAGGACTTCCCCACATGATGGATGGTTGAAATGCCTAAAAGCACAATGATATGATGTTCTGTGCTACCAGCAGGTACATCAACACTTACTCAAGGACTTCCCCACATGATGGATGGTTGAAATGCCTAAAAGCACAATGATATGATGTTCTGTGCTACCAGCAGGTACATCAACACTTACTCAAGGACTTCCCCACATGATGGATGGTTGAAATGCCTAAAAGCACAATGATATGATGTTCTGTGCTACCAGCAGGTACATCAACACTTACTCAAGGACTTCCCCACATGATGGATGGTTGAAATGCCTAAAAGCACAATGATATGATGTTCTGTGCTACCAGCAGGTACATCAACACTTACTCAAGGACTTCCCCACATGATGGATGGTTGAAATGCCTAAAAGCACAATGATATGATGTTCTGTGCTACCAGCAGGTACATCAACACTTACTCAAGGACTTCCCCACATGATGGATGGTTGAAATGCCTAAAAGCACAATGATATGATGTTCTGTGCTACCAGCAGGTACATCAACACTTACTCAAGGACTTCCCCACATGATGGATGGTTGAAATGCCTAAAAGCACAATGATATGATGTTCTGTGCTACCAGCAGGTACATCAACACTTACTCAAGGACTTCCCCACATGATGGATGGTTGAAATGCCTAAAAGCACAATGATATGATGTTCTGTGCTACCAGCAGGTACATCAACACTTACTCAAGGACTTCCCCACATGATGGATGGTTGAAATGCCTAAAAGCACAATGATATGATGTTCTGTGCTACCAGCAGGTACATCAACACTTACTCAAGGACTTCCCCACATGATGGATGGTTGAAATGCCTAAAAGCACAATGATATGATGTTCTGTGCTACCAGCAGGTACATCAACACTTACTCAAGGACTTCCCCACATGATGGATGGTTGAAATGCCTAAAAGCACAATGATATGATGTTCTGTGCTACCAGCAGGTACATCAACACTTACTCAAGGACTTCCCCACATGATGGATGGTTGAAATGCCTAAAAGCACAATGATATGATGTTCTGTGCTACCAGCAGGTACATCAACACTTACTCAAGGACTTCCCCACATGATGGATGGTTGAAATGCCTAAAAGCACAATGATATGATGTTCTGTGCTACCAGCAGGTACATCAACACTTACTCAAGGACTTCCCCACATGATGGATGGTTGAAATGCCTAAAAGCACAATGATATGATGTTCTGTGCTACCAGCAGGTACATCAACACTTACTCAAGGACTTCCCCACATGATGGATGGTTGAAATGCCTAAAAGCACAATGATATGATGTTCTGTGCTACCAGCAGGTACATCAACACTTACTCAAGGACTTCCCCACATGATGGATGGTTGAAATGCCTAAAAGCACAATGATATGATGTTCTGTGCTACCAGCAGGTACATCAACACTTACTCAAGGACTTCCCCACATGATGGATGGTTGAAATGCCTAAAAGCACAATGATATGATGTTCTGTGCTACCAGCAGGTACATCAACACTTACTCAAGGACTTCCCCACATGATGGATGGTTGAAATGCCTAAAAGCACAATGATATGCATGTGGGGTCTGCTTGTGGATAGGAGGCCATGGTTTTGATGCATTATACATGACAGCTAGAGAACAGATTTGAGGAAACAAGGCCATTCTCTGTTCATTTCTGGTGATACCTCACTAACGCAGAAATAGCAAACAAGTATTAAAGGGGGAACAGTTAAAAAATAATAATACCAAAAATAATAATAAACGGAGGGATTTGTATGTGTCAATTATAGATCTGGCAAAAGAGAAAGACCTCTCTTTCCACACACTCTTCAATGTGCCCAGGACCGAAGCCACCACAACCACCCTACGGCTTACTCCAACTCCCATGGTTCCATTTGCTGTCATGGCCACTTCCAGGTATCTAAAACATCCACTTCCTCCAAGTTTTCTCCATTAAAAATCAAGCTCCAACTAACCTGTCTCTATTTACTGCAAAACTATCCTTGTTTTTAATCACATCTAATCGCAACTTTCTCCTTCCATAAACTCTCCCAGACCCAGAAACCAGCTTCCACAGTCGCTCTCTTACATCTGCCACCAGCACCATGTCATCAGCAAACAGTAATTGACTTACCTGCTAGCATCTTCCACCAATTCCAACAGACTGCAGACTTGCCGTTCACTTGAAGATCTTTGCACTCACCTCCTTCACCACCAACCCAACCACAGAGAGATTAACCAAGCTTCCTCAACTTTCCTGCCTGAGCAGGAGAATTTCCAGACACCCAACTCCCATCCCCTTTATTCACCATTTATAACAGGCAGGAGATACATGAGTAGGACTCTTTCTCCCCAATCCACGGGGATAAAAAATTAACAAGAATATCAATAATAATAATAATAATAATAATGGTACCAAAATAATAATTAACATTATTATTATTATTACTATCATCATAAACAATAATATTACTAATGCTATCTCGCTAAAGCGGGAAATGGCAAATATGTATGAAAAAAATTAAAGATAATAATTATAAGAATAAAAAACTTTGTGCTATACATCGTATCTTTTCTGAAATGACATCTATATCAAAGATCTTTTAAACAACCTCATTTCATTTTGAGTAAGACATCCACATCTACTTATGAGAAAATTCAAGGTTATAGTCACTCACAGTGTGATATTTCTGCAGGTAGTCTCGGGAAGGTGAGTGGTGGGATTTGGGTGTAGACCGACCAGAAATAGGAGGAGAAGGGCGCTCTAGAGACCGTCCTCGGAGCATCATATGTTCTACACTACCAACTCGAGATTCTAGCTCTTCTGCTCGTGCCTCAGTGGTTTGTTTCTCTTCCTGAATTAATCTGTGTATAATATCATTTATCAGTCTCTCAAATTTCATAACAAGGATTAATCTGATCCAAATATTGGCACAAGGCTATTTGTAATTTATTTATTACCTTTATAAAACATCTATAGGTTGGAAATATTATACACTGCACTTTAATAAGCATATCAAGTTCACACATATCTACTTTTAATATTGTGATATTCTAATTCAACTTGACATGCACCTGTTTTGCTGTTCAGGCAGGGTTTCCCACGATGGGGGAGGATGGGGAGATATCATTCCCCAATAAGCCTCTGTCCCCCCTAATGAACTTCTTGTTCCCCCCATAAGGTCGCTGCATGATAGGAAGACCTAATGATAAGCTATAGAGCAAAAATAAGAAAATCAAACATCAAGCACCCAATTCAGCATTAACAGACAAAAAAGCCTATAATCTTATGTGGCCAACAGTGCAATATTAAGGTTAAAGCTCTCACAATCAGTTAAAATTTCATTCAAATTGCTCACAGAAGCCACATTCCTAACAAAAATTAATTCCTGACACAGTAATTATTAATAAGTATCTGCAGGAAACCCTGCCAGTTGTGATTCCAGTTAGCATCTAAACATTCCAGTTCTTGTCAGCTTTTGTAAAACACATTTTCTAAAACAATAAATAACCAAACTTGACATTTAAAAACTTTAGTGCAAAAGCTGGGAAACTATTTCTAACAAAACATGAAAAATAGGCTTTGAGTCTGGAGGATTTACTTCTGAGTCTGGATGGAGTTAGCCAAACATAAATGTCTTAAAAAGTTTTGTCTAGGTTTTGTTTCCGACAAAAGAATTACATGGAAAACTCTAAACCAAGTATAGTGATCTCTCCACTCCCATACGTCCATAAATGAAAAAACTTCAGTATTAGCAAATAATACAGTAATTTTGCCAAGTTGTCAAAGCTTGCTTATACATGGTATAACACACAGTCTTCAATTCAACACATCAAAACTGGAAGAGAAATACAAAAAAGGACGAAGCTTCTTACCTATACCTATGCATATCTATGCTGTGATTTTACCAATGGACAAGGATAGCACATTGTTCTATATGTGTGTACCAATTGTTTCAAAGTACTTCTATTCTCAAGGATAGCACATTGTTCTATATGTGTGTACCAATTGTTTCAAAGTACTTCTATTCTCAGCTGCTATGTACATGGCATAGCTGTCAATCTTGGGTTCATTCTGAACCAATTTTAGCTAATCATCTTGTCTTCTTTTAACCCATTCACTGCTGCCAGGATGTACATCCCAGAATTCTTTACGTTCACCATGACTGGGGCACATACAATTAAAATTCTTGAATTATGTGCCTCTGCCTTGAGGTTTCCTATAAAGCCATTAATACTTGTAGAGGCATCTTACATACTGTTAATATATTCAAACACTAAATGTTTTCAATACACAGGTTTGTCTATGTAAGGACATCAAAGAGGCCCATATGAGATATGCACCTTCATGCTATGAAATAATTTGTAGATCTATACTTACAAAATTATAGATGTTAGTGATGACACTCACATATTCTTACATTATTTCAGAATATCCCATACACGAGTATTCAGTGAAACTTGGACTACTGTAGTAAAAGGATGAAGGAATCTGTATCTCATTCCTAGTAAGTTTTTTCTTATCGAAAAAAAATTAAAAACTAAAATTCTTCCATGATATGAAGTATATAGTGAAAGGTGTCTGAATGAAGAAGTTATCAGAAACTGGAGTAAGTAGTGCTTGGTAGACAGCCAGTGATAAAGGAAGCATATTCCTGGTACTAGCCACCTGGGTGTCAGAAGGCTCAGTGACAGCTGCATAGCAAGCCAGCACTTCAGATGTTGTCAACTGCACTAGTATGACCTAGGTTGCTTTCTTTTCTTTCTACTTCACCCATGCATGGACTGATGGCATTCTGTCCACAAATATACAATCTCTCCTTGTCAGACATAACACTTGACAACACTTAACTCACAAAACTCATTCTTTCTAACTGCAGATTTTTCCGTGATGAGTGCTTTGCACTAGCCCTGCCTTTTGGCAAAATGGTAAGAGCAATATACAGAAGTAGTTGGTATGAATATTAGACATGATCAATAGGTAAAAACATTAGGTAAAAGTCGTTGGATGGAAAATTAGGTAGACAAATTAGGTAACAGAAGTTTGGTAAAAGCTTCTGAAAACACTGCACTAGAGTTGCCTTCTGCCAGTCACCTGTTAAGGGTGAGAATCTCAAGGATAAGAAGTTACACTGGAGTTCCCCAGTTATGCAGACTTTTTTTGCCATGGCTATCCATTAAGGGAGTTCCCAAGAGAAAAGGCATCACAAGATACATATAGAAAGATAGGTAGACAAGAAACTGGGGCAATGGACTATAGACATTGATGGGAGCCTGGGAGATGAGTCAGTTGCTCTTTGCTGACGACATGGCTCTGGAGGCAGAATCAAGCGAAAAAATGAACACTCTGGTTTCTGTGTTTGGACGAGTATGCGAAAGGTAAAAGTTAAAGAGTTAATGTAACAAAATATAAAGGTTTTAAAGCCAAGGAGGAGAAAGATACAGGTGGGTTGGAGGGTGAATTTGAATGGAGTGAACCTTTAGAAGTGGGGTGTTTTAGATGTTTGGGAATGGACACAGCAGTGGATGGAATGATGGAAGCTAATATAAACAATAAAGTGAGTGAGCAGGCTTAGGTCCTGAGTTGTGCGTGGAAAGGGAAATCATATTCTGAGAAGAAAAATATGGATGTGATTGATGGTATAGTTGTCCCAGTGGTTATGCATGGATGTGAGGCATGGGCCATAGATGAAAAAGGTAGGAAGGTGGATGTGTCAGAAATGTTCAAAAACAATGTGTGTTGTAAGGATGGTTGACTGAATGAGATAAAAACTACTGTTTACTTTTGACAAGATTTTGCCATTACAGCAGGGATAGCACACGGCACTCATCATTTGATCTGTGTTGAATAATGACTCTTCATTCAACTGCCTCTCCTCTTCTCACCACTTTTTTGCTTGCTCTATAATATTCCTTTCAGCAACTAATCTTCTTTTGAATATTTCTATAGATACCACAGTTTATCTCTTAGTTCTCTAAGTGCTGCATTAATTGATCATTCTTGCTTTCCCATCTGGCAAGCATAAATTTTAGTCAAATCTTCTTGGTATTCTCCAGATATTACTTATGTCTTTAATCATTTTATAGCTTCCTTGCTTTCATATCCAAAACATTATTCTTTAGGCCTTTTATCATTTGCCAGGCATATTGAGTACCCTCATAAATTTCCCTCTTTGATGTTTTAGACTACAGTTCCAGCATTTTATACACAGGAACACAAAAGAATTCAAACACTAAAAGACCATTGGGGCCTTTCAAGGCTGTTTGTGATAGCGAAATATATCAGAAACTCACAGAACAGTGTGGTAAAAGTTAGAAAGCATTCAAATAATTCAAAGAGAATAACTTGCAAATTGTCATTTAGACTATGGAGGAGCAAATAATGAAAGTTTTGGACCTGAAGAGAATCATCAATCAAGTCTACTTCTAAACATATCTATAGTACTGCTTTCAACCACTCTAATTTAGCCAATTGTTTCAGATGTTAACAATCCTGTCGAAGAAAATGTACTTCACCTCATTCATGTTAGTTCATTAGATCCAGTCTATTGATTTCAATTATGATGTTTCCATATTCTCTCACACTAATTATTTCTATCTGCTTTACTGGCACACATACAACACAACAGCATTTAATTTTACTTCTTACCTACATATCAAATACTGGTTATAAATTCTTAACCTCTTGTAGCAAATGTTCTCAATACCTTTTCAATCACTATTTGGCTTGCAAGTGCTATCTCATCAGTGTTCCTTAAATTCAAGTTCTTTACTTACAATAATTCCCCAATCTTTGATGTTTACATCAATCTCTTTCTTTGCCTATAGGGCCTCTGTATGTAAGCACTGAAGTACTATTAGTTGCACAAAAACTCATTTGTGCAAATTTCTCTTTGTCAAATTACATAAATTCCATCAAGTTCTTATCTGCCTATTCGGAAATAATATCCAAATCCCTATGTCGTGTTTCTTGATTGTCATCACTTTTAACAGCTTTACTTATTCATGTGGCTGTATCATCATCAGGAGAGGCAAAAGAATAGAGTCTTGTCAAAGAACTTCTTGCTTCAAAGGAACACAAGCTGTCCCTGGTACTGTGAATAATAACAGCTCTGAAGCTGTAGAATCCCTGGATAGGGGGCACTGAAGTCATACCTTCAGGACCCCTCTACATAATACAGTACAGTATAATGACAAGCTTTGGCAAAATTAACAATTGTTTACCTCATAATTTAATCACTAGTTATGCTTGGTTATCAACAGTCATGGTAAAGTCACTATAATTGGTTAAATGGACTTCTCCAAGTTAGCTGTACACTAAAAAAACTGGGTATGAATTTCAAATATGTTTCTTTAGATTGCTATTAGGCTCAGAAAATCAGGAGAATGAGAGATTTCTTTTTGCATTTGGAAACTTCATGAACCCTTAGAGGCAAACATCTAAGAACTATGCAGGCAGTAGGCTGCACAGAACCCATGAAACAGGAAGCCCAGCTACTTAAAAATATAGACACTACCTCTGCAAATAACTGGGACCTGGCTCACTAATCACAAGACATGCTGATCTGACTCCACCATTCCTATCACAGACTGGTTTGATTAACTTGCACTGAATCCTCACCCACTGCAAATAGTAGTGTGGTACTTCAAGCTGTAGGAAATATAATTACTAAGGGTAACACTTCTACCTACAACAAAGAAACAGGACAACTCTTTGACAGAAATGTCTCTCTAAATGCTCGAACACTGGCAACAATGATGAATAGGGAGGTGTTGATGCGAGTTGGGAAGAAAGGTTTGGGAAAGTCCATGGGGTGAAGACTGGAATTAGTGTGAGATCAAGAACCAAGATAGGGATAGCACTTCTGAGGAGGAAGCTGTGAGAGTGTTTTAAAGAGAGTGAAGAAGTTCATTTGTGATTGATGTTGAAAAGAAAATTAGACTACAAGAGGTGGGTTAATGTCATTACCTATGCATCTGGTCGTAAGAGGAAAAAAGTGGACTCTTCTGGAGAGCTGAGTAAGTGCTTAGGTAATTTTGATGAAAACTATTATGAAGTCCTTGTGAGTGGTGATTTGGGTGAATGAATGAGTGTTGAGGCAGATTTGGGTATAACTGGGGAGCTTGAGGCAGGGTAACTGAGATAAATGAAAATAGGATACAGCTTGTCAAGTTGCATGTTGAAAAAGGTGACTGGTGCTGGGCGTCAACAGGTATTGGATCATATAGGGTCTTAGTAAAAAAAAAAAAAAAAATAAATAAAAATCAGTTGACTACCATTTAAAATGAGGTTTCCATACATTACATTTTATTTGCAGAACAAATATCATTACTTGCTTATGGTGGGGATATCATATGTTTGGCAGCATGGCACAGTCTTATAAAAGTCAAGAGACTGGTTGAGTCAGCTCTGTTACCCCATGGCACTGAGAATGAAAGGATAAAATATTTGTTTACTGCCCTTGTGTTTAGTGGTGCTGTGTTGTGCTGTGGTGTGTGTATACATATACAATTTCAAATATTCTTCTTAATTGAAGACTGCCAACTGAAATTGAAAAGCATATGTTGTTTTGGACATTTTGTTGTCTTGAAATATGGATTACAGAGGTTTTACTGTAATACGATTTGTTCAACAAATGAAACATGACACTTTTTTTTTCTAACATGTAAAGGTTGAAGGACAAGAATATGATAAGAGGGGCAGTATAGGATGTTTAATCGCACTAAACCCTATACCTGCCACCATATAAAGACATATTCAACAATCCTTCAAATTACTCACTCCAAATCCTCTTCACCTCAACACTGCCTGTTACCACTTGCCCATTTTCCCCTTTCAGTGATATGTACCCATGAGTTCTCGTGTATTTCTTACACTATTAACCTCCCAAAACATCTTATTCTATCTAAAGTTTGCTGGTACTCACTCACTCAAACTCTAATTTGCCCTCTTGACCTCATGCTACTTTCTTTTGTACATCAGGTCACCCCTCAACCTTCTTTCTTTCAGAGTGGGCAAATGTACAACCTTTAGCTTTTCCTTGTAACTTAGCTCTCTTAATTTTAGTACAAGCTTTATTGTCCTCCTCTGGACCTTCTCTGTAAGTTCTTTGTACTTTAGGTACAATGACCAAACCTGAGAAGCAAATGCTAATGTTGGCCTTATGAAGCATATGAACAGCATGCTAAGCATGTCCTTATCCATGTACCTGAAAGTTTTTATGACATTTGCCAGAAGACAGTTTGTCTCCTTTATAATTCTCCTAATTCGGCACTCTGGCAACACATTAGGGATGATGTTGACTCCCGAGTCAAACAGAATCCTGAAGCTTATTTCCTGCTGGATGATAATCATATTTGGGCCTTTTTTAACTTGATGCCATGTATCAGATCAACTTTGTAGACTGTTTAGGTCTGCTTGTAAGCTGATGAAATCCTCTGTGCTTTTCATTTTCCTCATGACTTTTTCATCATCTGCAACCACATTTAGGAAGGAGTCCACACCTTCAGGGCAAATGAATAGTAATAACTGGATATAAATGCGGGACATGGGTTACTCAATGATGTGAATGAAAATGGTGAACAGCTGAAAAAAGACTGGTAATTGGGAATTTCTGGTAAAAAGAGGGATATACGTAAGTATATGTTGAGAAGGAAAAATGGTAAGCGGGCATTTTTGGGTTACATACTAATTGATAAGCATGCAAAATGTAAAAATCTTGAATATGAGTGTGCTGAGAACGGTAGGTGGTGGGATGTATGAACATTACCTGGTGGAGGAAAGGGAGGGAGTATTGGTGGTGATGGAGAGTGTTGTGGCTGGGAAGGGGTGGAGGTAGAGGAAGGTATGGTGGCCACAGAAGGAGGGAGGGGGTGATGGCCATGAGGGAGGGTGTGGCAGCCAGAAAGGGATGGAGTGGTGGTGGTGGGGAAGTGTGTGTTGGCAAGGGTGGGAGGGCATGGAGGTGATGAGGGAGGGTATGGTAGCCCTCAGCAGGAGTGAGCAGTAAGTCCAAAACTGGAAGGCTATTCCATATGGTCCATGCTGAAAACGCATAGTATTAAAACAAATGCTGCACTCACCATCGTGTAGGACAACTGTAAAGTTCCATCTGGTATCCAAACTTAACCTTGCTTGCAAACAACACCAATGTCTCCTAAATGGTCTTTACTGTGAACCATGAGGGTCAAACTGACAGGCTTGAAGCATCTAATGAACACATGATGTTTCTCTCAGACTAACCTAGGGATGAAAAACTACAGAAGTCATGGAATGATTAACATCCATATCTTGTAAAGCACTGCCTTAAGTTGGGCTTCCAGTTACATTGTTTCACTAAACTGGGCCCAAGCAACCTTATGTGCATAGGCACCATAATCCTCTACAAGTCAGTTCAATCATCCTCATCACTGAAACAAAGGCCATGTTGTTACTGCAACTGCTGCAATGAGGCAGATAAGCTTGGGAGACATGAGAATGGAAAGGGTGATAAGCTTTTTCATGTGAATAACAAACAAAACCTTGAAAGCTTACGAAGCTTGTAAAGCTCTAGATACTTAAATATTCTGAAAAAACCACAAAGCTCATGAGCACATCTTTCATGAATACTCAGAAGGCTTCTCTCTAAATTTCCAACATTTAAAATGAAAAAAATCACAATGAACCACGCACAACCAATGCCAGATGACATTTGCTGAATTAGGAACAACACCAAATTAGTTCTTCATGACCAACATTTTGACTAACTGAGGAAGAGATCTGCCTACAGATCCAAATGGTTTCTCACCTGCAGCTAGGTAAGCTAACACCTGCACAAAAAAAAGGATGTTTATAAAATAGTTATTAAAGTTACTTAGGACTGGCTGGTGATATGTAGTCAACTTTGCTTGTGATTGGGAAGGCATCATTTGTCACTCATTTAATGAGGATATGACCACATTTCAAATTGGTCTGACTTCCAGTCTGAGATGGTCCATAGTGCCTATTACTTAAGACAGGTTATGTTTTGTATCTTTTTATGAGTGTTCTCCATGACATACAATAATGAATAAAAAAATTCTGGATATCTAAATTCTTTAACACATATATCAAGCACATGAAGTGGATACAGCATGTTCTTCAAATGCATAAAAATATCATAGTCATAACATATACTCAAACATTTCTCTACACTTGCTCCCCATCTGCTTATTTGAAAAAAAGCTATACATATAAATGATGTCTGTTATACAATAATCACAGTCACTAGAGACAAGCCTCGAATTAAGAACATACCACCCTGCTTTTAGAAGAAAAACAGGAAATATTTTCTCAGTGCAACAAACATTAACAAATACCTGATTTCATTGTTGATAGCATCCAACTGTTCTTGTAACATCAATGCCAGAGTCTGAGCATCCGTGTGATGTGATGGAGACCGCATTTCCATGAGTGAGAATATTGATTCATTATCTTCTTCTTCACCATCAGAAAGTTCTCCACCTTCTCCAGTGAATGGCTGTTGGATGTGACCACCACTTAACTCCCAACTTCCACCAGCCTGAAGACATTTACAACTGTTAATATCACAGTTCAAACTATCTCTTGAGCCCAGTACGATGTTATCTATACTGCCTACATAGTGGAACATATGGGACACTATCCAAATATCATATTTACCATACATATCCAAGAATTCAGTAGGTAAAGACACATTCATAAAAATTACTCACACCAGGATATGCACGACAAGCCCACATGGCAAACTTGTGATAATGACAATGACTTTTTTTCATCCATATTCCCCATTTCCAGCATTAGCAAGGTAGTGTTTAAAACAGATAACTTACCTGTAGAGGGAAAAACTGACATATATATGGATGCAAAAACCAAAGGGGGGAAGAACTATGGATTTCAAATCTTAACTCTGAGATAAAGTAAAATATTATGTAATGCTTAATGTACCTGAAAAGAATTATGATGCTACAGCCAGATTAAAAATTCATGAAAACTTAAAGAGTAAAAGAAGAAACAAGAAAGAAACTGAACATTTGATACATTGAAAACTAACACTCTAACAAATGTCTTAGCAGTTAGCATTCCTGATTCCTGACTGTGATGCATTCACTGTCCACCAAGTGTCAAACGCATTGGTTCAAATTCTTGTTATGGCTTTCAGTCCAGAGTCAACCCAGCTGTTCATCCACCTCTAGGGTTTTGTTGACAAAATGGGTACCTGGCTCAGGATATGGTATATGTATATATAGCATTAATGGGATGGCCTTGATTAGGGCCTCAGCTGCCCGTAACATCTCAGCTAACATTAAGAAAAACAGACGTACAAAACACAAATGAAATAAATTTCTAAAACTTATGCCATCAAAAAATTCAAAACCTTTATTGAGGCATGTTGTGAGGAACAACCTAATCACCAAGTAGTGTATGGTTGATCAAAACTACAGGATAAAATGACTCCTGAACACCAGTTTCTCACTCGAATCAGCCACCAGTGCTGTATCATCGGCGAACAACAACTGACTCACTTCCCAGGACCTCTCATCCCCAACAAGCTGCATACTCGCCACTCCCTCCAAAACTCTTGCATTTACCTTCCTAACCACAACATCCATAAACAAATTAAACAAACAAATGGGAATATCACACACTCCTGCTGCAAGACCATCCTTCACTGGGAACTAATCATTCTCCTCTTTTCCAACTCGTAAACATGCCTTATATCCTTGATAAAAACTTCTCATTGCTTTTAGCAGCGTACGCTACCTCGCAAACACGGGAGACAGCGACAAAGCAAGAAAAAAAGAAAAAAAAAACCTCCCACACCATATACTCTTAAGACCTTCCACAATGCATCTCTATCAACCCTACCATATGCCTTCTCCAGATCCATAAATGCCACACACAAATCCATCTGTTTTCTAAGTATTTCTCACACACATTCTTCAAAGCAAACACCTGATCCACACATACTCTACCACTGCTGAAGCCACACATCCTTCACCACTTCTGAAATCTCACTGCTCCTCCCTAATCCGATACTCTGTACATGCCTTCACCCTCTCAATCAATACCCTTCCATACAATTTTCCAGGAATACTAAACAAACTTATGCCTCTGTAGTTTGAGCACTTACCTTTATCCCCTTTACCTTAGTAAAATGGCACTATACAAAAATTCTGCCAATTCTCAGGTGCTTCACCATGATCCATACATACAATGAATATCCTTAGCAACCAACCAACAGCACAGTCAACCCCTCTCTTAATAAATTCAACTGCAATACCATCCAAACCTGTCACCTTTCCGGATTTCATCTTCCACGAGGTTTTCACCACCTCTTCTCTCTTCGCCAAACCACTCTCCCTGGCTCTCTCACTTTGCACACCACACAGACCAAAACATCCTACATCTAACACTCTATCATCAAACACATTCAACAAACCTTCAAAATACTCACTCCATTTCCTCCTCACTTCACCAAAACCTATTATCACTTCCCCACCTTGCCCCCATCACCCATGTTCCCATTTGTTCTCTTGTCTTACACACATTATATACCTCCTTCCAAACATTTTTCTAGTCTCATTAAAGTTTAATGATACTCTCTCATCCCAACTCTCATTTGCCCTCTTTTTCAACCCTTGGGTTGTGAAGGCAATAATGACACCTAAAAATGTGGACTCTACAGATGTGTTTTTCTATTTTACAATACGCATGTAAATTGAAAGAGAAATTGGAATAAGCAAGCTCTAAAATATGGTAAGGAGTTTTTAAACTGAAAGAGCAAAGTGTGGATGAATAATGAGTTTTTGAACTGAAAGAGCAAAGTGTGGATGTGTTAGGAGTTTTTAAACTAAAAGAAAAAATTGTGTGGATGTGGAAAAAAGAACATAAAATCACCTTAATCTTAGTACCTTTACCTTAGGCATCTGGGACCTAATGATATGCTACCTGTGCAAATAATAAACTGAGTCAAAATGACTTGTTTATGAAGAGTAAGACTCTGGGGCCATTTAACTCGCAGCAAAAAGTAGGAATATGTTTCCTACCATCAGTTAGAAATATCAAGCTAAGCTCAATATTTTTCACCTGGGCATTGTCTTCATCAAGTGCAGGTGGCCTCTTCTGTGTGGGAGGGGCTGAAGGTGGATGGCGGGGTAAGGATCTGGAGTCGAAGCTAGGGTGAGAAGTGCTGCGGACAAAGTCCCCTCCAGTCGGTGATACAGACCTAAACAATACAAAAGACATACAAAGGTTACCTTTTATGCATTTTTGGGATGCATTGCTAATTCTTCTCATCCCAAAGCACTTGGGTAAACCAATGGTCGATAAGCATGAATAAAGCATATGACTGTGAAAAGGATATGGCCAAAGATGGGTTAAAAAAATTTTGTATGTCTTACACAACATACTTGATCTACATTCTATTTTGTAGCATTATCCACACATATGAGTGCTATGGTGAAAATTAAATGCATTAACAACATAAGACATAGGTTCAACTCCAAGCCAGGTAGAATTTGCAGGGTATTACACACCAATGTATGCACAAAGATGGTCAGTCATATTATTCCTTAAGCTAAAGCTGAGATTATGCACCCTTAAAAAAGTTGAGAGATAGCTTAAAGGATGACACTTACATATTTTTGTGACATTTGCAAACCAACAGGATTAAATGCACCCTGTTACTGTAAAGATGCATTGGTTTCCTACCTCAGTGCTAAGAAAAGATGAAGTCTCATTTGCTCACATCTACTCTCTAGCTGTCAAGCAAAAGGCACCAGAACTTGAGCCATCAGCTAAGCCCCAAAGACCATTCTGTGGTTTACCATGACCACTTCATATGCCATGGTTCAGCCCATTGACAGAACATAGTCCCCCGTGTACCACATCACTCCAATTCACTATCCCAGGCATGCCTCTCAACATCCTGAATGTTTACGCTGCACCTCCTCAAGGCCTTTTTCACTCTCTCTATATCCTTGGTCTTCTCTTCAGAAGAAAGAAACAATATCATTTGACATGTAAGACATGCAGTGAGCATTTCGTACTATCCTTCCACTATGGCAAAATCTCATCACTGATGCACATAGATAGATACTACCACTTGCTTCATTCAATTCTGAACCACGAATCCTCTTAGTTTTCCTTGCCTATCTTCTTCATATATCCTCACTTATTTTAGCACACCCTGATTAGTTCTCTCAATCAAGCTAAGCTTACTTACACACCTTACTCTCAAACTATCATTCTGAACATGATTAACCCATCTAACAGTTCTAGAATCTTAAACGATGGGATACATCTGAAGAGACACACCCAGGATAGAGGAAAAAATCCTTTGCATTTCATGTCTCTGTTACATAGAATAGATAGAAATACCCTAAAAGGAATACTGAATTGACTGGGGAGGGCTCTGGCCAGTGTCATGGATACTCCTTATTCATGTAAGAATATGATGTTAATGGGTGTCCTCTTGCTGTGATCTCTTTCTACATATGCCTAAGCACAATATGCATTTTACGATCTTTCCATCTACAATTTCATAAATCCTATATGTATCACTTGCATATTTTTTCTTCACATAGACCTTTATATATCATTTACATTATTTACATATCTACATATCACATACATGCAAAACATCATTTACAAGAACATTATCATTATTATTATCACTATTTTCATTACTATCATTATTATTATCATTATTATCATCATCATTATACTTGATCACCATTTCTCACGTCAGCAAGGTAGTGCCAGGAAACAGATAAAGAAAGATCCATCCACTCTTTTTTTTATTATCAGACTAAGTTGCTGTCTCCTGCGTTAGTGCAAGGAAATAATGAAAGAATGGCCTAACCCACCCACATACACATGTATGTACATAAATGCCCACACACGCACATATACACACATATCTACATACATGCACATATACATATGTACATATTCATACTTGCTCGCCTTCATCCATTTCCAGCATCAACCCACTACACAGGAAAGAGCCTCTCCCCCATCAGCAAGGTAGCACAAAGAAACAGATGAAAAAAGGCCACATCTGCTCACACTAAGTCTCTAACTGTGCTCTTTATCTACTTGTACATTTTCTTACTAATTCATCAATCTATTTCTGATGCCCATTTCCTCCTAGAACTCCCTCAACGGGGTGGCAATGGCATAAGTCTCCATAACTGGTGAACTCAAGTGCTACTTCTTAGCCTTTAGTGCCTTGCCCTTAAAAGGCCACTGGCATGGGGCACCTCTTATCGCAGAGTTTCCACAGGCTCCAACCTAATGTCCCAACAAACTATTTCTACCTAATGCTCCAGTATAATGTTCCCACCTACTTTTTCTACCTAATGCTCTTGCCTAATGATCCTACCTAACATTTTTATTTATTGCAGCTACCATTTCACAAAAAGGCAGGGCTAAGACTCAGCACTCAACACAGCAAAATCTAGAGTTACGAAGAATGAGTTGAGTCAGTTAAGTGCTGTCCAGTGGTATGTGTGACTAGGAGAGATTGTATGTTTGTGGAAAGAATGCAAGCAGTCCACATTCCTTACTCTACTGATAAAACTCCTAACTTCTACTATCAGCTTTCCTCCCATACCATACAACTGAATCACCTGCTACAAAGCATCTCTACTGATTCTATCATTTCTTGAAATCCAACATGTTACGTACAAATCCTTCTCTTTATCTAGGAATTTCTTAAGAGATAAATTTCTTCAAAAGCAAACACCTGGTCCAGATATCCTCAACTACTGAATTTATGTTGTCCCACCCTAGTCTGAAGCTTGTTGCATGCTGTCACCCTCTCAATCACCATGCTCCTGTTTAACTCATTAAGTATATAAAACAAATTTATACCTCTGTAATTTGAACATTCACTTTTCCCCCTTGCCTTTATACAATGGCACTATAAATGCATTCTACCATACAAAAGTTGAAAATCCTGACTAACCAATCACCAACACTCATCCTCATTCTTGAGAAATTCAACTGCAATCACATCCAACCGAGCTGCTTTGTCACGCTTCATCTTTAGTAAAACTTTCACAACTTCATCTCTTTTCACCTCTGTACTTGCCATGATTGTCACTTTGCACACCTCCACATCCCAAACACCACTGACCTGATATCCTACCTGATATCCTATCATTTAACACATTCAACTCCTCTTCAAAATACTTACTCCATCTCTTCACCTCTTCTTTGTTTGTTACCACTTTCATGGGATATGGGAAAAAGAACACTACCTATGCAGTTCCTGCATAACATACAAGGTAACTGAAAGTGGCAAGAATGGATGGCTGAGAATTCTTTCCCCATCAAATATCACATTCTGCAAGGAGGAACTGACCTAGGTGTCAAGTAAAAATTTTTCCCTGAAGCCTTACTTCCATTGCATTCCTTTGCAAAAGTAGAACAAGGCAAACTCGTATCAAAAGTAAATTACTAACAACAACAAATATACAGGGATGACAGTGATGTGGGGGCTGCTGCAAAAACATACGTAAATAAATACTATGATGAATAAATATGAAATATATAAAATGAATACAATAACATGAATCTAAAGGACACTTTTGTTAGGACTTTAACCATTCTATTTCATCTATAATTACCCCAAAGAGTCCAGGTATTACCTACAAACTTTCAAAAGGTTCCTGCAGCCCAAGACTGAACTACTCCCAACTACAGAAAAATGCAGACTTCTTTGGAGCAAGAAGTTCTTTGACAAGATTGTACTCCAAGTGATAATAGCCTCACCAAAGATGCCTCTCCACTTGCAGTGCAACCTCTAGCAGGCAGAGTTTGGTAACACCAGACCATAACTTGTGGAGGTATACAGTTTGCAGAAAAACTGTCTTTAACTGTTATTACATTTAAATTGTGTGGCAAATACGACATAAATCTTAAATGCTGTGGATGCCATCAAGACCATAACAAATGTTATCAAGCACTGGATAAACAGAAACAATTGAAGGACAGAGTTATGAATAAAAACAGGTAAGCATGTAAGCAAGCCATTCAAAAGCATTAAAACATGCTATAATAGGATGGGAATGACCAGAAGTCACAATAAGGGTGAAAAGCAAAAATCTTTGTTCTTGAACATCAAAAAATCAACTTGGCAACACAGCAAACACTTTAGATGGGACTTTGGGTTTAGGAAGTTATATTTTGAAGGAGACTGAACTATAGCCTGGAGATGCAATTTCATTTTACAATGGTAAAGTCATCCAGGATAAGTTCAATTAGACAGACTGCCAACACAAACATCAGTGATAAATGTCTACTTATTCTGTAATTCCATACAATTTCTCATATCTCCAGGAAGGATCAGTCTATCATTAAACAAACAACAAAGTCTCTTTATAAATCAAAAGATTTAAAATGTCTGTCATAGGTGAGAGTCCCATATATTTTTTTTTTCAAAATATTACAAGTTGGCTATCACTTCATACAAACATGTAAGAAACACATTAAGCCCAACTGTATTCTTTAATGTGTATTCTAAAACAAATCTATACTACACAAGGAATGTAAGGATGCATATTTTCCGAGTTGCAATCATAAGAAAAATACTGATTACTGCTGTGGAGCTGTATGGATAGGAAAATATAAGGGTTAATATTACAGTTGTAAATAAATTTCAGCCTTAGGTTAGATAACCTCGTAAATGTTAAATACTGCCACCTAACTCCATGGGGTGATAGAGGGTGGTTATGCTGCATCATTACTGTCATTTACTTATCATTACCTTGTTAATGCTTCAGTTTGTTTAATATTGAAGGCTATCTCCTGTTGCAACATTTGTTGCTTCAGTTGTTCTGCTTCAAGTTGCCGTCTTGATAATTCTTTCAATATTTCACTCTGTAGCAAATAGAAAATGCATAAAAAAATGAAACTATTTACAAGCAATACATCAAGCGAACATAGACAACAAAAGGGAAATAATAAACAATAGAAATCGTAGTCTGCAGACTCCAAGCTGTCAGGCAAGCAAGGGTTGAAGCTGTGAAGATGGATTCACCAATGACCAATGAAATGTGCTCTGGGTCGAAATGTGCACTGATTGGTACAGCTGGGTAGACCTGGAGGTGCTTAATGAGAAAATGAGAGCTGAAAGCCAACCAGAAATCATTCACACCAACAAAATGACTTACCGAACAATTCCTTGTTGAAAGAGGTTCTCCATCTCTGCCTTCAGATTATCCAGTTCTTGTTGAATTCGTTCCTATAGCATGATGATTAGTTACAAGACAATAATTACTTTATCAACATAACTGTTTATCTTCTCTATATAATAAATGACTATAAAACACAGGCTACTTACATTCTATAGGAAAAATAAAGTTCATCTTCCTTACTGATGACTCTGCAGTAAATGCCAAGGTATTACTAAATAAATAAAACAAAGTGATTTGTCAGTCTTTCCAATATCAGAAGGAACATCAAGTTCTTACCATGATACGATCCTAAAAATTTTCCAAGCAAACAAAGCAAGAAGTCTGACGAGAGCATTCTTTATAAAATGAACTTTCTTATACTACAAAATAATCCTGGTACATAAACAAGATTTTTAGACTAATATATGCCTCATCAAAATTATACGAAATCTGTGAAGTGTTTATATTCACTCTGGCTGACTAAAAGAGATGACTTTCCAATTATGTACAACATATCAAGATGGATGACATTTTAATCATGTTCACAAACCTGGCATATAATGAATGACTGATTTTTGAGACCTGATAATACCGTATATATCAGTTTATAAAACTTGTCTAAATCACATGAACTTGTCTTACTTTAAAATCAATAGATTTACTCTAAATTCATATTTATAACAGCAATTTATTCACATCATTTAATGAAGTAGTTTTATTCTACAACTATCTACATACTTTTTCTTGAGAAGAATCCTCCAGGAACTTTCTTGTTCTCTCTAATTCAGCAGTAAGGGCATTCTTTTCCTCCAAGGCATGCATTCTTTCCTTTAAGTGCACCTGCAGTCTTTCATTAGACTCTGAAAAAAAAAAAAAAACGACAATAAGCATCAAGAAGCTAATCATAAATAAATCAAGGCCTATGAACATTGCAATAAAATATGATGAAAGATAACTTCCAATTCATCCAGTCCCCTTTCCCCACCTGAATCTGATAAGTATCACCCTAAATTATCATATTAGGTGCATTAAGAAATGAGTGGAGAGAGTGGTCAGAGATGGTAAGCGAAAGGCTGAATATGCCAGAAGCTATAGTACATGGGAATATTAGAGAAAACAAACAGGCCTTCATGGTGTAATAGTTAGCATTATAGGGTCAAGCCTACATAGATCTGAATATCTATCTACCTATATCTCTGATGCTAATGTGGGAAATGGCAAATACGTATGAAAAAAATAAAAAAAAATATCATTCTTGTTACTACATATTATCATCATTATGCAGGAGGGTGAAAGGCGTGCAAGGAATAGAGTGAATTGGAACGATGTGGTATACCATGGTCGACATGCTGTCAATTGATTGAACCAGGGCATGTGAAGTGTCTGGGGTAAATCATGGAAAGTTTTGTGGGGCCTGGATGTGGAAAGGGAGCTGTGGTTTCAGTGCATTATACATGACAGCAAGAGACTGAGTGTGAACGAATGTGGTCTTTGTTGTCAATTTGTAGAGCAACCTTGCGCGCATGCGGAGGGAGGGGGATTGTTATTTCATGTGTGGCGGGGTGGAGACGGGAATGAATAAAGGCAGCAAGTATGAATTATGTACATGTGTATATTTGTATATGTCTGTGTATGTATATGTATGTACACATTGAAATATATAGGTATGTATATGTGCGTGTGTGGACGTGTATGTATGTACATGTGTATGTGTGTGGGTTGGGCTTATAAAATTCAACATATACGTACACATACATATAAATATATACACATGTAGATATTCATACTTGCTGCCTTCATCCATTCCCATTGCCATCACGCCATACATGAAATAGCATCCCCTCCTCCAGCGAGGTAGCGCCAGTAAAAGACAAGAAAGGCCACATTCATTCACACTCAGTCTTCAGCTATCATGTGCAATGCACCAAAACCATAGTTCTCTATCCACATCCAGGCCCCACAGACCTTTCCATGGTTTACCCCAGACATTTCACATGCCCTGGTTCAGTCTACTGACAGCATGTCGACCCCAGTATACCACAACATCCCGATTCACTATATCCTTGCAGGCTTCTTACCTTCCTGCATATTCAGAACACCCTCTTAAGCTCTCTAAACCACACTCTTTTCTATTACCATACATCTCTCTTACCCTTTCATTACTAACTCAATCAAACCGCCTAACACCATATACGATCATTAAACATTCTGTCTCCAACACAGCCACCCTCCTCCACACAGCATTATCTACAAACCATGCTTCACATCCACTTATATCGCTGAGACTACTAAATATTCAAACGTACATATTTCTGCCCTCCCAGATAATGTTCTCTCTTTCCACAAATGCTTTAGTGCTCCTAGAACCTTCATCCCCTCATCCATCCTATGACTCACTTCTCCTTTCATGTAATTATTCGCTGCCATGCCCAATTCCAAGTATCTGAAACAATATGCTTCCTCCAAATTTTCTCCATTCAAACTCACACTCCCAACCCTGTTAAACCTAATATCCTTGCTTTCATTCCCAAGATACTGTGATCTCCAGATGACTGGAAGCTGGTGGGATGAAAATATCAATCTGGTGGCAGTCACTGATTGGCTGACAATGATCCCATCAGTTAAGCAGAGGCTTTGTTGTCCAAGGATCAATCAAAAAGGGTGGGCGAAAGAGAGCTTCTTCACCAATCTGATGAGGACAGGAGTGATCCTGACCTGATATTCCCCAAGGAATGTATCATGCTTACTTGACAGACCTCAGAGGAGAGAAAGTAAGCATGTGAAAGAGGTGTAAGTATAAGCAAACATACAGAATATGCTTGCCTTTCCTCATCTTGGCAAGGTAATATTAGAAACTAAGCATTTTAAAAAAATTCCTCACTGCCTAACTTATGTCCCTACTTTTTGAAAGTGATGATACAGAAGGAGAGAATCTCAGCCCCTTACAGTACCCCCACTTGGTCACCTTCTACAACATGCAGATGATATAGATACAATAAACTTTCTTTCCAGTCCCCAGGAACATACAAATTCATAAGAACTACTATCTTCTTTATCTGTTTGGAATGAGAATATTATAACAAATAACATACAAAACAATCATCAAATTAAACTAAAACTGGAAAGCACCTCTATTAAAGACAGCTTGATACAATTCAGGAAAAACTTTAGATGTACACTCTTACCTTGCAATAACTTATCTACAGTTGCTGACAATCTTGAATTGTGTTCTTCATTCATTTTAAGACGCTGATTTAATCGCAAAAGCTCAGCTCCTTTCTCATCTAACTGGTTCTCTAAACGTTGTATGCGATCCTCTGCACTCCCATGTTTTTCTTGTACCTAAGAGGAAAGTGCAATACCTCTAAGATGATACAAAAAGAGGGGCACAGATAAAACTTTATTAGATAAAGCTCTACAACTAATGCCACAAGCAATACTGAAGGTTGGAAAGGGTAACTTAGTGAGACATTAAAGGGTTAAAAACAAAGGTAATGAATATTCTTTTCATTTCATGTATTCTAAGCTACAGAAGAAGCCACAACACTTTTACTTTATACAAGAAGAATTCTCCAAGATGTAAATAAGGCATGGCAATTTAAAACATTTTTTTTTTTTCAATACCCACTACAGAAAAATTCTTCATTTGGCTCCTAATTTTTGTTCCCCATTTATAAAGTTATTACAGGAGATGAGGGTTTCTAAACACCACTCCAGCCCTCATTAGTCACCTTTTATGACATGCATAAGGTAGTATTTTTTCTCCCCAAATCCAAGGGATGATTTCATTTGGCCTAAATAAATGTACATCCCCATTAAATGGCAAACAAACAGATATGCAAAATTTATCATTCCAATAAAAATTCTAATAAATCAAATAAATTTATCCATTTATCTATATCTCTGATGCCTGTTCACTTCAGAAACTCCCTCATGGGGGTGATCATGGCAGAGGAGTCTCCATAACTGGTGAACTAAGATACTTTTTAGCCTCTAGTGCATCACTTGTAACAGAACACTGGGAGAGTGCAACTCAAGTGCAGTGTTTTCAGAAGCTCTTATCTAATGTTCCTACTGACAACTTCTATCACCTCTACCTAATGCTCCAACCCAAACTTCCTACCCACATAATGCTCCTGTCTAATGTTCCTACCTACTACTTTTAGCTAATGATTCTAGTATTTTGCCAACAGGCAGGGCTAGCACACAGCACTCACCATAAGAAAAATCTACAGTTACACAGAATGAGTTGTGTGAGTTACATAGTGTCAAATGTTACACGTGAAAAGGAGAGAACGTAAGTTGTGGAAAGGATGCCAGCAGTTCACATGTGGTGAGGCAGAAAACAAGACAGCTACCTGGGTCAGAGGAGTGCAACATGACAGCCACTGAAGTGCTAGCTCACTATGCAGCTGTCACTAACTCTCCTGATATCCAGGTGGGCAGTATCAGTAATATACCTCCATGGTCAGTGGCTGACTACCAACTACTACTTACCTAAATATATCATAGCTCCTGTTTATCCAAAATGGTCAAAGAAGAAAAACTTGAGTAAAACAGAAAGTCATATTTTCTTGTGTCTCACCTGGTGAAGAGCCTCCATTCGTTGCTTCAACTCTTGTTCTACATCTGGTAACTTTGCATACTGAGCTAGCTTCTGCTCACTTAGCTCAACCTTCTCTTGCAATGCACGAATTTTGTCCTCTTGAAGCTACATCATGGGATCAAAACAAAGTTAATGTGATATTCCCATCTATCCAAACTCTGCAAAAGTACTTTGAAATACCAAATATGAATTAAAAAAGATGGGTACCATTCAAAGAAACTATACATCTTTTTTTATTTAATTCATCTTAATCTTAAACACTCTACTTATTTACAAGCCCTGAAAATATACTAAAATATATACTTAAAAGCAAATCATACATTCTCTCTCAAAAAAAAATCTATCAATATTTTCATCAACTTTGTATAGAATAACTTACTTTATACTGAGCCTCCTTATTCTTAAGTTCTTCCTCTAGCTTCTCATTCAAGTCATGTAAGGAAGTTGATTCTCTCTGAGCATTCAGATATCTCTTCTCTAAGGTAGCAATACGTTCTTCTTGGTCTTCTTTCTGGGCTACATTTTCCTTAAATAAATCAATATATCTTCAGAGAGCTAATTAAAAATTAAATTTATATGGGGTACTTTATACAAATCCATGGGAGAGACATCTCAAAGTGACAGAAAGATACAAACACAGGTCATTAAAGAAATGAATGACCTTAGTAGCCAATACAAAGATGAAAATACAAAGACAATTTGAGAATTCTTTTTTTATAGTAGTTCACAAACTAGCTACATATAACTTACAAAAGCTTTCAAAAAAATTGCTATTGGAGTAAAGTTTAATTCCATAATGTCAATACTTATTTCCTGCAATGTTAAACATTTTCACAAGCGCAAGTAATAGCTAGGAGACAGTTTCTGGAATTCTGTATTACATTTACCTTTTCAAAGCATGGTTAAATGGACAATTCTTAAACTTACAGAGATCACACCACAGTCTAAGCTACTCCTAAAGACAATATCTAGTACCTGCCAATATAAAAAACTGACTTTCTTAAACAAAAGCATTTAAAAAAACATCAGATTTTTTTATATATTTGATCCCTGTTTTCTGCGTTGCTGAGTTAGCACCAGGAACAGATGAAAAAATAAAGATCCCATCCATTCAGATCCATTCTCTAGCTGTCATGTGTAAGGCACCAAAACCATAGCCCCTTATGACAACTAGGTCCCAAAAATCTTTCCATTGTTTCCTCTCGCTACTTCTTATTCCCTGGTTCAGTCCACTGACAGTACATCACCCTCTATAACCTTCATTGCTCCAATTCACTCTCTCCTGTGCATATCTTTTATTCATCTGCATGTTCAAGCCCTGTACACTCAAAATCTTCAAGGTTTCTTACTAAGTTTTCTTTTGCTTCTCTGTCAAAATCTGATATGCTTATAAAGTGTATAGAAGCTTACACTGTTTCTTGAATACTACCAATAGAATGTCTTCATCAGACATTGTCCCATCTGCTGTTACTAAGCTTACACTGTTTCTTGAATACTACCAATAGAATGTCTTCATCAGACATTGTCCCATCTGCTGTTACTATCAACTTCCCTTCAGTGAAAAACTCTTTATTCTATCTTCCTGTCTCACCCTTGTTTCACTTTGCTAATTTAGTAAAATCATGTTGTTTACTCAATCAAATTCTATTGCAAACAAAAACAAAAAATTCTTTCTCTTTCCTTTCATTCAGCTGTTATACAAGTCATTGTAATGCACTAATAATTTCTTGGCACAATTTCATGTTAGCCTTTGTTTAAGCAGGTGTTCATGAGCAGAAGTTTCAATGAATGTCCTTAAATTACTCTTTCAAAGACTATTATTACAAGAAAAGTCAAGCAAACTAGTCAATACCACTTAGGTATTAGCTTAGACCCTCATTTGTGAAATTGTATTACATATGCCATTTTGTGAATTCTACAATTCTACTCACATTTAGAGTCTGCCTCATCAGTAACATTGCTGGTTTCACTATTTTTAATTCTGTCTTCTTGAAAGTGATGGCTGGAATTCCATTTAGTCCAAAAGCTGATTTTTTCTGATCAATTGCTCAATAATATCATCTGACATCTCAATATCTATGCATGAATTTTCAACATGACACTTCAATAATTTATCATGTAATTCTATTTCACATTTTAAGCTAATTCTGAATTGTATTGTCCAACTGACACCCTGCAAATTTACTTAAGGTCATCTTCATATTATTTCCCACTATAAAAGGGCCAATCTCTGATGCCTTGGTTTTTTTATTTGGTATTCTATGACTATAGTTGTTACAAGTTTCTGTCCACATTTTGTATTATTCTCTCTCAATATATTTTCTGTTCGCTTCTATGATATTTCATTATTTCCTTAACAGCAATGTTTGTTTTCTAATCAAGCTCCAAGATTAATTAAACAAGAAAATCACTGTTAATATTTCCCTCTTTCCTCATACTCTCCTTTTCACCCAATATTTTCTGTCTCTTGATGTCTTCCATTATGCCTTCTTTTCCTTTTTGTTTAGCACCATCCCACTAAATTTCTAACTTATTCCCTCAATGTACATCTTTATGTTCACTAAGTTATTGCCTCTGAAAGTCAGACACCAAGATGAGGTCTGTGAGACTTGGCTTGGCTTCATACACACTCAGACACCAGGGAAAGATGTGTGAGGCTTGGCTTGGCATTATACATATCAACTAAGAAAAGGATGCGAGTGAAAGAGGCCATTCTTCATCCATTCCTGGTGCTATCTTGCTAACAATGGGAATGGCAAACAAGTACTGAAAAACAATATAAGGAGAATGGTAGATAAAAATTAACGTTTATGAAAATAAACAAAGTATGAAATTACATCCGACAGACAGATACCTTGAGATCCCTCTGGAGGCGTGCATTTATTTCCTGTGCCTTCACTAACTCCTTCTGTGTTGCTTGTAAATTGTCTTCAAGTTCTTGCAACCGGTTTTGAAGTTCACGTACTCGCTCTCTAGCTGCATTCAGTTCTGCTGTCTAGTCATGAAAAAAGAAAAAATTATAAAAACATTTAACCAAAATTCACTGGTATGGTTAAATACTAATTTTCATGAATCAAAATCAATGTTAATATCGTTTTTTATGAAAACTTACACACTCACACATGCACATGAAAACATACATATAGGCTGGGATGAGCATTCTAAGTATATACATGTAAGAGTAAAGACAGTACATACAACAAGGATAAGAGACGGGGAAAAAATCAGTATCAAATTCCCTCCCTGCAACACACAAATAGAAGCATTTCCACACACACACACACACACACAAAAAAAAAAAACTGCAGGAAACTGTTTGCGAGAGAGGGTAGGATGAGGAAGAAAAGTATTTGTAATTGATGGACATCGCTACCAGCCGATGTGCTTCAACATTCACTTAGAACAAATATCAATTTTTGTACCAATAAGCTGCTAAGTGCCATTCTTAGAAACTACAGAATAATTGATGACCTTAAGTATTACATGAACCAGCCAAGCATGAAACCATAAGCCAGAGTAAGGAAAGAACAAACCTATGTCAGACTTAGATAGGGAAAGCCTGAATAAAGCACGAATATAAAACTAAAATTAAGCAAGAATCTTTGCATTTGATTTCTCAATAAAGAAAACTGATCCAGCCAAGGTAATTCATCAACATCAAAAGGTTGTGACTAGATCCATAGGTAGGAAGCTAAAATAAATGAGGGTCTTACAAAAGATGGAAAGAAAATAAAGAAAATAAAAGGAAAATTAAAAGATGGATCATCTGACACCATAAGCCTTCTTAATGAGTGGAAATTAGTGAAAAATAGAATCAAAGTTAGCACAGCTGGAGAAGGAAGTAATGAAGCTGAGGAATTAAATTAAAGAACATGAAAAGTGTAACTGAGGTGGGAAGGAAAATTAGCAAGGTGAAGCACTGAAACACATAACACATGATCACAAAATCTATCTGGTTGAAGAAATATAGAAAGTATGCTACCAAAGGAAAAAGCAGAAATAAATGAAAAGTAAAGGTCAAAGAATCTTTTCTGGATGTCCTGGAAAATCTTACATAAAAGATGTCCATAACAAAGTGCAGAAACCATTGAATGTACGGTGGGATGGGGAATCGGGCATTTTGTGCAACTCTTTAGCAAACTTAGGACATGAGGACTAACGCAACAGAAAGGGACATATGGAATCAACTGAAACTGTAGAGAGAATATTATACACTGGACCCCTATCTAAACATGTCTGTGGATGATGTCAAGGAAAGGTTGCAAGAGAAATAAGGAATGATGATGATTGCTTCAGCTTACAGGCAAACCTGGACAAATTCCAATGTTGGGAAGATAATTGGATGATGAACTTTAATCCAAGCAAGTCTAAGTAAATGCAAGGTAATGAGAATAGGAAAGAGCAATGAAGGCCTTGGTGTGATTATTATACCAAGTTGAAAATAAACCACAGAATCTGTGTGAAAAAGATGTACAATGTCGACATTGTGCCTAATCTGTTGCCAAAGCTGAACGTCAGAAAAACCGTGAAAAAGGCAAACTGTGTGCAGGCAAAAATTAAAGTCACACTGAAGTATATGGATAAGGAGACATTCCATAAACTACTCAAAAACAGACCAAAACTGGATTATACCTCACAAGGCTGGTCACCTCATCCAAAGAAGCACTAAAATCTGATTGCATGGGTACTAAGAAGAGCAATCAAGATGGTAACATAGATGACTGTTCTACAATGACAAACAAAACAAAACAAAAGTGTCCACCATAAAAGAAAAAAGAGACATGTTAACAGGGGACATGTTAACAGCCTTCACTTTCCAAATTATCCAAAAAATATGAACAAAAAACAAAACTTTTAGAGATGCAGTACTTAAGTATGCAGAGGCCATGACATAAAGCTAAGGAAAAAGGTAGAAATAACGTAAAGAAGCAATATTTCAGTTTATGGGTGGTAAATGGCTGGAATAAACTAACCAAGAAAGTAAATGATGACAGTTTACAAAGGTTTAAGAGGCTACTCGATGGCAGTGAAAGTTCAGGAAATGAAGCCTCATGAGTGTGAAACTCTCCCTGTTTTGTACATGTACAAATAGGAAATCACAAATGAGTAATTCTACAAACCCAGACACAGTAATACAGATACACAAACTGGATATTATAACAGATGAGAATATACCATAATGTACAAAGAGGAATACAGGATAGATGCCATAAGATGAAAAAAAGGGAAAAACATCTTTCATTAAAGACAAAGAAGAACAGGATAACTACCAGTCAGAACAGAGGAAAACATCAGAGGCTTCTTGAGAGTTATGAAAAACAATGGAGAAATTTGGAAAAAAAGTGTATGACAAACAACTGAAATGGTGATTAAAAAGTGAGAAATGGTAGACAAGAGGTGAAATGTTGTAGTGAATGACTATTGTAGTAAAAATACATTTGTAACATACTATATGTAAAATGCATATGGAAGCATGCTTCCTTAATTCAGTTTAGAAAGAATTAACAGTAGTTGACATCCTAATATACACAATTTGTACATGTCAGATAATCATGAAAAATATTGGATATAAGAACATCATGACCCTTATAAAAACAAAAATCAAATGCAACATAAAAGAATGGTCTAAAGCAATATCACCGTATGATCTTAAAGAGTAAGTCAAGCAACTAGGTAACAGCATGAAGAGAAAAATCTCAGACAGTATTCAGAGAAAGGATGACTTGTTCCAGATGTAGACTTAGTTACAGAATGAAACAGGAACAGATGTATGGATAATGGAATAAAATGAAAACAATAAAATTCTTCCTTTTAGCTAAGCATCTACTTAACTGCCAATAATACTCAAATCACCATCCCTCTGTAATGACAAAAGAATTATCATGGATATCTTCAGAACACTATATAATCCAGAGAGTGAATAGCTACAGTCTATAAACAGATCTAATACCAATACACCTTTTCCTGATTTACAGCACAATAATCACCTAATACAGGCCAACATTCAAATGTCACTAGTTTTCATGAACCTTGAAGGAGTTGCGTTTACATAAATCACTTCTATAAAAGGATTCACCAATGTATAATGAGTTGTATTTATATAATTCCACTATAATGTTCCATAATGAGCACTTATTACAAGCTCTCAGAAAAAAAATCTTAATTGCAGGAAAAATGAGTACAGTACTGATGATTACTTTACTTGAACAACCTTTCAGAAAAATATTTTCACTTTCTTGAACACATACAATTACAGGAAGAAGATCTTCTGTCCTAGCATTCACAATCCAGAAACATCCAAAATCTAAATAATGACCAAATGTTCGAAGTTCCAATCAAAACAAAATGAGTTTCAAATATTGGTGTTCCATTCTCTGAGTTCTGCCATAATTCATGCCACCACTGCTCAAGCCCCTGCCTTACCATTCTACCCATGTTCTTCTCAATTATTCCTCTTCAGTTTGTGATTTTTGCCCCAATAAAAGTGTTCAACAAGCACCCAAGTGATACTGCTGAGTGCAGTGGTAAAAGAAAAATCAGCTTATGCTTGCCATTAACCAAAAAGTTGGACTGCAATGGAAAGTAGATAAAATCTAATCAGATAATAATCTGTGGAAGTATTATGGAATGGTTACTCACCCATATACAGGATGATTGAAAAGTCCCTATGCATTACATATATTAATACAGTAAAATTAACTAAAGTTTCAACTTAGTTTATATTATACGGGAAACATGATACTACTCTTTCTAAAGGTTTTTTGTGTACTGCCATATGACACTTGAGCTAGTTCTGCCAGTTAACGAATGGATCTTCTCAGGCTGTGAAATATGTGAATAAAAAACATCCTCCAATTCATCGTCTGTAAGTAATGCTTTTCTTTCAGACCTTGATGCATCCACAATTAGCCCAGTTTCACAAAAATTGGATATTAACTGTCTTATGTTGTTATGCTGTGGAGGATGAATGTCAGGAAAGTCTTCCACAAACCTTCATTTGACATCTTCAGTAAATATTGATCTGCACTTTTAAGCACAAATTCAACAAAAAGTGTCCTTACTTTGAGTCAAAATGATTTCATTTTGACTCACAAAAAACTTGTGGGGTTAAATGAACATTAACTAATAATGACAGGTGCACAGAGACTTTTCGATCACTTAAAGAATATCAAAAAGCAACAAAAAATTCTGTCAAAGTTTTACGATGAGTGATTCAAATAAGGGCAACATTAGTGCAGAGAATTGTAAGGAGCTTGATTGGCTGACCTTAGTAAGCTTGTGAACCATGGGTTTAAGCAATGCTGCAGTAAAGGCGTGCCTATATCTGGGTAATTATTGTGTGGGAAGGCTGAGTATAATAAGCAGAGGTTTTATGCATTATGCATTTACAAGGGTACAAATTACATTTAAAAACTATGTAAGGTATACAAAAACACCACAGTTAAAGTATCAAATGTGCAGGCTTCAACCTGGGTGACATGGAAACTTAAGTATCTATAATAAAAAAAAAATTTTTTTATTCAAACACTGCTCATTCCAAAGGAATTCAGAGAGATCTTCTACCTTTACTCTCACATGAAAACTAGTGCTTTGGTGATGCAAGACCACTAAATGTACATTGTTTCTATTGCAAAAATCAGCACTAATATACCAAGGGGACATCAAGGCATTCACAAGCCATCTAAAGAATCCTAGCAAAAAGCTACTTTTCCCAATATATTCACTGAATATTAATCAGATGTAATGTTCCTGTTGGAAGCCCATTGTTGAAATATAATATCATAAATGGTTGGTAATCCAATGCAGTTGGGCGAAGATCCTTTTAGATACATAGTGCTGAGCTGTTGATACACCTGGGGTGATGAGATTATGCTACTGGCATCACTATGTTTTAAATGGTAACCTGGCAACATTCAAAAACGTGTTTAAAGTACAACAAATACTTCTTGGGTAATCTTGCAACATTCAAAAATGTGTTTTGAAGTACAGCAAATACTTCTTGGGAACACCCAGAGATGAACTTATGAGCCTGCTTGACAATCACCATCCCCAGCCATTCTGTTAAGACATATTTGTTTACTGTTCAGTGATTCCTAATAACTACAAATTGATCCTATTATGGTTATTTTGCTGAAGTAGATATATGGAAATGGAATACAAGTCAAGAACACAATCTATTACAAACAAAAACAGCAACAAAATATTTAGGAGTGATTTATACACATTACTGCAAGATACACACTTGCTGGCTACATGGTAATATTTTTTGTAATCCCTAGCTAGTGAGATATTTCTACTATTCAACATCAAACAAACAGCTAGATTACAAATATGAACAACACAGCTCAAAAGTGTGCAATGCAACACTAAAAAAAGCAATCAATGTCTGCATTAGCAAATATTCTACATTAAGGGCAAATGTGAGATGGGGTTAGTATCAGTAAACTTCAGGGAGAATAAGAAAGTGTTTTGGAAGGAAGTAAATATAAATTGTGTGAGAAAACAAATAGGGGAACCATTGAAGGCAAATGGGGAAGTGATAACTGGCAGAAGTTAGGTAAAAAGGAGATGGAGTGAGTATTTTGAAGATTTCTTGAATGTCTTCAGTTATAGCATGGAAGATGTGGTATGTTTTGGAAATGCAGGTGTACAAAGACAGAAAGTCACAACAAAATGTTTGGTGAAAGAAGAGTGGTGAAAGCCTTGTGTAAGATGAAGTGGGGCAAAGAAGCAAGAGTTGGCTGGATTGCAATTGAGTTTCTAAAAAATACCTAATTTCTTATTGATTGGTTAGTTAGGATTTTCAGTGAATGTCTAGCTCATGATGAAGTGGCTGAGGATCATCAGAATGACTGCATAATGCCATTGCATAAAGGCAACAAGGACAAAAGTTAATGTCCAAATTACAGAGATATAAGTTTTTCTTAAGTATACCTGATAAGTTATACTGTAAAGCGGTGACTGAGAGGGTCACTGCATGCACAGAACTTCATACTGGTAAAGAACAATGTGGCTTCAGAAATGGTACAAGATGTGTGAATCAGGTGTTTGCTTTGAAGAATGAGTGTGAGAAATACTAAAAAGAATCAAAAGGACTTGTATGAGGTATTCATAGACTAGGAGGAAGCTTATGAGTGGGTTAAGAGAGATGCTATGTGGAAGGTGTTAAGAATATATAGTGAAGAAGAAACTCTGCAAAAAGCACTGAGATTTTATTACAAGAGCAAGGTGTGTATTTGAGTAGGAAGAGAGGAGGCTAAGTGGTTCCAGGTGAAAGTGTCTGTGGCTAAAGTGTGTGATGTCACTATGGCTCTTTAATTTGTTTGTGGATGGGATGGTGAGGGAGGTGAATGCAATGGTCTTGGAGAGAGGATGACCTGGAACCACTCACTTCCTCACTTACTCTTCTGATATAACTCTTCCCTGCTTCTAGCAGCTTTCTCAGACTATATATTTGTAACACCTTCCAAAGGGCATCTCCATCAGCCCTATCATGAGCTTTCTTTAGATCTATAAATGTTATATATGAATCCTTCTGTTTCTCTGAACATTTCTTGCTCACAACATTCTTCAAAGCAAACATCTGATTCATACATCCTCCACAGTCTGAAGTTCTGTGCATGCCACCACCGTTTCTATCACCACTCTCTCAGGTACAGTCAACAAACTTATACACTGTAATTTGAACATCCATTTCTATCCCCCCTGCCTTTATACAATGGCATTATACAAGCATTCTGCCAAACCTCAGGCACCTCACTATACACAACACATACAGTAAAAGTTCTAACTAAATAATTAAAAACAGTCACCTCCTTTCTTAAGAAATTCAATTGCAATACAATCTATCCTGGCTGCCTTCCTAAACTTCATCCTATGCAAGGCTTTCACCACCTCTTCTCATTTCATCAATTCATATGCCAAGACTCTCCCACTTACAATACCTTACCAACCCAAACTACCTGCATTTGCCACTCTAACATCAAAAACACTCAACAAGCCTTAAAAGTATTTACTCCATCTACACTTCATTTCATCTCTTCCTGTAACTTCTCCATTTGCCCCCTTAATTGATGCTCCCATAAGTTCTGCTATTTTTCTCCCACTGTAACCTTCTAAAACAATTTCTTATTTTCCCTGAAGTTTGCTGATCCTACCCTCAACTCAATGCCATCTTTTTCAGCCCCTGCATCACCCTCTTGACCTTCAGTCATTTTCTCTTGTACATCTCCAAATCACTCACACTCCTTCCCTACAAGTAAAGCCCTTACACATCTCTTTTCTCTTTCACTAGCAATTTATCATTATCATCCTAAAACTCATTACTCTTTCTCACCCACTTATCTCCCACATGACACACACTTTTCTCACACACCAGCACTGCTTCCCTAAATATCTCCTATTCCTCACCCACTCCCCTAGCTTCATTCACTCTCACCTTCTGCCATCCTACACTCAATCTTTCCTGGTATCTCTTCAGAAAAGCCTCTCTTCAAAGCTTACTCACTTTCAAAACCATCTTCTCACCCCTATCATTTCTACCCTTCCAAAAGCTTCAATAAACCTTCACTCTTACCTTTACCAATCAATATTCAGACATCCCACTAGCTGCAACTCTCAGGATATTCACATCCAAGAGTCTATAAAGATTTTACATGCCTATCAGATAGTACATGATCCAATATTACCCACTTATCTCACCTACTCAACCATGAGTGCTTATGTATGTCCCTCTTTTTAAAACAGGTAAGTATATCCTCATTAATTCTCTATTCAAACTTCAAAAAAATTTCAGTGTCTCTGTTTTTGCTTGTGCCAAAATACTAAATAGAATTTTAGGAGTAATTGGGAAAAAATAGTGTAGTTAAACAAATTCACCATCCGGCACCGTGGCCAGATCTTGGGGTAACACATTAGGCGAGGTGGTGAGTCAAGGAACAAAAAGTCTGTGTGATTCAGGAAAAATTCTAAATTGTAATGTGACTTTGTTATCCCATGCAGTACACAGCACAGTGACAAGGTCCTGTGGTAACATGCTAAGTGCATCACCCCCCTGATTTGCCTGACTCAAGCTACACAAGCAGCCTGAGCATTAGTTGTTGTCTGTACTTTCAAATGTACACACCTTTCATTTTGTGCATGTTTCATTCGCTTTGTAGTGTTACAATATGACTTTGAATCCTGAAGGGCTCTGAGTCCCTAAAAAGCTTTCTAGTGGAAAGAAGGCAACCATTAAGAGTCTGTAGTGAAGCCTTGAGGCAAATATAAAAGCCTATTGCAGAAAAATAAGAGCTGGATTTCCTCGATGCAAATGTGAAGCTCCACAAGGTTTTTGAAGGAATATCATATCAATGCCTGAGCCAAGCTAGAAGCCTACTGAAGATGCCAATGGACTAAGGTACAAGCACTGAGATGAGTGAGAAGGTTACTGATGCCAAGAATAATCAGCTTGAGAAAGCAGTATGCAGATGGTACTGCCAGGAGAGATCTGTTGGTGTCACTATGAGGGGCACCGAGATCCAGAATACAGCGGTTACCTTGCCAAGAACCTGGATATTACCAATTTCCAAGCCAGTACTATGAACTTCAGGATTCCATAAGTGGTGACTAAGAATATGTCATCCCTAATCTGTTGCTGGCATCCAACACTACGAGAACAGTAAAGGAGACAAACTCTGCCGGCAAATAGGACAGCTTTCAAGTAGATGGATAAGGAGATATCAAGCAAGGTGTTCCTATCCTCAAGTCTCATTACTACACCTAAAGAAGCACAAAGAGCTAACAGAGAAGGTCCAGAGGAGGACAACAAAGATGGTACCAGAGTTAAGAGGACTAAATTACTTGGAAAGGCCAAAAGCCTCAACACTAATATCTTGTTCTTAATCAGCTTCCAAAGCAGCATAGTGTCAATCCCTTTCTGGCAGTCCGGGTAAACAATCCACCCAACCGTCTCTTTTGTCTAGACAGAGCACATGCTCTTGTATGACAAAATCTAAGAGGTTTGTCACACATGATCTCTCGCTTAGGCAATTTTTCCTCCATAGGAGGCCATCCATTTGCTTTTTGACTATCTTTTTCTGAATCTTAAAGATCACACTTATCTGTGAGGCCAGTCTAAAGTTCAGTGCCTCTTTCTGGTCTCCTTTCTTACAAAAAAGTAAGATGTTTACCTTCTTGTTGCCCTCACCTTTCTACAGCAACACCTCTAATAGTATTTCAAAAGCTCTCTCAAGTGTGTGTATATACATCTGCAGCAAGTATGTAAAAATTTAATTAAGACCATGAGCTTGGTATGGGTTAAGACTCTTTAGTATTCTTTTAACGTCTTTTCAAGATATTTCAGTGGTTTCAAAGAACTCCTCCCCTTATTGTTGATGGGGCTATGGAGTCTTCCAATGCAAAAGCACTTATGAACTTTTCATTTAGCTCTTCACATAGCCTTCTGTGATACTGGCTTACTGACTAATTAATTTGAACAAGTGTATGCATGAAAAAATACTCTATCTATAGCTGTGATGTCTGTTCCCTCTGGAAACTCCCTCAAGGGGGTGGCCATGGCAAAAGTCTCCATAACTGGTGAACTCCAGTGCCTTTTTTTGCCTTCAGTACCTCACTCTTAACAAGACACCAGTAGAGGGCAACTCTAGCAAAGTATTTGCAGAGGCTCGTACCTAATGTTCCTCCCAACTACTTCAACCTAAAGTATCAATCTAATGTTCCAACCTACTACTTCTAATTCATTCTCCCATCTAAAGTAAATGACAACATAAATTCAAAAGAAATTTTCTGCTTGTCAGGATAAAAGTCCACATGAAAATAAGATTCTATGCATAATACACAGCGTGTATATCATATTTCATTAACATAGCTCCAACCACAGCAAATTTACTAAACATATAAAAAACATTAAGAATATATGGATGGATGGAAATTAAGATAAACACAAGGTGAACAATGCCATAATACTTGATGCCCAATTTGGATGAAAATGAAAAATGTATGGGAAATAGAAAATACTTTATGGATGTTAATGAAATAAGCTCTTTCTTTTCCTATCAGTTGCATTTTCCCCAGTGATCAGCAAAATGACTTTTACTATTTCTTGTCTTCACAATAGCTATGATTAAACTCTCTCACTGAAATTCTAGTTTGAAAACTTTCTCTTCACATCCTCTTCTCATTAACTACATGTATACCAAACAACCTCAACTGAGCCCACAATAGTCAAAAGCTGTTCACTTTACACTCATCCAGTCTTTTTTTTTTTCTTTATTTTTTTTTTAATTTACCTTTTATAAAAAAAGGCTACATCTTCCTTCTGTCTACCCCCTACTTCTCATCCAAGTAGTGCACTATGTCCTTCTTCAAGTTGTATTGCTGTTCTAGCTGAAAATAAAAGTGCAGTAATCTTACAGATGCTCTCTAACTGTGAAAGCAATGAAATCAAATTCATATGATCTATATTCACACAATTTTTCCTGGCACAGGATGGAAATTTTTGTGGAATGTACAGTATACATCTGTCAATTCAAGCAACATCATATACTTAACTATCACAACTATTTTTCATATTACAGTTCTAGTTTTAACACCACAAAATTACTGTACTAAGCATGTGGAATCAATGTGCACAAATTTGCATAATGGTGTAAAATTCATCAACGTAGAAAAATCATAATGCAAACAGGTTCTGTATTTTCTCACTTTCCTCAATAGCATAATTTACTTTTTATCATAAAAATATGTCTGTATGCTGAATGTCTCAGCCAAAACCTATACATCAAAATCTAGTTTTATTCTGCACAAAATATAAGTATTCACTTGAAGAGGCATCTTATGCAATATCCATGGCTTAGAAAGCATAACTTTTAACCAGTACATACCTCATGACAGTAAGCTGTGTGCATACTTGCTACCAATTTCTCACTATACACGTGGAAAAATTTGGCCTTCACACCCAGCTATGTTAAAATTCAAACAAATTACAAAACCTTATGCAACAAGATGCCAGATAATCTAATTTGGATAGATGCAATATCATGTCACTGACTTTATTTCCTACAGTATTAACTGTAGTTCACATTTTGTATTCAAGAAGTATGATGCTGTAAAAAAGGTAGCGGGTTATATTTTCACAAAGGACTCATCAATCCTCACAATACGTGAGCTTAGGGTAGCAGGTTAGGTTATCACCTATGCTCTCAGTAGGCCATGTTGTAGCACAAAGGAAGCTCTGCAATAGCATTAAAGTAGCTCCACAGCAGTATCAAGGAAAAGTAGCACTGGTAGCAGCTTAAGCAACAAAACAGTTGCTACAACGGAGAGTAAGCACAAGCTGGGGTGAAACTGACGGCTGCTTCACTTAGTAATTCTTTACCAGAGATATTTTCAACTTCATCTAAGTAAATTTTATGTCAGAATTAGTTTTATTTAACGACCAGGGAATGGTTTATTATTTAGAAAGGATTTGGTTTCTTGATCTTGTGTTGTAAACATGGGATTAAAAGAGCGAAAAGACATATATGCCTGAAGTGGTCAGCCGTCAGCACAAGTAGAGGAGTAAGTCGCAAAAAACAGGAGAGTATCCGAAGTGCTCAGGTGCTAGGAATGTGCCAGGTGCCGGGTACATAAGAAAACACTTGCTTGGATGAGATATGTCTTTACCTGCTTGTCGAGGGATGTCTGCAGTTCCATCAACTTGCTGAGGGAGGAGCCATCTGCGTCAGACACCCCACCAGATGTCGCCTCCCCGCCCTGACCAGAGGACACATCACTCAGCCCCTATCTTATTTTCCATGACATATCCCTCATCACATAACCAAACACATTACAAGCTCATTCCATGATGATCAATGAAGCTAAAGTTCTAAAAGGTAAGCACACCTGGAACATGTTCTGAAAGTTTCTTCCTGATATGCACTTATTGTATGACTAGCTTTTTACATATATAGTACAGTATTACGAAGGGGAGGGTAAATCAGTTATATTCTCATTCTCTCATTACTGCCATCTCTAACATTTTTCTTCAGTCTACAGCTTTAATTAATATTAGGATTTCCTAAGCGTATTCCTTAATTTTATTCATGTACCTTGTATTGTTAATCTGTTATTACAAATTACTAAAACATATCATTATCATGTATGTCACTTACTGGAAAACACTGGAAAGCAACTATTTTCATTTAATTTCTTATTCCATGGAATCCATAATATGACCCTGTTATGAGATATCACTTTCCACAACTTGGAGTGCTTCCTATTCTAATTTATCCATGCCCTGTCACTTTACTTCCATATTAATCAACACCAGAGCAAACCCATGCAATGAATGTCACCGCACCTGCATACAGTATTATCTGGCTCCTAAAAATTCTTTATTAACCTGCCTTTTTTTTTTACTTCTATTGAAAACTCCTAAACAATCAATTTCTAACCTACCTCTTACAAATGATGCTCCTATAACTCCTAATTCTCCTAAATATTCTTTTCTTATGACAACCTGAAATTTTCATAGTTTTCATATAAAATGCAACATTCTTTATAACATCTATCTCTTTCACTGAGTAGCAACCTTCCAAGCAAGAAAGTACAAGCATTAGCATAACTACAGATTTTGCTGTAACAAGAATTAATGGTCCCCAGTTTACCACAGAAAATAATGCTTTACCAATCCTGCTAAGGCAAAGAGTTCAGAGCATTAAGATAGGTTATCCTTATCCTTAAAATACTCAAAATCATCTTCACTTGAGTCTACAACTATTGACTGAAACTACAAAACTGGATAAAAAGTTCATCAACTACTAAAACATGCCAAACTTTCACATCTTTTCTTATCTTTTATAAAGTTCAAATTATATAAAATATCATCTGATAGTAATCTATCTAGTTTGATAAACACACAGACAAATAACACTGTGCTTTCATCAGCAGTCTAAATTATGCTCAAGAGGGCTTGTCAATAGTTAGTAATTTGTAAAAATGTAACAAACAGAAATCCTGTAAGGATGAGTAAAATGTAAAACATCTATACTAACCATTTACAAGACATTACAATAAAATATATTTTAAACTGCTATAGAAGATCTTTGGCTGTCACACAGCTTAAAAATAAACAAACTACAGCATACTACCATAATCTCAACTATAAGTATACTACCACAATTCCAACTATAACTAAAACAATACAATCAAAATGAGTAAATTAATAACCATCTCTACTACAAAGGCACTTCCAGACTTATTGCCAGTGCACTAACACCATCTTAGTTCCTGCTGTGGTACCTTAGTGCTATTTACAACGACAGCACACTAATCATATCAAAATCCCTACTACAGCACTTTTCTACAATAATACCAACTGATTTACAAATACATTCCTCAACATCACTTTAAACCTAAATCAAATCAATATACTCTCAGCATCTTAATCATAAATACAGCATCATAATCTCCACTATCAGCTTATCAGTATAACTTTACCCTTCAATAAGCTATCAAAAAATCATCAATTCTCAGTGCATAACTAAATTTTCACACTTTCACTATAAAAAAAAAATTCACTGAAGCAACGTCATTTACCAGTACATCATAACAATCAAAACCAAGTACATTAATCCAATCCCAACTACAAAACATCATCATAGACTCAAAGTAAGTGTACACATCTACAATGCTAAGTACAGTTCCACTTAAGTACAATGATGTAAATGCAGGTAATATCAAATTCAAATGATCATGCAAATACTGTACCATTTTCTATGATCTGGTTACAATGACTCTGATCTCTGACTGCATGAACTCAAAGATAAAACATATTTTTGTTGAAAAAGAAATCCACATGTAAGGTCTGTCTTCAAAAGCAAATACTGCAAACAGTTATGCTTAAGAACGTAAGTTCTGAGGCATAAAAAACTCTTTCCTCTCCAGGAATGTCTCCTGGGAGCCATGAAAAATTTTACCAGATCTTAGGAGGTTGGAAACCTCTTAAACCCTACTTTCTGGTGAGGCATGTGCCTCCCAGCCCTCATTAATCCAACAATCTAGTAGTTACAACTTATGGCTCATCCTGAGTCCACTTACTGACCAATCAAAAGCGCCTACTCGGGATTGAAGTCATCATTGCCTGGCTGTCCCTACCGAACAACCTTGTAATTCTCAGAGAACTAATGTCAACCTGATGGTGGTCATTATTAGTAAAGAGATAGTTTTAAAAAGCAGAGAAATCATGAGTAGGAAACACAAACCAAAGAAAAAGCTCAAATGACACTGTCCCTAGAGGAAAAAGTTTTCATATTTCAAACCAATTGTTTGCCATGGTCATTTTGTCTTGCAAGCCATGGAAGCATACCGGAAGCATACCGACATAGAGCACCTACTTACAAGTACCTGTGATGATATTTGCTACAATGGCAGGGCAAGTACATAGCACTCATCACACAACTTATGTGTTGGATGCTGCTACTTCCCTCACCCACCACCCCTGTATAATACTTTCTGGGGGAGCACCCAATTTCCCAGCTTAGTTGTCTATTTGGGACTTTTCTAGCATTGTCTTCATCCAAGAATCTAGTCCTTTTTTAATGTTTCTGTGGTCACTCTTAGATCTCCTGATACTGTATCAAATAAGTAATCTAGTTTTCCAACAGGACACTTGTATATTTTCGTTTGGGGTCTTTTTATTATAATTCCATGAATTACTTTTGATCTGATGATTCTGCATCTACCTTGCCGAGTTGTTTTCTTGTTTAATGTATCAGCCTTTATACCTTCTATTTGTTGACTGGCATATATCAACACATCCAGTATATTTCTTTGTCTCTCTAAACTATATAGTTAAAGCTCTTTTTGTCCTTCATGGTAGTTCATTTGCTCAAGTCTATTTACTTTACACGTAAAGTGCTCTTACATCAATGTGAGGCATCTGAACCACAGCTGAGATAGCCTATAAAACTTGCAATATCAGCTGAGGATAACATGGATGCTGAAAAGGTTTCTAGTACCACAGCTTCTCACCACTTGGGTTATAAAAGTAACAGAATCCTAAAAACCAAGTAGCTGGAAATAACTTTCCCCAGGAGACTAACTTGGGAAGAACTGTTTCAGTCAATGATCAGGGCATCTGTAGCACTAATCCTCATCACAGATGGAAAAGGTATATGCCATTAACAAAGCATTTGTCTTTATGTGACAAAGATACACAAAAAACAAGAACCCCTAAATATATCAATCCCTATAAATATCACTATCATGAAATCAATTTTTAAAAGGTAAATGCAAACACATTCAATTTCTTGAACTGGTAGTCTAGAGATAGGTCTTTTCAATATGTTAGGAAGGTTTATACATTCTATTCATTATAGACTGAACCAAGGCATGTAAACCATGGAAAGGGCTGTGGGACCTGGATGTGGATAAGGAGCTGTGGTTTTGGTGCATTACACATGACAGCTTGAGACAGTGTGAACAAATGTGGCCTTTTTTTTTTTTTTTCTGTTTTCCTGGCACTACCTTGCTAAAGCAAGGGGTAACAATGCTGTTTCCTGTGGGGCAGGGTAGAACCAGGAATGGATGAGGGCAAGCAAGTAAAAATATGTACATGTGTATGTATGCATGTCTGTGTATGAGTATGGAAAGTTTTGTGGGGCCTGGATGTGGAAAGGGGGCTGTGGTTTCGGTGCATTATACATGACAGCTAGAGACTGAATGTGAACGAATGTGGCCTTTGTTGTCTTTTCCTAGCGCTACCTCGCTCGCATGCAGGAGGAGGGGGTGTCATTTCACGTGTGGTGGTGTGGCAACAGGAATGAATAAAGGCAGCAGGTATGACTTATGTATATGTGTATATATGTATATGTCTGTGTATGTATATATATGTATACGTTGAAGTGTATAGGTATGTATATGTGCGTGTGTGGACGTGTATGTATATACATGTGTATGTGGGTGGGTTGGGCCATTCTCTCGTCTGTTTCCTTGCACTACCTCGCTAACGCGGGAGACAACGACAAAGTATAATAAATAAAATAAATATATATATGTGTGTGGTGTGAGTTGGTTTGATCGAGTAGGTAATGAAAGCGTAAGAGATGTGTGGTAATAAAGAGTGATTGAGAGAGCAGAGGAGGGTGTATTGAAATGGTTAGGTCACAAGGAGAGAATGAGTGACGAAAGATTAACAAAGAGGATATATGTGTCAGAGGTAGAGGGAACAAGGAGAAATGGGAGACCAAATTGGAGGTGAAAGGATGGAGTGAAAAAGATTTTGAGTGATCAGGGCCTGAACTTGCAGGAGGGTAAAAGGCGTGCAAGGAATTGAGTGAATTGGAACGATGTGGTATACTGGGGTCAATGTGCTGTCAATGGATTGAACCAGGGCATGTGAAGTGTCTGGGGTAAACCATGGAAAGTTTTGTGGGGTCTTGATGTGGAAAGGGAGCTGTGGTTTTGGTGCATTACACATGATAGCTAGAGACTGAGTGTGAATGAATGTGGCCTTTGTTGTCTTTTCCTAGTGCTACCTCGTGGGAAGATGGGGGTGCAATTTCATGTGGCGGGGTGGCAATGGAAATGGCTTAGGGCAGCAAATATGAATATGTACATGTGTTTATATGTATTTGTCTGTGTATGTATATGTATGTATATGCTGAAATGTATAGGGATGTATATGTGCGTGTATGTATATACATGTGTATGTGGGTGGGTTGGGCCATTCTTTTGTCTGTTTCCTTGCACTACCTCACTAACGCGGGAGACAGCGACAAAGTATAATAATAATAATAATAACAAATATATGTGTATGTTGATATGTATATGTATGTATATGTGCATGTATGGGCATTTATGTATATAATACGATTATGCATGGACGAGCCATTCTTCGTCTGTTTCATGGCACTACCTCACTGATGCAGGAAACGGCAATAAAGTATATCTTGGAGAGCAAAAACAGATATGTTTGAAGGAATAGTGGTTCAAACAATGTTATATGGTTGCGAGGCATGGGCTATACATAGGGTTGTGCGGAGAAGGGTGGATGTGTTGGAAATAAAATGTCTGAGGACAATATGTGGTGTGAGGTGGTTTGATCGAGTAAGTAATTAAAAAGGTAAGAGAGATGTGTGGCAATAAAGAGTGTGGTTAAGAGAGCAGAAGAGGGTGCGTTGAAATGGTTTGGTCACATGGAGATAATGAGCGAGGAAAGATTGACAAATGTGTGGTGGGGTAGCGACGGGACTGGATGAAGGCAGCAAGTACATTTATGTACATGTGTATATATGTATATGTATGGAAAGGATCACAATTTTGCGCATGATCAAGATATTCCTATGAGTCCACGGGGAAAATGAAACACGAAAAGTTCCCAAGTGCACTTTCGTGTAATAATTACATCATCAGGGGAGACACAAGAGAGAAATATAACAGTCAGTTGATATACGTCCTAGCTTCGTTCCCACGTGCAACGATTGAGTATAATATAATATTTTACCTATTTGTAAATATTTTACATATAGAGAATATCAATTTAGGAAAGCAAATAAGCACTAATTAATGCCTCGATCTTCTGCTGCCTGGTGATATCATAAATAGTAGTCTTGCCAGTGATGCTGCCTTTGACTTGCCCTTAGCCAGCTTCTTACACAACTTCACCTTGTTTTAGAGGTTTTAAATGTTCCTCTTGCACTGCATGTGTGATGCAGAAGACTTCAAGGAGTTGTCTAGCAATTGCTGAAGACGCTTGAAAAGGGCCATTATCCATGACAGTAATCTCGGGAGCAGAAAATTCACAAATACACAAGGCCAGTGCACAAAACTGCACCAGAAAGCAGATAAGAAACAGTAATCAATCACCAGTGCCAGAAAACAATGAGTGATGAGCACACTAATCACTGCTAGGTGATGTGCACATGATATGAAATATTTCTGCATATCCTCTTTTTATCTCAATAATTCTATTTGATAATAGATGGATTCCAGCCCAAACTGGAAAATATGTTGTACAAACACTTTGTTGTCTTGAATTCTGGATAACAGAGCTTTTACTAAATCAACTTCAACTATGCACCATGGCCAGAAAATTCTGTTAGCCCTCTGATTTCCACACATCCTTGCATTTTACGTCTTTACTTCATCTCATAATGGAAAAATAGAATACTTGAAGAACTTAATTTTTTGCCCTAGTGTGCAATGACCTATTGCAAACCACCCAGTCTATGAGGGTTAAAACTTACACAAACCTGTTTTGGGGAAAGAAAACTTCACAGCTGAAGATATAATTTATTCAACGCATGACCAGGTCCCTATAGCACAACAGGTATCCAAAATGAAAATGAAAAAAATCCTAACTCCAGACTGCTTCTTTCCATGCTTGCCTGATATGAGAGACCACAGTATAAGTCATTTTGAATTTTAAGCATTACCTGTATTTTCTAAAGGAACCAAGTACTTTACAAAAAAATTTCTATAAAATTTGCTAATTTCTGGAGGTGATGGGACTACTGATAAATATAGTAGCTACACTTTGAACCCAGCCAATACGATTCCAGATCCTAGTTTTTGTAGCTAAAACTGCTCTTTCAAATGGTGATTTTAACTTATCATCACTACAATGAGCAAGCCATGCATACTTTAAATGTACACCTCAAGAATTTCCTTTAAATGTTCAGTGACAGCATTTAGCATTCCTGTATGCAGTCTGTAACACTTAATAAGTGAAAGTCAATTCCTTTCCTGAAATTCCATTGCACAGAAACCTAATGAACAATTTTACACCACCAAATAAAATAATACAATACATAACATCAATCCAGAATAATATAGATGATCTTTCACCTCATGAAACAATGGTACGAGAATGCAAGCAGAAAGGAAGACCAAGATAGATACAGCAATGGCTGCAAATATAGGCACTCAAAGGAAAATTCTACATCTATGTGTCTGAATTCAGATATTCTTATGACTGAGCCCATGTGCAATCTCAATTTGGATATAGAAAAGATTAATACTTCTGAGTCAAAAGAATGGATATAGAAAAGATTAATACTTCTGAGTCAAAAGAAGACATGGAGAAAGGGAGAGACAGTCTGGTTGTTGTCATGACTGCTGACCAAACTGATGTACATTTATACATCCAAAAAACATACTTTCCTTATTGCTCCAACTAGTGTTCTATCTTTAGGTGTCAAATAAGACAGCAAAACCAACAAACAAATTCCTGTCACACATGTAAACAATCCCCACCCATTAAGCCACCTGGGAAAAAAGTCTGGTTTTGGAAAAGATTCTTAAAGGCACCTGTTAATGAAACTTTGAAATATTCATTTTTGTAACTTTCATGGCTCCTCAGAACTGAGTGGGGCAAGCAGCTGCGTAGGCATGAAGACAGCAATAGTGCACTTACCACAGGCGAACCATCACTGTTACTTGTACTCCCCACTCCATCGCCACTACCACCTTCTGTGGATTCTGTCTCACCATTGATGCGGGCACTCTCAGCACCATCGGCAGGTAGTTTACCTAACTTGTACTGGCTTAGCTGTAATGGTAAAATAATCCTATGTCAAACACTAATAAAACAAACAGTTATGAAAAGAATTCATAACAGAGCTTACATAACTGCCTCATCTGAAGAATGCATGTGATTCGGAAAAAGAAAAGGAGGTTCGTAAAGACAATGGGAACATAAAGTAGAATACCTACCTACAAGTACCAATGAGGAGGCTGAGCAAAAATGGCAGAGCTAGTGTGTAGCAACCACCATAGGTCTTGCTTGAATAATAATACCATTCCTCTATGGTGCCACTTGCATTACATGTCTATGTATTCTGTGTTCATATGGGACTGAATTCAACTACATTTCAAGTCTTTCTGCAGCTGTTCCAAGCATGGTTCTAATTTCTCCTAGCAACACAATGAAGAGTCATTCAAGCTTCCTGACTGGACTCTCAAATATTTTTGTCTGATTTACTTTTGGTATGTCCCATGGTATTCTCACTGATTCAATGATTCTGTAACTCTTGCTTACAGGTTCTCAGGTATATTAATTTCTTTCGTCCACACAAGTTGTTGCCATTCTACATTCTCAGTATTTTCTCTGAATTTTAGCTTATAGTCTATGATGGTAATATCTCACATCTGCTTCACTTCCCATTGCTTTCCTTGTTAGGCTTTTATATGGTGCCACTGATGCATTCTTCTTCCGTAATGATTTGCTCACATTAATTTTCATTAAATTCCAACAGGTTCACTGTGTCTATGTCTTTTTGCATCTCCATTTCATCAGCTTCTGAGACAATAATCAAGGTTTCTTGAATGCCATCAGCAAAGCTCCTCAAAAAGCTTTCTTTCACTTCTCTATCAATGTCTGATATCATTATTGTAAAGAGAACCGAGGTTAACACCCTTCCTTTTGGTACCCTGGATGGGACATATGCTACTACTTTGGACTTTCTGTTAGACAAAAACTCTTTAATCCATTTCCTTATCTTACCATTTATGTTATGTTCAGCTACCTTCACTAGTAAATTCTGTGCTTTTCCAAAACCAAGAAAAACCATATCATATGCATATATATATATATATATATATATATATATATATATATATATATATATGCAGAAGTGGTAGAGGATGTGTGGATCAGGTGTTTGCTTTGAAGAATGTATGTGAGAAATACTTAGAAAAGCAAATGGATTTGTATGTAGCATTTATGGATCTGGAGAAGGCATATGATAGAGTTGATATAGATGCTCTGTGGAAGGTATTAAGAATATATGGTGTGGGAGGAAAGTTGTTAGAAGCAGTGAAAAGTTTTTATCGAGGATGTAAGGCATGTGTACGTGTAGGAAGAGAGGAAAGTGATTGGTTCTCAGTGAATGTAGGTTTGCGGCAGGGGTGTGTGATGTCTCCATGGTTGTTTAATTTGTTTATGGATGGGGTTGTTAGGGAGGTAAATGCAAGAGTTTTGGAAAGAGGGGCAAGTATGAAGTCTGTTGGGGATGAGAGAGCTTGGGAAGTGAGTCAGTTGTTGTTCGCTGATGATACAGCGCTGGTGGCTGATTCATGTGAGAAACTGCAGAAGCTGGTGACTGAGTTTGGTAAAGTGTGTGAAAGAAGAAAGTTAAGAGTAAATGTGAATAAGAGCAAGGTTATTAGGTACAGTAGGGTTGAGGGTCAAGTCAATTGGGAGGTGAGTTTGAATGGAGAAAAACTGGAGGAAGGGAAGTGTTTTAGATATCTGGGAGTGGATCTGGCAGCGCATGGAACCATGGAAGCGGAAGTGGATCATAGGGTGGGGGAGGGGGCGAAAATTCTGGGGGCCTTGAAGAATGTGTGGAAGTCGAGAACATTATCTCGGAAAGCAAAAATGGGTATGTTTGAAGGAATAGTGGTTCCAACAATGTTGTATGGTTGCGAGGCGTGGGCTATGGATAGAGTTGTGCGCAGGAGGATGGATGTGCTGGAAATGAGATGTTTGAGGACAATGTGTGGTGTGAGATGGTTTGATCGAGTGAGTAACGTAAGGGTAAGAGAGATGTGTGGAAATAAAAAGAGCGTGGTTGAGAGAGCAGAAGAGGGTGTTTTGAAGTGGTTTGGGCACATGGAGAGAATGAGTGAGGAAAGATTGACCAAGAGGATATATGTGTCGGAGGTGGAGGGAACGAGGAGAAGTGGGAGACCAAATTGGAGGTGGAAAGATGGAGTGAAAAAGATTTTGTGTGATCGGGGCCTGAACATGCAGGAGGGTGAAAGGAGGGCAAGGAATAGAGTGAATTGGATCGATGTGATATACCGGGGTTGTCGTGCTGTCAGTGGATTGAATCAGGGCATGTGAAGCGTCTGGGGTACACCATGGAAAGCTGTGTAGGTATGTATATTTGCGTGTGTGGACGTATGTATATACAAGTGTATGGGGGTGGGTTGGGCCATTTCTTTCGTCTGTTTCCTTGCGCTACCTCGGAAACGCGGGAGACAGCGGCAAAAAAAAAAAAATAAAAAAATTAAAAAAATAATAATAATAATAATAATAATAATAATAATATATACCTGGTTTAAAAAGTGAGATATACATAAGTATACGTATGTAAGTAGGAGAGATGGCCACAGGGCGTTACTGGATTACATGTTAATTAATAGGCATGTGTCTGATTATTATCTTGTGGAGGTGAAGGTGAAGATTTGTAGAGGTTTTCAGAAAAGAGGAGAGAATGTTGGGGTGAAGAGAGCCATGAGAGTAAGTAAGCTTGGGAAGGAGACTTGTGTGAGGAAGTACCAGGAGAGATTGCGTGCAGAATGAAAAAAGGGGAGAGCAAAGGACGTAAGGGGAGTGGGGGAGGAATGGGATGTATTTAGGAAAGCAGTGATGACTTGCACAAAAGATGCTTGTGGCATGAGAAATGTGGGAGGTGGGCAGATTAGAAAGGGTAGTGAATGATGGGATGAAGAAGTAAGATTATCAGTGAAAGAGAAGAGAGAGGCATTTGGACGATTTTTGCAGGGAAATAGTGCAAATGACTGGGAGATGTATAAAAGAAAGAGGCAGGAGGTCAAGAGAAAGGTGCAAGCAGTGAAAAGTGAAAAAGAGGGCAAATGAGAGTTGGGGTGAGAGAGTATCATTGAATTTTAGGGAGAATAAAAAGATGTTTTGGAAGGAGGTAAATAAAGTGCATAAGACAAGAGAATAAATGGGAACATCAGTGAAGGGGAATAATGGGGAGGTAATAACAAGGAGTGGTGATGTGAGGAGATGAAGTGAGTATTTTGACGGTTTGTTGAATGTGTTAAATGATAGAGTGGAAGATATAGGGTGTTTTGGTCGAGGTGTTGTGCAAAGTGAGAGGGTCAGGGAGAATGATTTGGTAAACAGAGATGTGGTAGTGAAAGCTTTGCAGATGATGAAAGCTGGCAAGGCGGCAGGTTTGGATGGTATTGCAGTGGAATTTATCAAAAAAGGGGATGACTGTGTTGTTGACTGGTTGGTGAGGATATTCAATGTATGTATGGCTCATGGTGAGGTGCCTGAGGATTATCAGAATGCATGCATAGTGCCATTGTACAAAAGCAAAGGGGATAAAGGTGAGTGTTCAAATTACAGAGGTACATGTTTGTTGAGTATTCCTGGGAAATTATATAGGAGGGTATTGATTGAGAAGGTGAAGGCATGAGAGCATCAGATACGGGAAGAGCAGTGTGGTTTCAGAAGTGGTAGAGGATGTGTGGATCAGGTGTTTGCTTTGAAGAATGTATGTGAGAAATACTTAGAAAAGCAAATGGATTTGTACGTAGCATTTATGAATCTGGAGAAGGCATATGATAGAGTTCATACGGATCCTCTGTGGAAGGTATCAAGAGTATATGGTGTAGGAGACAAGTAGCTAGATGCAGTGAAAAGTTTTTATCAAGGATGTAAGGAATGTGTTCGAGTAGGAACAGAGGAAAGTGACTGGTTCTCACTGAATGTCGGTTTGCGGGAGGGGTGCATGATGTCTCCATGGTTGTTTAATTTGTTTATGGATGGGGTTGTTAGGGAGGTGAATGCAAGAGTTTTGGAGAGAGGGGCAAGTATGCAGTCTGTTGTGAATGAGAGGGCTTGGGAAGTGAGTCAGTTGTTGTTTGCTGATGATACAGCACTGGAGGCTGATTCGGGTGAGAAACTGCAGAAGCTGGTGACTGAGTTTGGTAAAGTGTGTGAAAGAAGAAAGCTGAGAATAAATGTGAATAAAAGCAACATTATTAGGTTCAGTAGGGTTGAGGGACAAGTAAATTGGGAGCTAAGTTTGAATGGAGAAAAATTGGAGGAAGTGAAGTGTTTTAGATATCCGGGAGTGGATTTGGCAGCGGATGGAACCATGGAAGCGGGGGTGGATCATGGGGTGGGGGAGGGGGCGAAGGTCCTGGGAGCCTTGAGGAATGTATATACATACGTCCACACACGCAAATATACATACCTACACAGCTTCCCATGGTTTACCCCAGACGCTTCACATGCCCTGATTCAATCCACTGACAGCACGTCAACCCCGGTATACCAGATCGATCCAATTCACTCTATTCCTTGCCCTCCTTTCACCCTCCTGCATGTTCAGGCCCCGATCACACAAAATCTTTTTCACTCCATCTTTCCACCTCCAATTTGGTCTCCCACTTCTCCTCGTTCCCTCCACCTCCGACACATATATCCTCTTGATCAATCTTTCCTCACTCATTCTCTCCATGTGCCCAAACCATTTCAAAACACCCTCTTCTGCTCTCTCAACCACGCTCTTTTTATTTCCGCACATCTCTCTTACCCTTACGTTACTTACTCGATCAAACCACCTCACACCACACATCGTCCTCAAACATCTCATTTCCAGCACATCCATCCTCCTGAGCACAACTCTATCCATAGCTCACGCCTCGCAACCATACAACATTGTTGGAACCACTATTCCTTCAAACATACCCATTTTTGCTTTCCGAGATAATGTTCTCGACTTCCACACATTCTTCAAGGCTCCCAGGATTTTCGCCCCCTCCCCCACCCTATGATCCACTTCCACTTCCATGGTTCCATCTGCTGCCAGATCCACTCCCAGATATCTAAAACACTTTACTTCCTCCAGTTTTTCTCCATTCAAACTTACCTCCCAATTGACTTGACCCTCAACCCTACTGTACCTAATTACCTTGCTCTTATTCACATTTACTCTTAACTTTCTTCTTTCACACACTTTACCAAACTCAGTCACCAGCTTCTGCAGTTTCTCACATGAATCAGCCACCAGCACTGTATCATCAGCGAACAACAACTGACTCACTTCCCAAGCTCTCTCATCCCCAACAGACTTCATATATATATATATATATATATATATATATATATATATATATATATATATATATATATATATATATATATATATATACATATATCAATGCAATGGGCTAACAACTGGGTTTACATACTTTTTCTTGGCAAAAATCCATGTTGTCCTTCATATTTGTAGTTATTCTTGATCATAAGTTCTCCAGTGTGTACTTTTATCACTCTTTCAAGGGCTTTTCTTACAATTAAGTCAACCTAACTGGCCTGCCCTTCTTAGGTATCAGCTTAGATCCTCCTATGTATACCGGAGTTATCTATGACATTTTCTGAATGCATTAAATTCTTCTTTCACCAAAAGAGACATAGTACCAACCTATGTATGTGCCTATGAGGAAAGTTCTCTTTCTCTCTCCAAAATGCTAATAAATCTTTGTGCATCATTCACCCTTCTACAAGTACAACACAGACCGAAGAGAGGGAACAACAGGATAGACCTTATCTTTACAGGTGACATGACCCTGTTTTGAGAAACAGAAGTGAAACATACAGACCTATCAGATCAGAGTATAATACATATCACATCATACAGTGTGGAAATACACAAATGTGAACAAGTTACACCAACCAAGGACAACAGTTTTAAGTGAAAAAAGTTTCACTATAACAAGTTAGACTAGAGAGCAATAACTGAAGGAATTCTAAATACAAATTGGAGCATGGTCTTGCATGATAATAACTATCACAAACATGAAAGTATACTATGAAAAACTAAGATATCTGCAGGATAATAATCCAAAAAGAAAGATAGTGCAAAACAGATGACAAGAGATAAGAAAAGAACAGAGGACTGAGCCTTAGAGGGAATATTCTCACTTGGCCCCCTTTATTCCTTTTTTTTGGTAAAAGTAAAAATTGGCAGGGAAGGATTTCCAGCCCCCAGCTCCCTCCCCTTTTAGTTGCCTTCTACAGCACGCAGGAAATATGTGGGAAGTATTCTTTCTCCCCCATCCTAAGGCATTACTGGATTATGTGTTAATTGATATGCGTGTAAAAGAGAGACTTTTGGATGTTAATGTGCTGAGAGGGGATGTCTGATCCCTATCTTGTGGAGGCAAAGGTGAAGATTTGTAGAGGTTTTCAGAAAAGAAGAGCAAATGTTGGGGAGAAGAGAGTGGTGAGAGTAAGTCAGCTTGGAGAGGAGACTTGTGTGAGGAAGTATCAGGAGAGATTGAGTGTAGAACGGCAAAAGGTGAGAGGAGTGGGTGAGAAATGAGATGTACTTAGGGTGGCAGTGATGGTTTGCGTAAAAGATGCATGTGGCATGAGAAAGGTGGGCAGATTAGAAAGAGTAGTGGGTGGTGGGATGAAGCAGTAAAGTTGTTAGTGAAAGAGAAAAAAAAAAAGGGGGCATTTGGGCAATACTTGCACACACACACACGAGAGAGAGAGAGAGAGAGAGAGAGAGAGAGAGAGAGAGAGAGAGAGAGAGAGAGAGAGAGAGAGAGGAATAGAGAAGAAGGAATAGTGGTTCCAACAATGTTGTATGGTTGCGAGGCATGGGCTATGGATAGAGTTGTGCGCAGGAGGATGGATGTGCTGGAAATGAGGTGTTTGAGGACAATGTGTGGTGTGAGGTGGTTTGATCGAGTGAGTAACGTAAGGGTAAGAGAGATGTGCGGAAATAAAAAGAGCGTGGTTGAGAGAGCAGAAGAGGGTGTTTTGAAATGGTTTGGGCACATGGAGAGAATGAGTGAGGAAAGATTGACCAAGAGGATATATGTGTCGGAGGTGGAGGGAACGAGGAGAAGTGGGAGACCAAATTGGAGGTGGAAAGATGGAGTGAAAAAGATTTTGTGTGATCGGGGCCTGAACATGCAGGAGGGTGAAAGGAGGGCAAGAATAGAGTGAATTGGAGCGATGTGGTATACCGGGGTTGACGTGCTGTCAGTGGATTGAATCAAGGCATGTGAAGCATCTGGGGTAAACCATGGAAAGCTGTGTAGGTATGTATATTTGCATGTGTGGACGTATGTATATACATGTGTATGGGGGGGGTCGGGGGGTTGGGCCATTTCTTTCGTCTGTTTCCTTGCGCTACCTCGCAAACGCGGGAGACAGCGACAAAGTATAATAAAAAAAAATATAATATATATATATATATATATATATATGCCGGCAAGGCAGCAGGTTTGGATGGTATTGCAGTGGAATTTATTAAAAAAGAGGGTGACTGTATTGTTGACTGGTTGGTAAGGTTATTTAATGTATGTATGACTCATGGTGAAGTGCCTGAGGATTGGCGGAATGCTTGCATAGTGCCACTGTACAAAGGCAAAGGGGATAAGAGTGAGTGCTCAAATTACAGAGGTATAAGTTTGTTGAGTATTCCTGGGAAATTATATGGGAGGGTATTGATTGAGAGGGTGAAGGCATGTACAGAGCATCAGATTGGGGAAGAGCAGTGTGGTTTCAGAAGTGGTAGAGGATGTGTGGATCAGGTGTTTGCTTTGAAGAATGTATGTGAGAAATACTTAGAAAAGCAAATGGATTTGTATGTAGCATTTATGGATCTGGAGAAGGCATATGATAGAGTTGATAGAGATGCTCTGTGGAAGGTATTAAGAATATATGGTGTGGGAGGAAAGTTGTTAGAAGCAGTGAAAAGTTTTTATCGAGGATGTAAGGCATGTGTACGTGTAGGAAGAGAGGAAAGTGATTGGTTCTCAGTGAATGTAGGTTTGCGGCAGGGGTGTGTGATGTCTCCATGGTTGTTTAATTTGTTTATGGATGGGGTTGTTAGGGAGGTGAATGCAAGAGTTTTGGAAAGAGGGGCAAGTATGAAGTCTGTTGGGGATGAGAGAGCTTGGGAAGTGAGTCAGTTGTTGTTCGCTGATGATACAGCGCTGGTGGCTGATTCATGTGTGAAACTGCAGAAGCTGGTGACTGAGTTTGGTAAAGTGTGTGAAAGAAGTTAAGAGTAAATGTGAATAAGAGCAAGGTTATTAGGTACAGTAGGGTTGAGGGTCAAGTCAATTGGGAGGTGAGTTTGAATGGAGAAAAACTGGAGGAAGTGAAGTGTTTTAGATATCTGGGAGTGGATCTGGCAGCGCATGGAACCATGGAAGCGGAAGTGGATCATAGGGTGGGGGAGGGGGCGAAAATTCTGGGAGCCTTGAAGAATGTGTGGAAGTCGAGAACATTATCTCGTAAAGCAAAAATGGGTATGTTTGAAGGAATAGTGGTTCCAACAATGTTGTATGGTTGCGAGGCGTGGGCTATGGATAGAGTTGTGCGCAGGAGGATGGATGTGCTGGAAATGAGATGTTTGAGGACAATGTGTGGTGTGAGGTGGTTTGATCGAGTAAGTAACGTAAGGGTAAGAGAGATGTGTGGAAATAAAAAAGAGCATGGTTGAGAGAGCAGAAAAGGGGGTTTTGAAGTGGTTTGGGCACATGGAGAGAATGAGTGAGGAAAGATTGACCAAGAGGATATATGTGTCGGAGGTGGAGGGAACGAGGAGAAGAGGGAGACCAAATTGGAGGTGGAAAGATGGAGTGAAAAAGATTTTGTGTGATCGGGGCCTGAACATGCAGGAGGGTGAAAGGAGGGCAAGGAATAGAGTGAATTGGAGCGATGTGGTATACCGGGGTTGACGTGCTGTCAGTGGACTGAATCAAGGCATGTGAAGTGTCTGGGGTAAACCATGGAAAGCTGTGTAGGTATTTATATTTGCGTGTGTGGACGTATGTATATACATGTGTATGGGGGTGGGTTGGGCCATTTCTTTCATCTGTTTCCTTGCGCTACCTCGCAAACGCGGGAGACAGCGGCAAAAAAAAAAAAAAAAAAAAAAAAAAAATATATATATATATATATATATATATATATATACACACAGATGTATAGACTCACCTCATCTCTTGTATGGTTGAGATCTTCTTCAAGTGCAGCCACACGCTCTAGAGACACTCGTAGTCTTTCGCGTACCTACAGAACAAAATAAGCAGCCAATATTAACTAAAAGTAATCTGCCCAAATATCTTTCATTCTCAATAATGCAAGAACTCATTATTCAGCTCTCTTGCCACAGACAGTAGGTTTGTAACATTTTACACCTGAATGTGACATACCTGACAACAAATTACAAAACCGATAAGCTCACATTTTGTGTGTGTGTGTGTGTGTGTGTGTGTGTGTGTGTGTGTATTTACCTTTTACCTATTCAAACAGTACAGAGAAAGTATTGTACACTCTTGAGACTCATCTCCTTAACTTTCTAAAATATCAGGTAGTCTCTTAAACCTTTACAATCTGCAACACACTGGGTGCAATGCCAACCCTATGTCTCTTTCACATACATATTCCAGTAATTCATTTTCCAATCAGTAATCAATTACAATAACTTGTATGACAGTTTAATGGGGAGAGAGAATGGATAGTTTTTCTTGATTCTGCTACGGAATCTGACAAACACCACCACAAAATTTGAATGGAATAAGTAGCTAAAAATAACATTAAGGGCAAACTGGAAAGATAAAATTAAGTTTCTAGGTTCAAAATATTAACAACAACCATTAAGATGAAGATGAACTTTCAAGTGTAACACAAAGAACAGTGTTAGCCTGAATTTTCTACTGGAGTGCAATGGGATGGAGAGGGTTTACTAAATGGAAGAGAAAGGTAAACTAGGCTTGTCTCTGTCAACCCAAAATCTGATTCAGCAAATGTTGCCATATTGCAGGTAATGCAGACAAAATCTAAAGGATTCTTACCAAATAACATAATGATTAGGGCTGACAAGCTGTTGGAGTGGGACAGAGTGGAGTGAAGGTTACTAGTAGAAAATAGTAGGAGTATTAGGTTTATCTAAGTCACCTCCTGAATTATCTGAATTTGGCTTATTGACATCACCTGAATTATCTGACACAACAATCATTGCCACATTACATATAATGCAGACAAAATCTAATGGATATTTACCAAGAACAAGATTATGAGGACTTGATATGTTGCTGCCATGGGATGGGGTGGAGTGAGGGTTATTGGGAAGTACAGGACAGTTTACTAAACTAGATTTGCCTGAATCACCTTCTGAATTATTTGATTCACAACTCTCGCCATATCACAGGTTATGCAGACATAATCTTATGGACACTTACCAAAACAGATGGTGATATGGGCTTGATACTCTGCTAGAGTGGAATGAGGTAGAATGATTTTTAGTCATTATAAACTAATTCAGCAACTGATGCCAAGTCACAGGTAATGAATTTACTTAGTCCTTCCCTATTCAGGGATTTTAAGAATGACACACTGGCATGTTCTTCCTTATGTTTAAAATCTCTCTCAGGATTCCCTCTAAAGCATCAAGCAATCTTTGGTACTTTAAATCTAACCAAGGGCAGTCCTTTTCTTCCTTGCTATTGGATGGCCTAGCTGGAATTTCTTTCTAAAATAAGTTAATCTTATCTGCTTTTAACAATGTAGAGGTATGTAACTTCATTTCTCTTTGGTTTGCTCTAAATACACAATATATAAAAAGTACAAGTGAGATAACTGTGGTGAAGGGACAAATTAGATCACAATATTCTTTTTACAAGCTCACCCCTGGCAGGTGAGATTTTGATCTAAAGTTAGTTTACAAGACCTTGTGGGATATAAATCTAAATTTATTTTCCTTTGAAATCATTATAACAAAGTATGATGACTAAAAACATCATAACATCTTTATTTCAACTATTTTTAATCATATTGCCCCAGGAGCCCTCTTACAGGGCTCTTGCAGCTTCAAGGCTGCAAGACAATCAGTAACAGGATAAAGAGGGACTCCTTTGGAGTTGGAGTTCTTCAGTGAGACTGTACTCCTTGTTGTCCATTGAAGATAAATATACCTTAGGCAAAGGAGACTTTCCACTTTAAGTGAAAACTCATGCTGGTTGAGTCTAGTGCAGTAAACAACCCATTTTAACACTTTATTGGACTTCAAAGTATCAATGTGACTTCTTTAGACCCCACCAGACCAAGTTTGGGATCTAATGGAAACTTCTGTAAAAGTCCATTACAAGGCAAATCTAGTCTCTCTGGTAAGCTAAGGACCCACTAGACTAGCTCTGCAATGTAACAGAATGGTCTATTAGTTCCTAGCCTAGGTCCAGACTGCTACACATCAGGAAAACTCACAACTGCCCAGTGCATATCACCTCGGTACATTTTTCCTTATTCTAGTGTCGTCACAATGTTCTCTCTGCACACGTACACATAGTTTTACACTGATTTACAATGACTTAACTATGCAATATGAACATTTGTGCATTTACGCAAAGATAATTTCAGTAGAAATTTCAAGATGAAACAGAGTTTGGTCAATGCCCTCCAGTTGGAGATAAGCACCAGCTCGGCCAACATAAAACAAACTCAGTGCCTGTGTTCTCAGGCAAATGCAATTCTTTATATTATAAAAAGCCCTGACTTTATGTATCAAATCATGACAGATTACAGAGCTATCAGAGTTGAATGTGAGAAATCCAGGAAACATCTCAATAATGCTCAAAAGCTGAAAATGACTGAGCACCATGAGCACGGGGAGAGTACCTTGTGTCTCATGCAAGTCCCATTTCTGATCAGGAGGTGATTCAAGTAACTCTGGGGTGATCCTGTAGCTATTTTCCTCTGATTCAGACAATCCCTCCTACTCCTTGAACACCTCAAACCTCAAATGAATAAGGCAGATTTCCATTACACAACGATATTTCATGTATTACTGTTCCTTAAAAAAAATTAGAATGTAACAGAATTAAACTTCATTCCTTAAAAAAAATCAGAATGTAACAGAATTAAACTTTGAACAGACCATCCTCCCACTCAACTAGTTTGTTAGAACTGTATTTTACTTTTAACACCTAATACCTTCAAACACTTCATTATTAAAGGAAAAGAATATCATTCATATCAAATAAGATTACTGAATTTTCTTTTTCAAATGCCTCTACTGCAAGGCATTAGTGTTATTCAAAGAGTTTGTGCCAATATTCTTGAATGTTGCTATTGTAAAATGTCGCTGTATGAAACATCATCATATAACACCCAACAGCAAAGGGAAAATGCTGATAAACACTAGAGCACAAAAATCTGTACAGAATTATTGAGTTTATGACAAAATATGATCATTCTTTTATAGGATGAAAATATATTGTAAGACCAAGATACTATGAAGACCTTCAAGGGCAGATGAGTACCAGTATCCTATGGATCTATTAAATCCCTTTACTCTTCATTAGTGTTTCCCAACTGGTGGTACAAATACTGCTACCAGTACCTAAACACTGTCCAAATGGTACATGGGGTTAGTCTTGCAAATCTTAATCATAATCAAAAAAGGATATAGGATAGAGATTATCACCCACGTATTTCCTGTATTTCATAAAAGGTGAATAAAAGGGGCAGGAGCAAACTACATATCTCTAGCAGGTCATAAAAGGTGTATAAAAGGGGCAGGAGCAGGGGGCTGGAAATTCTCCCATCATGTAAAGCTTCTTTCCAAATGAAGGAACTGAAAAAGAGGCCAAGTCAGGATCTTTCCCCAGTGGCTCTGCTGTCTGTTCCTAAAGCCGGCTTGCTAATGCAGGAAACAGCATATAAGTATAAAAAAATATATTTCATGTTATGAAATGTTGGACAGGATACCTAGCACATTTCTCTGCATTGATGAGTCATCAGTATAAATTTTTTTTTCAAGTTCAGAGCGTTTTACTATTCTAAAATGAAATTTCTGTTGTGATGTGAAGCACAAAGCGCATGAAAGAAGTGCTAGTCACAGCGCCTTAAAAGAGGTTAGGAGCCACTGCTATACATGAACAAAATAAAAAGGGCTATTCTATCTATCTATATCTCTGATGCCTGTTCCCACCTAGAACTCCCTCAAAGGGGTGGCTATGGCAATAGTCTCCATTGCCACTTCTTAGCAACTATTCACAGTTTAAAAACCTTGCTAACAATACTCCCTTAGATCTGAAATTCTGTAAGGTGCTCTAAGGCAAGAGTATGGGTACTATGTATGATAAGTTTCAATCTGAAAAATGTATTGTCAGAGTGAAGAAGTACAGTGTTTTACGTGAAAGTCACACAGCAAGAGACTTAAAAGTATCATACAATAAACTGTTAGGATTAGCAATGAGATATAACGACAATGGTGAAAATGAGGTATAATTAATAAAAGACTATCTGATGGAAATGAGGTATTATTCATAAGACTATCACAAAAATATGAGGGGAGGAAATGTAGTCAAAGTTGGTTAAAAATGAAGTGTACAAGATTACCAAACAGATATAACTTTGGCTAAATATAGGAACCGTCCTCCACAATAACATATTTCAAAGCAGTACGTACAAGGCTACAGTATTAACAGAAGAGATATGGTTAAGGATTAATGAAGTATAATACATTAATATACATACACCCTACACAGGTATGGAAGGATCATCTACTACAGCAGCTCATTATGGAACCAAGCTGCATCATTGCTCCTTTGACCAGTCAGGCTGTTTTAGGCTATGGCCAATGGGCCTCCATTCCCATCATTTGTGGATCAGGTGCAATTTCTTTCGAAGTCTATGTGCCCCTCTCTGTTTATTCCCATGTCTGCCTAAAATATTTCTTGTCTTTGCCTGGTCTAGCATTCTACTGCTTATACTGCAATCTATGCTGTTCAACTCAAAGTCTGTATCAAGCTGTCCTAACCATGTGGTGAGCACTACAGTATACTTTAAAGCATTATCCTTCCTCTACTGAACTTAACCTGTTCTCAAAATGGCATCTGCTTCCAGTAAGCAGCTGAAAAATTTCTTAACAGATGATACCAACAATGTCACCCATAAAGTTTGCCATACCTGCATACTGACAATGCACAGTATCAATGTACTTTGGACCTGGGGAATTTAGACCACCTCTAGCCTCTTTCAATGAAGTTGTCTCCTTTCGTGCACCCGTGTTCATGGTGTTTCCATGATTTCAACTTATAAGTTTTCTTTTCCAACTTGTTTGTATCAGTTATGTCATCCTGCGTTTAACTTCTCCTTTTCATCACCTTTAACTTTTACACATTCCCTGTTATTATCAATCTCAACATAAGTTGCAAGGCTTGGTTATGGTAGTGTCTATTAAGTGTTTCTAGTTACCATACAGAGATGATCTCTTGAAAGTTTCTCTAATGTGTCTGCAAAGATCTTTGCTCATTATGGTTTGGAATCCCTGTTTTCTTCTCGAAGTAAAACCTGCAAATAATGTCTTAATGAAGTCCAATGAAGATTTCCATCACAGCTGGACTATTTGTTATTCATATTTTATTCTATTATGACTTTACATATTTTCCATCGATTTACTCATCTATTTTGCTAATCAAAAAATTCATAAATCTATACCTATTTACCTTTCAAACTGGTGTGGGTTCATCACTATGTGGATGCAAACTTCTGTACTGGAACAATCTAATACTAATGATATCTGACCCTGCTCCCATTCCTAAGACAAACAATTTTTTCTTCTTTTCCAACATAATAGGGATTCAACAACTGTACACACTTTTGTTGTTTATACTATGATTCATTTCCCTCTCACAATTTTACTGGTAAAAAATGAAAACATTCCTTTTCTTCCTTCTTTGATGCTGGAGTGCTGTAGATCAGTTGGGTAGGAGGGTTCAATCACTAGAGTAACCATTAATCTGCTAAGTTTAAGTTTTATCAATGATGAGTGCACATGACACCATTCTATTTTCCTTTTCATCAATTCAAAGAGATACCAACTTACCCCTTCTATACTTTCCTAACAATGTTATGAGATGTTTTGTGATGTACCATGGTACTGTTGGTTAGAGGGAGATGAACAGGGTAGGGGTAAGCACAAACATCTGGGTTTACACACACTAGTTAAGCCTCAAACATGTAGTCATAAATTTCCCTGAGGCACAGTAACCAAAAACAAAGATTAATGCATATTATAAAGCTGTCTCCAAATGTATGAGGAGTGAGGTACATTAACTGAGTGTCAGGGAGGAGTGTGAGACACAGTATACACCCGTGTTAGAAAGGGTGAAACAGAAACTGACCTTCTCGTCAAGAGCCTTGTGATGTTCAAAGAGCGACTTAAGGGCCTTGAGAACCTCTACCTCTGAGGAGACACCAGACTGAGAGGCTGCCTGCCGCTTCACCACCGTCATCCGTAGTGATCGCTCATGCCGTGACACCAGGCATTCCAGGTGCTCCAGTAACAGCTGTAAAACATGGTGCGCTCAATGATTTCCAAACACGAACTTTATGTAAACTACTACACTGCCTAAGTATTACCATCACTGCATCAACTCCATCACCACACAAATATTGTGCCTGCACTAACTCCACCACCTTACAACTAAATCATAAGCAAAAGCTGAATACCGCACCAACTCACTCTCTCACCACAAACAACACCTCACAATTTATCACTTACAACACTTCATCAATACTTCACCTGAACTAACTTACCAATGGCCACCATTTTATCAGTATACCACTTTCTCTACCTTATTTCTAACCTCCCTTCACATCTCAGTTACACAATCAGCAACATCATCTCAGTAATACACCAAAGCACCATCTCACTACTAACCCAAGTGCACTGCCTAACCTAAACACTACTCTACAACTATTACACCAATACTATCCCATAATCATAACTACTGTATACCACCACCTGCATCATACTACTATCAAAGAAATATCACCACTTTACTACTGTGCTGCCATACATTAAACTTACACTCTCAATATCTCACTAATATATCTGTATCATATTACTATTACTAGCTATACCTGTACTTCCTTAAACTACTACTAAATCACCTTACAATTATGCCAACTGTGATACTACTACTGTTGCTACAACATCTTATTACCATCTCACTTGAACTACACCTGTACCACTTAATATCAATAATGCACCATCCTGATACTACAGCTACATCATATTACTTTTATTACACTTGCAACATCTCACTACTGCACATATCATCATTACTAATGCATCAGCTCATAACTACATCTGCACCAACTTAGAACTCACGCCACATCATCTTACAACTATCATTGAAGCACTTTACTACTATAACTACAACCTACCATTACAGCTGTAATGCCTTACTACTTATAATACAAGCAAGCCATCTCACTGTTACATCTACACTTACTAATACCCTACACTACCTTACTGATACACTTGCATCTTTACTACCACTAAATATGCACTACCTGACTTTTATTACCTTACCACTACAACCTCATCTCACAAATGAATGTGCATCATCTTTTTATTATATCCCAAACATCTCACAATTACTCCTACAGCAGCACTACCTTATTACCACCTACCTGTCAAACTTAAACCATATTTTATCTTTCTCTTTTTATGTTGAATACTCCAGTCACAGACAAAAGTACACATCAAGGCTGGGCCTTAATTGAAGTAAAGAGTGAATTATGAAACAAAAAAAGGAAAGGTCAAGGGAAAGTATCTACGAATTTTTGAGAGAGTAAAAGACCTGTCTTTCGAAATGTGCCAGGTCATGGCTATTGGGAAAGACATAAGAAGGTAGAAAGTGCCAAAGTTTCAATATGTAGGGAAAGGAGCAGGCATCAAAATTGCCCACCCTTGAGTTGCTGAAGGCCACATTGGAATATCACCTTGTTACTACTATTACACCTTAACCATATTATTACAACAGCATTACCTGAATACTGCACCTTAACCAATTTCTAACTTCAGCATAGACTCATGACTACATCAGAAGCACTCCATCACCACTGTTTTACTTCACTACTATCCCTGAACTATCTCTCTCAAATGCATATTGACATCTCTTGCTTGATCTGCATCTCATATTATCTCACTCAGCTCTTAAAGTTTGAATTCTGAATGGATTTTCCAGTGGTGTTGATGTATCCTTGCTTAGTTTAAAACTTCACTTTCTTCCTATGTCTCTCTTTATAACTCCTTTTAGCTTACACTGCAAAATGCAATACACACTTAGTTTTTTTCATACTATTCACCGTTTCCCGCATTAGCGAGGTAGCGTTAAGAACAGAGGACTGAGCCTTTGAGGGAATATCCTCACTTGGCCCCCTTCTCTTTTCCTCTTTTGGGAAATTAAAAAAATGAGAAGGGAGGATTTCCAGCCACCCGCTCCCTCCCCTTTCAGTCGCCTTCTACGACACACAGGGAATACGTGGGAAGTATTCTTTCTCCCCTATCCCCAGGGATAACATGCTTAGTACGTATGTTTAATTTATCCTGTAAATCCCATATTACACAACAGCCAAGTCTGCCTCCACTAGACTGAAACTACTGATCAGATATTCTGAAGATACTTTACTTCTCTCATTAGCAATTACCCTTGCAACACAAAGGGTGATTCACACCTTCAAGTCACCTTCAATGGTCAATCACTCCCACAGAACAAAATATCAATCACTTTAGGCATCACAAACAAATATATGACATTCATTCCCTACACTAATAACATCAACAAAAAAGCAACAAAACAAAACAGATATCCCAGCACAATAAATGGTAACAGATTTGGACAAGAAAAAGAATCTCTCAACATCCTCTACAAACAATTCCTATGCTCTTCTTCAAACTATGCCTCACCTGCCCGTTCTTCTATCCTGTCAAAAGAAAATATAACATATAACAAAGCTGCAAACTGCATAAAACTTTGCATCCAGAACAATCATTGGCTGCCTAGCAACCACAAACACTCATTGACTACACAATGAAACAAAGATCTTCCTAATAAAATCTCACCTCAGCACTAGACCCCACCCACCAAACCACTTCATAGGTGGGATGGTAGGCACTGAAATCTCCACAAAGAGGTGCTGAGTATGTTAATCAAGTACTGCAGTTGGTAAGCATACATGTATGGGCATGTGAAGTGAGAGGTATTTAGGTATTGGTTATGTTGTACTTAGCACTGAAATGTTATATATTCTATTTCCAATTATCCCACGACCAATTTCTAAAAGAGTTCTAGTGTTACCCAGGACCTTCCCAAATGTTCATGCAGTCTAAGGATATGGTGCTTCCAGTAGCAGTGAAATACAGGCACCTTTGGAGTGAGAAGTTCTTTGAAAGACAGTACTCCAAATGATACAACCTTGCCAAAAGTGACTTTTTGCTCGCAATGCAACCTTGAGAAGCCATAGCCCAGTAAAACCTATGTATTCCTTTTATTTTCTTTATTGATACTTACCCCAGGACGTATTTCTAAGAAAGAAATTTCTTTCCAAAAGGTTCCTGCAGCCCAAGGATATGCTACTACCATTAGCAGGGAAATCTACACTCTTTGTTGTGAGAAGTTCTTGGATGAGACAGTACTCCCAGTGATACAGCCTCGCCAAAAGTGACTTTTCACTTGTGGTGTAACCTCAAACAGGCGGATTCCAGAAACAACACATTTATGTATAGGGAATAAACCTCTCTTAAAAGAGCCTTCTACAATACATTTTTGTTCAACATGTCATTGAAAAAAAAATCCAACAAATATAAAAAAAAGAATCAATGAATATACCCAATGTCATCTTTGTTTACATTTTCTAAACAAATTGAGTGCAGCCCACAACAATTTGCATCAGTTAGTCTCAGTAAGTCTCTTTTTAGCTATCTAGTCTGATACTGGTGACTGCATCACCCTGGGGCAAACTATCGTATTAAAGATGATTCCTGAAGACCTTTTTGGGAAACTGACTTTACATGCCACAAAATGTGGTAGTAATCATGTCTTGTTCGATGAATAATACTGTTTCTCTCTGTTGCCACATATATTACATATTCATCATTCCATCACCTAGGATGAAAAAAAAATAGAAGCATGGAGTGAGGGAGGCTTTGGGTATTGAAGCATGCATAGTAGAGAATAAATTGTATCAATGATGTTTATGGGGAAGTGATGTGTTATCAATGGGTTGAGGTATACAAGGGAATGATGTGCTATCAATGGGCTGAGGTATTCGGAGGAATGATGCACTATCAATGGATGAATCAGGGCATACAAAGAAGTCATGGTAAACTAATGAATAGTCTGTGATGGTGGCTGTGGATGGTTTCAGTCTACTACAAACAACAATTATAAAATGAAGGTGTGCAAATGAGGCTATCGTTCATTTGTTCCTTGAGCTACCTCACAAACGTGGAAGATATGATTAGGAAAAAAATTTGCTGCATCATTAGAGGGTGTAGAAACAAAGTAACAGGGAACACAAAGTACAAGTGTAACTTACTCTGGTGTTGTTTCTCTCAGCCTTGAGCTCGGTGATCTCCTCATCCCGTTCCAGTAGCTGCTCTCTTGCCCCATTCAGCTCCTTAGTTAGTGTAGCAAACTCCTGTTGGGAACAAAAATACCATTAATATATGCATTTTTACATTTTTTTCTTTCCAAGTGACATTCAACATACATCCTTTATCTATCAGTAGTACCCATCAGAAGTACATGTATCGGTACATGCCAAGATTAATAAGATCATTTTTTCTCTCTGTTCCTACATAAAGTCATAAACCTATTGACTGCTAATGTGTTATATACAGAAATGGTTGCCCCTAGCTGCTGACTGTGAGTGTGTTGTATACGGTATATGGCATTCAAAAATCACTGGCCCAGTAATAAGGAAGCAGTGAGTCAGGAGGTAACCACTGGTATCTCAGGCTTTGTACCCATATCTTTTGCCCATATATTTTCAAACTAACTCCTCAGAAGCCACCAAAATTCGAAGGGGATAGCATGTTTTTGCACAGCCCAAGCAGCAAAGAAAATGTATAAAGATATTATCTCCTGGTTTTATAAATGATGAAACACATGTCATTGGGAATCATAAAATGTTTGCATAGTAAGATCAATACAATGTGCCATTTGGGGGGAAGCATTGCATGCCTGGGACTGTTGGAGCCTGTACATTTCATTATAAAATGTCATCAACACAAAAGTAATATTACTGCTTATGTGTGTACGAATGATTCCATGCATGTCGTAAAAGGCCTTTGAGGGAAAATCCTTATTTAACCCCCTCTCTGTTCCTTCTTTTGAAGCAAAGAATGGAGTGGAAGATTTCCAGCCCCCCCATTCCGTCTGCTTTTGGTTGCCTTCTACGACACGTAGGGAATACAAAGGTAGAATCTGAACTACTAAGATATGCTGCACTGTCAATTCAGCCCAAGTAAATAAATTTGGGTACATAAGTATATTCTTGCTATATATATCCTTACAAATGTTATCAAGGGCCTTATAACCCTAAAACTTGGTCTCAGACCAAACTGTTGTGCTGCTTCTCTGCTCAGTCAGGCTACTGGAGACTATAGCTTGTGGGCCCACATACCTATCACATCCTACCTGATCTGGAAGACTTTGTATCTCCATACTCGTCAACACTCTTTTGCAATTTTCTCACCAAACATCAAAGTGCAAGCAATGCATTCAACAATTTTGGGTCCCAGATGTTCATACTGTCTTTTCTTACGGTATACCTGGCATGTGTCTGGCATAGACTTCTGTGGTCTTCCACCCCCATAGCTCAGGCTGTGCCCAAGCTGCTGAGGTGGGATGATGGTTGATGAGCAGTTGGGAGTCACATTCTGCATGCCATTATGTCTATCACAGCCCAGCTGGTCTGGTACATGGTACAACTTGTACTAGGGCCTTCTTAAATTTCTCCACTGTACACTTCACAATTACCTATTTGTATTCCATGATATCCCATCTCCTGAGCTTTCTCTACTATCATACAACTTCATAAATCTATGTTGCTGTCTGCATTAAACAAGTCCTTACTCATCTTATTCCATTCATCCACAACTCAAACAATAAAAGTGCTTTTTTAAATATTTTTGACAAGTTTCATGCTACATATGTCCCTATACAGGACAAAAACAAATTGCAACCCTTAAAAAGGTGTAGACCTCCCAGCAAAGAAAAGTAAACCTGTCATATGAACAGGGCAGCACAGAACATAAACAAAAATAATCATAAGAGACCCAGGAAAAAGAAGAGAGGGCCATCAGTGAGACATAAAACCCACAAACTACTTTGTCATATGCAAAAAGCAAACTGACTACAATTTCCATTGGCCCACAAAGAACAGAAAAGGGCATACATATAAATGACTGCCAAAGTAGCAACACACTAAAAAACATTATGAATCAGCATTTGGTTAGCTGAAAAAAATCCTAAAAGACAAAAAAAGGCAACCTTCTTACTAAACAGTACTCTTACTGATAAACTTTACAGATCCCACCATCATGCCATAAGACATCAGGAGTTAAGAACATACCCATACAATCTACTGTATAATTAACATCCAAAAAACTAAAGTCTTTAAGAAAACAAATGAAAAAAAGATTTGCATAAGCACTATACATCCTCCGGACAAAAATTCTGCTCTGATATCATCGCTAAGAGTTTGAAGCAAACAATTCCAAGAAAACTACTAACTAATAGTGATGATGTCACACATCACAAAAAATTTTCAAGTACTATACTGTAAATTGACAGAATTCATCAAATCAAAAAATCTACAAGCTCTAAGACAAAATTATTCCAGGACAGGAAGATCAGTTTTCTTACAGTTGCTTGACTACTATGATAAAATCATAGTGGCAATAAAAACATGGAAATAAAGCTATTTCTAGCACCTCCATGGTAAAATGTCCAATGCTCCAGGGAACTGTGCTCACATTCCTTCAGTTCCTCATTCTTACAATTGAAATTGACACAAATAAGTTGCATCATTATATTCTTTGTAGATGATACTAGAATATGTCTAAAGATCTCATCAAAAGATATTACCGAGAAACTACAAACAGGAATAAACAAGGTTTTCCACTGTACTACTAAAAATATCCTGCTTTTCACTGGGAAATGTTCCAATTCCTCCTGCACTGGGAGAGTGAAAAATAGAAAAATAGTATAGCATACAAGAGAGACAGAGACACCATTAATTTGCAATGAACACAGCGAAAGACCTAAGACCATCTTAACTTCAGTGAACACAAGGACATAGCTGCCTTTTCCAAAAACATACTGGGCTGGGTCTTGGGGACTTTCAAGACAAAAGAAAAACCCACTAGCACTCTCTTGAATAGAATACAGTACAGCTGTTTGCTGACATCATCTCTCAGGGAGGGCAAAACTAAAGTTAGGAAGTGTGGCCCACATTAACACAGCAAAGGATCTGAACAACTGGGAATGACATTTTAATGCTCTAAGACTTTCACTCCATTCCATTTAGATGTTCTGCTAATTTGAACATATCTATTTATATCACCTATCCTATAAATATACTGCAAACAATTTCCATCCTCTGATATTCATTATTTGATTCCTTTCATTTAATTGTACAATATAAATTTGAATAATAAGGCCACTAGCAACTTCTGTGGAAATCAATTTAAGAAAAATTCTGGAAGGCATAGTTCCCTGCCTTCAGACAAAAATTTTAATTTTCTAAAAACATGAAAGGTATGGGAGACTGTAAAATATAAAATCAAGAAAGAACAAAAACAATGTGTTGAAACTAAAGTAGCATTACTGACTTCCTAATTTAAACTTCAGAATTTCAATTTTTCAAAAACATGAAAGGCATGGGAGACTGCAAAATATAAATTCAAGATAGAACAAAAACAATGAGTTGAAACTAGAGCAACATTACTGACTTCCTAATCCAAACTTCAAATCTCAAAGGGCAAATACAGTATCTAAATGATGTACCTGACCAGCCAGGTTGTGGAGGGTACATGGGTCCACATGCATTGGCCTTAAAACAGCCTTCTGATCAGAGAAGCAACAACTGAGTCTGAGCGCAGACCAACATGAGGGAGGTACATCAGCAAGTATGAAAAGAATCATGAAACAAGAAGGACAAGCATAAAGGAGATATAAGGGAGGGATGAGGGGGCAAGAGGGATGTGAAAAATGTGGATGGGCAAGCACTGCAGGGAAGAGAGGTGCGGAGATGTGAATATGGTAAAGGCAGATTAGAAAGGTGGCAAGAAGCAGTTGTGGGGGCTGGCACAAGGCAAGCATGACAACTGATGCAAGAAAAGAGAAGGCAGGGGCAAGGGCAAGGAAAAGGGGCATGAAGGTTGGAATGAGGCTAATGTGAGGGGACAGATGTCAGGAGACAAGGACAACACCTACCTGGAGAAGCACTGGTAAGTTTTCAGGTATATGTGTCCAGCCCAGCTGCCGGATGCTCTCCTCAATATTGTTATTAATCAAGCTGTGATAGTTGAGGTCGTTATCGATAAGGGAACAGGCAGGGGTGCTCCTATTATTGTTGTTATTGTTGTTGTTGTTGTTATTATTATTATTGTTGATGAGACAGAGGGTCAAGTTGTCAGAGGGAGTTACAGGGTCTACAGCACTAGGTGCAGAGGTCCTTTCATTAGAAGAGGCTGACATAGTGCACGGTACTTGAACAGTGCTCCTCAAAGCCTTCAATGATGACAGCAATGATGATGATGCCACTTTGCCAAGCCCTGATACTCCTAACTCTCAAAGATTCTGTTGACAATGGGACTGATGAAGGCACTTCACGAAGAAATCAAGCTCACATCTGTGATGGTGATGATATTGGGGCACTTCAACAAAGACTGAAGATTACACTTGCAGATGAAGGGCATGATAAAGAACTTGGTAGCACTTCAAGTAATGAGGTTTACACTTGCTGATGTTCATAGTAACAATGTAGGTAACATTTCACCAAATATCTAAAGCTCAAACTTATCAATGATGACAATGGTAATAAAGTTGGTAGCATTTCACCATGCAGCTAACACTTAATAATAACAATGATGGTAATAATGCTGGCAAAACTTTTTCAAGCACCAAGACTCATTTCTTCATGGTGATGATGATCATGATAATGATGATGCTGATGATGGCACTTTTAAGCATCAAGGCTCACACTGGTCAATAATGATAATGGTTATAATACTGGGAGCATTTCACCAAACAATGAATCTCACACTTCATAGTGATAATGGCAATATACTGCTGATGATGGTGTTTGCAGCGCAAAAATCAACCTCCATAACCATTACCAGCAATCATAACACTGTAAATCACTCAGGTCCATCTCTAAGATTAATATCTCTGCTTCATCCTACTATTGGGTCAAATATATTGTTCTTCCCTGGGAGCATGGTCACAGTTCTTATGATACTCCCTAACACAATTATTTGATAAATGTGATTAAACCGAGTTCTAAACAGAATTTCTTACTCTAACTGCAATAAGCCACACTAATGTCATATCTCCAAAAAAATACATGTACCAAAATGTCAGAAAATATGCAAAGCAACGCTGCCAAAATAAGTGAATAAACTTGAAAAACAGATAGCATCAAAATCTCAAAAATTAACAAAATCATTTTACTATGACAATGTATCAAAAACTTGAGAGAAACAAGTCAGTGTGAGATGTACAGTATTTTTTTGGAGGCAAAACATGATCCATTCCTCCACAGTTCTAAATACAGGCCTACATGACTCACCCACACTCCAACAATATCATAAAAATGTTCTAATATCACCTACTACTGTCCACTTCCAAGCCTATAATAGTAAAAAAGTTTAAAATAAAAAAAATCACAATGCAAATGAGGCAATATAAGGAACTAGCAACATCCACACTAAATCTTTTCTCTACAGAAAAGTCCTCCTGTACCCACCTGAGCATACACACAAATACACTTGGAAAAGCTCTAAAGTTAGTGTGATAAATGGCTGATGAGCTTTCTTACAGGTTGGTACAAGGTAGTGTGTATGGGACTCAGCGAAAGAAGCCCCTAATGTAATATCCTAATGTGAATATTACTAAGTGGAAAATATGCTGCACGAATCAGCACGTGCAAGATACCTAAGGGTCAACACTGTAGCTAATCTGTCACTACTGGAAAACAGAAGAACTGTTAAAGAAGTAAACTGTCTGTAGGCAAATCTTGAAACTGCATTAAAGTGTGAATATTACTAAGTGGAAAATAAGCTGCACGAATCAGCATGTGCAAGATACCTAAGGGTCAACACTGTAGCTAATCTGTCCCTACTGGAAAACATAAGAACTGTTAAAGAAGTAAACTGTCTGTAGGTAAATCTTGAAACTGCATTACAGTACTTGGATAAGAAATGTTTGGTATGTTATTCTATCTACATGTCAACATCTCTTGATGCCTATTCAAAACACATATTTGACATAAACTGGATGCTGTTCCTTAGCTCTGGATACTGTACCTAAAGAAGCACAAAGATAGGATGGAGAGGGTCTTAAAATGAGCAATCAAGATGTTATCTGAATAAAGACAGCTGACAGAGGAAAGATTGACCTGATAATGGCCATTATGCTCCTAAATCAACAGAATGAAGGAGACAAATTAACAGTTCTTCATGAAGTGCAGTGCCAGAGTTACCAAAGGCTATGATCAGAAGTTGAGAAAAATACTTAAGAAGGATGTAAAGATATACTGCTTTAGTGTAATACTAGTGGATGATTAGAATGGTCTAAGCAAGGAGATAGTGAATGCTAGTACCATACACAGATTTTAAAGTTTTCCTGATGGTATTAATAATATTAAAAATGGGGCTCCATGAGTGTACAGCTCTCATCCTATAATGTTCAAATGTCTGCTCACAAATATCAGGATAGCAATCAAACACAAAGATAAGGTATATTCAGCAAACTTTCACATCCTACAGTAAGCCAAAACTAGAATGAGCTGGAATGGATCCTTTGAACTTTCAAGACAAAAGAAGAAAAACCAAAGATGATACACTTCAAAGCCCTAATTCACTCACGAACAGATTATTGCTGCATCCTAACATTACCATACAAAGCAGGTGAAACTGCAGAATCAGACATTGTTCAGAGATTTTTCAATGCCATACCAACATGGTACAGGAACTAAATTACTGGAAATGACTGAAATCAATGAGAATGTATTCCCTGGATGCAAATGAGAGTATAACTTCATCTATACCTTTGAAATCCTAGAGGGCATGGTCCCGTACTTACACTTGGATAAAACTTTCTATTGGTACAACAGGCACGGAAGACAGTAAAATACTACCCCTGAAATCAAAAGATGAGATCTGCAGAAAAAGACAGAATGCCTTAAACATCCAGGGCCCAATTTTTCTACACATTCCCAGAAATTATCAGAAGCACCATGGGAGTTATGCACAGTGGAAAAGTTAAAGAGTGCCCTGAATAAGTATTTATAAAGTGCACCAGAACACCAGGGTGCGGAAGCTATATGAACAAGAGAGCTGTGAAATTCTCCAACAGCTTGAGTGACCAACAGTCCAACCCATTAGCCTGGGTTTAGTTTGGACTGTAGGAACAGAAGACCCCTTAAGACAGGCACAGTATACGCCATGCATACCACATAACCAACACCATCAATGGCATCACCATCACCACCACTATCACTGTTACACCCACAACCACCATTACCACTGCCATCATCACCATACTGGCACCATAAGTAAAATTGCCACCACATTTACTACGACACACACATACCACCTACCACTACCCATTTACCACCATCACTACACATCAACCACCTTCACTATACATTACACCAAACACCATCACCACCATACCCAACTCTAGCAACATCACTAATCCTCCCTCCCTCCCCCCCACTGTCTCAGCATCTTGACAGCGCCACACAAAATCAATATAGAGGAGTGGTGAGTGTGGCCATTGTGGTGGTGCCCCAGCCAGACTAGCAGGCAGCCTCCCTCTGCTGAGGTTATGACAGGAGACAGGTCATTTCCAGCTGGTGGGAAAGAGTCTCAGGCTGGGCAACAATAGCAGAAGGAACAGTTGGAGACTGGGAAACAATGGAGGGTGGGGATGGCTGTATTGGTAAGGTGGTCAAAACACCTCAAACACTATATCCTCTAACAGCAACTACTTTTGCTCAATAAGGCAACAAGGTTCATTTCTTACCCATCTAGGACTGATTCTAATCACATGTCAAGTATTCTTTTAAATTCCTCTGTGGTTAATTAATGTATGTTCTTATTTCTCCCAGCCATATAATGAATAGCTGTTCCAGCTTCCTGGTTGGGCTCTCAAGTATTTCTATCTGATATATTTTTGGTATGTTCTATGGTGTTAAATAACTTTTTCTGATTCACTTTTGGTATATTTGATGGTGTACTTGAAGACCTTGTAACTTTGTGTCTTCTTTGTTAAGAAGCTTTCAGTTATTACATATTTTCTTATATACCTTAAATTTGTTGCCATGTGCAAATCTTCATAACATTTCTCTTCTAACTACGCAACATAGTAACACTTCTTTCAGTCTTCATGATGGTTCATGTATTCCATCCCTTCAATTCTGCTTGTGAAGTGTCTCTTGAATTCTCTCTACTATGTTTATTCATTCATTCTGCTGGTGACCAAACAACACAACAATATTCGATTTTGCTTCTTATATTTTCATCAAACATTCTCACCAAATGATTTCTATTTCTATGATGAAAGTTCTCAGAATTAAACCACTCATCACTTGAAATCACACATATTCAGTCTGTCTGTCTATTAATAAATATATAGTAATGTAACAGTGAACACTGAAACACTCATTATTACTCTATTCAAAACATAAACTAATGGACAGATAAGTCTAAGAAATATCAATTGTTAACATCATTTAACTGTAACTGATACATAACAGAGGAAAATATGATCAAAACCCTAAACACAGTATTTTCATATAATCAATATATATCAAATGGGAGATAATGTTTTGTCTACAGAACAATTAGAAAAAATCTGAACTACAAGTTAGATATCTTTAACATTCATCTATCAGCTAAAATCAACAAAGATATGACAAAAAAAACCTGCATTTTTATATTCATTAATACTCACTCTTGAGTCTTTCACCAATGATAATGTAGACAGAGGAAGATACCATAAATGAATACATAATATTCACTTATGTAGAGTACATTAAGTTATACTGAATGATATGACTGCACAACAAATGAATAAAGACTTTGGAGAAGGAATATTCATATATGTACGGTACATTAAGTTATACTGAATGATATGACTGCACAACAAACGCATGAAGACTTTAGAGAAGGAATAAGTATGCAGTTAATGAATCTGTCTTTAAGCAAACTGTTTATTGCTAACATAGGTAAGTGAATGAGAAACGAGAGAACGAATCATACTGTTGGTACAACAAGATCACATGACAGATGATCATGTGACTGTTGGTCACTGGGTCACACACACTCATCATACTTATTCACAACACTTCTTTCACAGTTGTTCACAGTTTCCTATGTTAGTGTGACAGTCCCAGGAACAAAAGAAGAAAAGGCTTCAATAATTCATATACATTCTCTAGCAGTCATATGCAATGCAACAATAGACCCCTATCCACAACCAGGCTCCACAGACCTTACTTTGGTTTCCCCCAGCTGCTTTACAAGTTCTGGTTCAGTCCTATGACAGCACATTGCACCTTGTATACTACATCACTCCAATTTACTTTATCCTGTGCACACCTTTCACCCTCATCCATGTTGAGGCCCTGAGTACTCAAAACATTTGCTCCATCATTCAATCTCCAATGCAATCAAATCCTTCTCCTCGCCCCTTCCACTTCTGACAATCATGTCCTCTTTGTCAACCTCTCCTTACTAATTCTCTTGATGTCCAAACCATTTCAGCACACCCTCTTCAAGTCTCAATAATATTTTTCTCACTATCACTCTCTCTCTTACCCTGTCATTGCTTACTTGACCAACACTCCTCACATTACCAACTGTCCTCAGGCATTTCATCTTCAACCCATTCACCCATTTTTTGCCCTCCCAGTGACCTCCCTTTCCACACATTCTTCACTGTTCCCAGAACCTTTGTTCTGTCACCCACCTAATGACTCACCTCAGCTTCTGTGGATCCATTTGCAGCCCCGTCCACTCCCAGATATATAAAACACTTTACTTCTTCCAAGTGTCATCAACAAACAACAAATGACTCACTTCCCAGCCCACAACTCCCCCATCCCTACAGACTCCTTATCTGTCCTCTCTCCAAGAACCCTGTATTCACCTCTCTCACCACCCTCATCCATACACTAATTGAAACAGTTATAACAACATCATACACCCCTGCTGCAGACCCTACCTTCACCTGGAATCACTCAACCTCCTCCCTACGTACATGCACACTCATACAACAGGCATGGTAGATCTACAATATTACCCCTAAAATCAAAAGGTGCAATAAGCACAAAAAGGAAAGATACACTGAACATCCCATGTTGAAGACCATTCAACATACTGCCTTTGGACATCAGAAACACTAAGCAATGTAAAATGGATAAATTTGAGATGGGCCCATGATAACCTTTTATAAAGTGTACCAACACAGCCAGATTGTTGTGTATTATAAGTGGGCCTGCTTCCAACAGCTTGGTAGACCATTGTCCCAGGGCAGCAGCTTTGCCCCTGCCCAAACTATGGGGGCTGAAAACCCTAAGTCCACACTTGGTATACCCTTTGCCCCATAAACATTTCCCTAAGGCCACAACACTTTCCCTTGGGCTCCACCCATCCTCCCCAGCTTCAACTCCCTCAAGGCTTCATCCTCAACTCCAGTAACCCTCCTTTTAGGCTCCATCCTTTCATCCAAGCACCACTTCCTTTGGACTACATCCTTCATCCAACACCCCTAACATCGGTGTTCCACCCTCCACCCCAAAAATCCTTCATCCTTTCACTCAGCAACTCTCCCTTTGAGCTCTAACCTAACATTGGCACCATCTTTCACCCAAAGTAACCCTTACCTCAGGCTCTCTCCTAGCATCTCTCCTTAAGGCCATCAATCTTCATCTTCAGCACCTCTCCCTAAGGGCTCCACCCTTTACATCTCCCCTCAGGCTCCAACTCTCACCCCAGCACCCTCAATCCCTACCCCTAAACCCAAGCACTACTTCAGTTGGGTTCTATCCCTCATCTCCAGCACCTCTTTCCTTTGGTTCCAGCCTAAATCCCCCTCTTGGACTCAATTAATCCCCAGGACCCCTTCCCTTAGGCTCCATCCCTCACCTCCCTTGAGTTCCATTAATCAACCCCAAAAACCTCTCGTCTTTGGTTCCTCCCCTCGTTACCTTGCACTCTTAGGCTCCACCCCTCATCCCAAATTATATGTTTGCATCCGATTAGATTTTTTTCATCTTGTTATTAAAATATTTCTTGTTATAAAATGTACTGTACTGCTAATATTAGATTCTGTTTATTTATAAGATGAAAACATAAACCAATGATCAGTATGTTTCTAGTTATAATGGCGTTTATCTTCATCATAGGAGTAAGCTTTCCATGCAACAAATCTATGTTGAATATGCATAGATTAAAAGTTTCCTTTTGGAGTACGTTCTGTAAAGTGCTGAACTGCAACTCCAGACTGAGGGATCTCTGGTGACAGATGATGATTTGAATGGCTCTTCTTCCTCAACTGGAGGACCTGTGCGTTTAGCGGCCTCTAACACGTAGGTGTGTAGATGTTTACCGAGTAGTGGCGCAGGAGGTTCAAGTGTCTTCAGTTCTACAAGAATGTTGAGGCACTAGATGCAGGATCTGACGTGTTCTCTCACGATCGTAGATCAGATCATTCGAAGATAAAGTCGTCGAGGTAACCCCATCGAGCAGTTGGATCCACCAGAGAATCAATTATGACGATAAGGAAGCACAAGAGTTCCTTCTTTTGTGCCATGCAGGGCTGCCACAGCTGGGTGACGAGTGTAGGGTAGAGATGACACCCTCGGATGCGAAGTCACCACGATGAGGCGAGACGAGATGCGTCCATCATTGGCGGTACGACCACGGGTTGCGTTCCCGGTACGCGACACCTACCTCCGCTGGTCTGAGAATGCCACAGAAACAGAACTAACAGAAAGGGGAAAACAGAGCCGAGACAAATATCCCAGCTGAGCCGACGGCCCCGCGGCTCCGGCCGACTTACCACCACGCCTCGACGCACACCATCAAACTAACTCAACGCTTACGAGGACTTGCTTGTGCCTGAATTTCTTTAAGTTCACATGGGTACAAAGGAAACTGAAAATTCGTGTATGAAAATTCGTGTATTATGCAATGTAGAATAATAAAAACATCCCCCAAGTATCAGCAGAGGACTAGAAAATGAAAAGATCAACCTTAGCAAACAAGATATAGTACCTCCTTTCCCGTCCTCTCTCAGAATAAGACGATAAAATAAGACCTTGAAAATGGAGTTAAGGTCAAGAAGAAAGTCTCAGAGGTCTTCTATCCCCATAGTTGAGTTTGGGACCAACCCCAACCTGTCGTGTTCTCCAGCAAACACAGATCTATCGGTCATCTCTCTCAGATTTCATTTTGTTTCTTCGCACGTGACAAGTACTTCATAAATGACCTCTCTCTCTCTCTCTCTCTCTCTCTCTCTCTCTCTCTCTCTCTCTCTCTCTCTCCTCTTCGTCGTATAACTGGGTCTAAGGTTACCCCTCTCCCATTTCTTCCAGGAGGTTTGTTTTTCCTACATCAGTGGATTCTTCCACAAGGTTTACCACTTGTCACCTCCACCTTGAGTCCTTCCAGCGGGCAGACCTCGCGGGAAGCAGTAGTCCTCCCAGCAAGTAAAATCCAATTTAGAGTTCCTCCCAGAAGGTAGACTATAGGTATGCAGTAGTCCTCATAACAAGCAGACGCCGGGAAGCATTCGTCCTCTCAGCAGGTAGAATCTACGTAATCAGTAACCCTTTAAGCAGGTTAACACCATGCAAGCAACAGCCTTCTGAGCAGGAAGACTATGTGTAGTCCTCTCAGCACGTAGACTAAGTAAACAGTTAACCTCTCAGCAGGGAAACTCTAGGTAAACAGTAGTCTTCTCAGCAGGTTGACAAGGTAAGCAGTAATCCTCTCAGCAGGCACACACAAGGTAAAACAGTAGACCTCTCAGCAGGCAGACTGCAGGTAAGCAGTAGCCTCGGAAACCCAGTCCCAAATATATTGATCTCTGAAGAGCTTCAAACCACCACACATAAAGTGGAGACGACAAGTAAGAAACAATAGCGTAGCTCTAACTACCAACACCAGAAGCAGCTCCAGCAAACTCGTGTCAATGAAACATTGAGACAGCGTGACAAGTTTTTCCCAACCTCATTCACCAAATAACAAAACCAATAAAGACGAAATAACACACTGGGCTTTCTCATTACAAATAACGTGGACCTCACTTGTGACATCATCATACGAAACATCCTGTACTCTGGTCACAACCTAACTGTACTACGCAGTGACTAAAGTTTTCGATGCCAAACCGCCTACGCCAAACACATGCACCCACGTAGGCGTATTCAGCAATCTCTGTTCTTGGCAAGCGAATAAAATGGGACGAGATGTGGTCTATGGTATGTTTGTAACACAAAGGGAAACCACGCAGAGCACCCTGACAAAAGAGGTCTATGTTAAAGACGTGAACACTTCGAAAAGAAAAAAAAAGGAGATTGAAAATGTCGAGCAATAAAGACGAACGTTATACATGAGGCGAAAAAGAACTAGCGGACCTCAAAAGGCCGACAGCTCACACATCAAAGGAAAGAAAACCGGTCAAATGAACGATTCATATATCCCAGGACAACATGGTTTCAGGGCGGGAAGATCTTGCCTCTCACATGCTTGACCACTTGTGATTTACGCAATTTTTGCTAAAAGCAGTTGATAAATGTGACTATGGAGTCATAGCACATAAAATGCATTAAGATGGAAATAACCTGGAAAAAAAAATATGAAAAGGTTATATATACCTTTTTAACCAAGAAATCACAAGCCGGGCCATTTCTAGTGCCTCCACGGTACCCCTACTGACCTTGATACAATAAATGTTAACGAACGAACTTTCAGCGAGCACTCTTTTAGCGAACACAGTAATGCAGTTACCTCTAGAGCGATGGTGGGATGGATCCTGCGACCTTCCAACACAACAGAACGAAAAAAAAACCACTGATGATACTTTTCGAGGCGTTAAGTCTCTCATGAACAGAATACTGCTGTGTTCTACCATCACCCAGTGAAGGACGCTAAACTGCAAAATCAGGTGTTCAGAGATCCTTCACGGCCCACATTAGCGAGGTCGAGAAACTAAATTACTGAGAACGCCTGAAATCCCTGAGGCTGCACTCCCTGGAAAATCCGAAAAAAAAAAAGGCAAGGGTCCCCAACTTAAACTCCCAAACAACTTCCTGCAGGCACGACTGGCAAGGAAGACGGCAAAATACTAATTCTGAAATCCAAAGTCGCGATATGCACAAAAGGAGAAAGCACCTTAAAACACCATGGACCCCGAGGCTGGTCAACACCTTGCCTTGCAACCACCAGAAACACCATAGGATGCACAGCGGAGAAGCTTAAGGGTGGTGCCCTGGACAAGTACCTATGGAGTGCACCAACCCAGCCAAGCTGGTGGAGCTAAGTGGGCCTGCGGGTTGCGTCTGGAAACAGTTTGATCGTCCTATGACCTCACCCGTGCTGTTAGGGTAAAAGACCCCCGAAGAATATATTAGTCCTCTCAACTGGAAGAAAAAAGGAAAGCAGTTGCCCTCTCAGCAGGTAGACTCCAGGTAAGCAGTAGCCTCCTTCGCTTCCAGACTCCAAGTAAGAAGTAGCCCTCTTCGCTTCCAGATTCCAGAAAAGCAGTAGTCCTCTCCATTTCCAGGCTCCAAGTAAGCAGTAGCCCTCTCCGCTTCCAGACTCCAGGTAAGAAGTAGCCCTCTCCGTTTCCAGACTCCAGGAAATCAGTAGCCCTCTCCGCTTCCACACTCCAGGAAAGCAGTAGTCCTCTCCATTTCCAGACTCCAAGTAAGCAGCAGCCCTCTCCGCTTCCAGACTCCAAGTAAGAAGTAGCCCTCTCCGCTTCCAGACTCCAGGAAAGCAGTAGCCCTCTCCGTTTCCAGACTCCAAGTAAGAAGTAGCCCTCTTCGCTTCCAGATTCCAGAAAAGCAGTAGCCCTCTCCGCTTCCAGACTCCAGGAAAGCAGTAGTCCTCTCCGCTTTCAGACTCCAGGTAAGCAGTAGCCCTCTCCGCTACCAGACTCCAGGAAAGCAGTAGTCCTCTCCGCTTCCAGACTCCAGGTAAGCAGTAGCCCTCTCCGCTTCCAGACTCCAGGAAAGCAGTAGCCCTCTCCGCTTCCAGACTCCAGGAAAGCAACAGCCATCTCAAGAGGGAGACACCGGGAAGGCGGTAGCCCTCTCATCAGACAGGCTCTTGGTAAGCAGATGTGGTGACCTGAGCCTGCCGACATGGAGGGAGAGAGAGAGGGAGGGAGGGAGGGAGGCGGTCGGCGGCGGGTCGGTCGAAGCTTCCCTCTCCGCCCAGCTGGTCATCACTAACACATGCTTAAAGAGCAACTGCCAACTGCCGCGTCATCCACGGGGCGCCCCTCACACTCTCATACCAAGTTATATAAAATCTACCTACTTAAAGGCCTCCCCCATGTAAACATGACAGTTCCATCCAGTGGAAACCCATACATTCCATACAGCGTTTCCAAAACAGACCGGAATACAGTACTATGGTATAAGGCGTAAGCAGCTGAACACTACAAAAACGAAATGACAGACCATTAAAGAATGCTTGAAGGATTCAACTTCAAGATTTCCGAGCAATGTCTACCAGCTCACGTAAATTGGCAATGACCTACAAGGGTGAACGTGGCTCCTGAAACTCTCCAGTCTGGCCGGGGAGTCCGTCCAAAGACCCTCCAACTCTAAAGGGAGTGCATCTGGAGACCCTCCGGCCCCAGGAGAGTGCGCCCACGACTCTTCAGCCCCAGGAGAAAGCGTTCAGAAACCCTCCAGTCCCAGCAGAGTGCGTCTAGAAACCCTACAACCCCAAGAGAGTGCGTTCATAGATCCCCCCCCCCCATCCCCCAACCTCAGGAGAGTTCATCTAGGGACCCTAAAGCCACAGCTGACTTGCATTTCAAAACACAACACACGTGGGGCCCACACACACACACACACACCACTGGACAAGAGTGTGTCATGTGACGTATAACACGTGGCTTATATATACATAAACACTTTCCCCCTTACTACACCGGACCCATACACACTACACCGCTACCACTCATTCCTGTCCTTATCCTCGTGAGCACGACGGTACGCCTCGTGAATTCAATGGCACGTCCCGTCAGCACGACGGTACGCCCCTTTTTAAGCACGCCGGTGCGACCTGTAGAGTATGATGGCCTGGTCTCCGACACGTCCCTTAAATCATCTGATAAAAGACCAGGCCATCACACCAAAGGGTCGTACCGTCGTGTTTTAAAGGGGTTTGGTCACATCTTGTCAGAAGGTTGGAGGAAGAGGCGCGTCTTCTGCACGTCAATGTGTGTAAGACTCTTGGGAGATGGCCAACCCAGGTCGTCGTTCAAGACTTGTAGCAGCAGTCACCAAGCCTTCATGTCCTTCTCCCACACCGAAGCGGCCTGGCCCACTGCCGAGGGAGCCATCTCCTTGCTTCGTGAATACGTTAAGCGGCTAATGATCCGTGGACAACCTCGCTACTTAGGGTATATAAAGTCCTGAGTTCCCGGATGTGCTGACTGTCTTCACTGATGGCGAAGGAGCGACTGCCTTCTACAAGACCTGGAACTGGCCTAAGTCTATCCCTATCCACAAGCACACGGCAGCGAGGACACGATACGCTACAGGAGACACACTCACTGGTGACTCTAGGCCACAACTAAGGCTGAGGTCCAGGCAGGAGACACCTGGTCATTTCTATGAATATTTCCAAAGGCGGTGGTCGGCTGCCGTGCGTGAGACGTGGGCTCGGCCGTCCTGGGAGGACAAGGCCGCACCACGCACTCCAGCCGCACTCATAAACATTGTGGAGTCGGTCTGTTCCCCCAGAGCACGACGGTACGGCCCTTGAGCCACGACGGTGTCAAATGAGCACGGCGCCACGACCTTAAAGCAACACGGGATAAACGCCGGGTATTGATACCTTGGGCCTCTGTCCTGACCCTTCCAACACAGATCAAAGGTCGAGCCACAACACCCAGGGGACGTTACCGTTATTTTCAAAAGGGGGGGTCAAGAATCGCCACCGACAACAGCCGCCAAACCAAAAATCTTCAAGTACTAGACGCAAGTGTTCGTCACCAGGACCGAAAATCGGAACCCCAGCTTCATTAATCTAAACTCGTCTTTAAAACCACCAGATGATTCGCAGTCACAGGACTCCAAGGAACAATTAAAGGAGACGGCGCCTTCCATTCTAAAAAATCTAATCCCGATCACGTTCCCTCTACGGCAGGCATATCAGCTTACCACGCCCACAACGAACAGACTGCGAGAGGAAACAACACCGCAGCTAACAAAACTTTCCACAATCTGCAACAAACGTATGCGTGGACAAAGGGATATTCCAGGCCGTAACAAGTCTGTTCCCATCCAGCGCATCACAGAGCAAACGAGAAGGGTATATTTTACGATGGTGTTTGAGGTCTTTTCGTTATTAGGGATAGGTATGAGGCCTTATCTTACCTACGTGCACCTTACGCTGATTTCCAAGGCCTTCTACCCCTAGAGCTATGGGATGGGACTTTACCTTACCTACCTGGGCCTTACGATGGTGCGCGGAGGTCTACCTAACGTTTATGTCTCTCCTCGTCTTGAAAGTTCGCAGGATCCATCCCACCATCCTTCCGGAGGAGGGAGGCCACTGTTGTTGCCTCTGAAGGTTAGCTCGACTGTTTAACATTTCCTACGTGGTCTTTCACATTACGGTTTACGACAGCGTCTGGGGTGAACCAAAACTTTCATTCACAAATTGTTCCCCCAGCGGCACCGACAGGCATGGAAGACCATACGACATTATCACTGAACGCGAGATGCATGAGATGACCCACCCACCCCCCCAGTATCTAGGGGGGGTAAGACGATGCAACACACTGCCGGTGCATATCAGAAACACTATGGGGTGTACAGCGGACATATGTAAAGAGGTCCTGGTTACGTATTTCAAAAAGTGTACCACGTCTCCAAACTGCATGGATGATGAACGACACAACTCTAAGAACTTGGCTCTAAAATACGCTATGAGGTTAGAGGACCTCCAGAAGCCAACTGTAGGTACACACAATTCGCCACCATCACCACTTTCAAAATTAAGGGAATGAAACACGAGGAAAAAAACACAACACCATTTCGAGTCCATACCGCTTTACTCTGTAATGCCCAGTACACAATGTCAACATTATCTCTGAGCAGAAAACCACATCCAACCTGCACTATAAACACACACACACACACACACACACACACACACACACACACACACACACACACACACACGCTCCAATGCAACAGAAATGCGAAAGGTCACACAACTCGGACTGAAAACGGCACTGTGAACAGGACACGGTCGCTAAAAGTCACCACTTACTCACGAGAGGGAGGGAGGGAAAAAAAAAAAAAAAAAAGAGAGACTGATAAACCAAACGTGGAAAAATGAAATGCAACAAAAAATAAAAATATAAATGCATATATATATATATATATATATATATATATATATATATATATATATATATATATATATATATATATATATATATCACACTGGGGAAAAAACAGAATGAAAAACAGAAGGACCAAAGTTTCGAGGAAGGTAAACACCAAAGAATATTGACAGATGGGGGACGTTTAGCCTTTGACTCTCATGTATTTTTCCTTCGGTGAGAACAGCAAGGCCGGGAAGCCCTGCTGTACACTGTACACTTGTGATCACCCAGGCAGACGGGGGACGGCCCTGCTGTACACTGTACACTAGTGATCACCCAGGCAGACGGGGGACGGCCCTGCTGTACACTGTACACTTGTGATCACCCAGGCAGACGGGGGACGGCCCTGCTGTACACTGTACACTTGTGATCACCCAGGCAGACGGGGGACGGCCCTGCTGTACACTGTACACTTGTGATCACCCAGGCAGACGGGGGACGGCCCTGCTGTACACTGTACACTAATGATCACCCAGGCAGACGGGGGACGGCCATGCTGTACACTGTACACTTGTGATCACCCAGGCAGACGGGGGACGGCCCTGCTGTACACTGTACACTAGTGATCACCCAGGCAGACGGGGGACGGCCCTGCTGTACACTGTACACTAGTGATCACCCAGGCAGACGGGGGACGGCCATGCTGTACACTGTACACTAGTGATCACCCAGGCAGACGGGGGACGGCCATGCTGTACACTGTGCACTAGTGATCACCCAGGCAGACGGGGGACGGCCATGCTGTACACTGTGCACTAGTGATCACCCAGGCAGACGGGGGACGGCCCTGCTGTACACTGTACACTAGTGATCACCCAGGCAGACGGGGGACGGCCCTACTGTACACTGTACACTTGTGATCACCCAGACAGACGGGGGACGGCCCTGCTGTACACTGTACACTTGTGATCACCCAGGCAGACGGGGGACGGCCCTGCTGTACACTGTACACTAGGGATCACCATGACAGCACGGAGTATGGTCCTGTTGTACACACTGTACACTAATGATAACCAAGGCAGTACGGGGTAAGGCCCTGACGTACACACACTGTACACTAGTGATCGAGAGAGCACGGGGACGGCCCTGATGTACACACTGTACTCTAGATCACCATGACACCACGGGGGACGGTCCTTTTGTATACACTGTACACTAGTGATCGAGACATCACAGGGAAGGGCCTGTTGTACACCCAGTACATTAGTGTTCAAGACAGCACGGGGGACGGCCCTGTTGTGCACAATGTACATGAGATCAAGACAGACCGGGGGGCGGCCTGCTGTACACTGTAGATCAAGACAGCACGGAAGACGGCCCTGTGGTGTACAATGTACATGAGATCAAGACAGATCGGGGGGCGGCCTGCTGTACACTGTACACTGGTGATCAAGACAGCACGGGTGACGGGCCTGTTGCACACACTGTACACTAGTGATCAATAAGACAGCACGGGGACGGGCCTGTTGTACACACTGTAAACAAATGATCACGGCAACACGAAGAACGGCCCTGCTGTACACACTGTACAGTTGTGATCACCAAGACAGCACGGGGGACGGGCCTGTTGTACACTGTACACTACTGATCACCAAGGTAGCACGGGGAACGGCCTGCTGTACACACTGTACATTAGTGATCACCAAGAGAGCACGGAGGACGGGCCTGTTGTACACACTGTACACTCGTGATCACAAAAACAGCACGGGGAACGACCCTGCTGTACACACTATTCACTAGTGATCAAGGCAGCACGGGCGACGGGCCTGTTGTACACACTGTACACTTATGATCACCAAGACAGCACTGGTGACGGGCCTGTTGTACACTGTACACTCGTGATCACAAAAACAGCACGGGGGACGACCCTGCTGCACACACTGTACACTAATGATCAAGGAAGCACGGGCGACGGGCCTGTTGTACACACTGTACACTTATGACCACCAAGACAGCAAGGGTGACGGGCCTGCTGTACACACTGTACACTAGTAATCATGACACCACGGGGAATGGCCCTGTTGTACACTACACTAGTGATCACCAAGACAACACGGGGGACGGGCCTGTTGTACACACTGTACATTAGTGACCACCAAGACAGCACGGGGGACGGGCCTGTTGTACACACTGTACACTCGTGATCACAAAACAGCACGGGGGACGAACGGTCCTGCTGTACACAATGTACACTAATGAGAAAGGCAGCATGGAAGACGGGCCTGTTATACACTGTACACTTATGAACATCAAGACAGCACGGGTGACGGGCCAGTTGTACACACTGTACACTAGTGACCACCAAGACAGCAAGGGGGATGGGCCTGTTATACACATTGTACACCAGTGATCACCAAGGAAGCACGGGCGGGCGACCCTGCTGTACACACTGTACACTCGTGACCAAGACAGCACAAGGAAGGGCCTGTTGTACACAATGTACACTAGTGACCACAGAGACAGGACGAGGGACGGGTGTTGTACACATTGTACAGTAGTGATCACCAAGACAGCACGGAGGGCGGGCCTGCTGTACACACAGCACACCAGTGATCACTACTGGCCCAGAGGTCATGTACGACACAGGAGGTCACAGAAATCGTCTGGTATAAAAGTAAACATCATCATCGTGGGTCGGCCTAATGCGTGTAATGTGTTGGCGGCTAGAGTGGTGGGTGGGAGGAGCGGTGTGAGGCGCGGCCCATAACACACAACAGTGAGGCATGGCTCGGGGGCTGGCACTGTCCTGTTCCCTTCCCGCCCGCTCCCGACAACCCCTCCCACATCCCACACCCTGCCCGCAGCACCCCCACAGCCCGCCCGCACCCCGACACCCCCCCACAGCCTGCTCGCAACCACCCTCCCACACCTCAAGATTCTGGCATCAACTCTGGGTGTTGAAACAACGGGATTTATGGAACGGAATAATCTACGTAACCCGGGCGAACAACATGGTGTTGGGCGAGAGAAAGAAAGCTCTGGCCTCGTAGTTGCCTGTCCGGTATGATACGATGGTTGAGGCTCTGGAAAGCGAACGAACAAGTGATGTGATTTACCTAAACTTTACGGAACCATCTGATAAACGTGTCGGCGGGGGGTCACAGCACATACATGTGTAAAATGGGAACGAACAGAAACAATGAGATGTGGATGTACGGCTTTTGAACTCAAAAGATCACAACACATACACATAGACCACGCCATCTCCAGTCCCTCCGGTGCCCGGCGACAGTTTGTCTTCTAAACTATTCTAATATGGGCCTCTGGTGACTAGCTGAGGATGATGTCGACTGCCAAGTCCTTCTCACACAGGTAATCATAAAGCTTACTTCCTGATGATGATATAATCATAATGACGTCTTCTTTCACATTATGTGACCCCCTATAACTTGTGTGTCTACTCACCTGTGTGACTCACCAGTGTAACTCCTCACCTGTGTGACTCCTCACCTGTGTGACTCCTTATCTGCGTGACTCCTCACCTGTGTGACTCCTCACCTGCATGACTCCTCATCTGCGTGACTCCTCACCAGTGTAACTCCTCACCTGTGTGACTCCTCACCTGTGTGACTCCTCACCAGTGTAACTCCTCACCTGTATGACCCCTCACCTGTGTGACTCCTCACCTATGTGACTCCTCACCAGTGTAACTCCTCACCTGTGTGAATCCTCACCTGTGTGACTCCTCACCAGTGTAACTCCTCACCTGAGTGACTCTTCACCAGTGTAACTCCCAACCACTGTTACTCCTCACCTGTGTGACTCCTCATCTGCGTGACTCCCAACCAGTATGACTCCTCACCTATGTGACTCCTCATCTGCGTGACTCCCAACCAGTAAGACTCCTCACCTGTGTGACTCCTTATCTGTGCGACACCTCACTTGCGTGACTCATCCATGTGACTCCTCATCTGTATCATCGACCCTCTCCCTTGCGTGTCAACTTACCTAGGTCACTGTTGTCTCCTACATACAACAAATCATTACGATCCTTCGCAGCAGCTAGGCTGCACTAGAATTTAGCAATGCACAGACTTGCTACTGAGCAGGACTTACCTTTCATTTTCTATACGAGAGCTCACTCCTGACCAGCAGGTAGCTCGTATATCTGTAGTTACATTCTTAAATCCATGTAAGACAGTGACTCACCTCCAGCCAACCCAGTGACGCGCTTTATCTCTCATCGCAACGTTATCTCCTCCTTACCTGAAACAAGAAAATGCTTTTCAAAAACTTCATCCTCATTCAACTCCGCTAACGACTACCTGCTATATCAGCATCATACTGTATATCTACTTACGGCCGGTGGCACCGAGAGTCTAAAACACGTACGAAATGATGCCATTAACCCATGCTGCACACTACCAACAAATTACTAAAGGAGAACACTCGATCCTAAAAACATCAGAAATTACATTCATCTAAATAGTCTTTCAATATAAAAACAATACCCAACCAGCAACAATTACCGTCAGCCAGTGTTAGTAAAAGAGGTGTTCCCTCCACTGATTCGACTGATTCTGTGGAATTTGTAAAGCGCTGGAACCTAATGGTTATTCAGCTGGTTTTTTTTCTTTTTTTTTTTTTTGCAGGAAAAGCTATGTAAAAAAAAAAAATTAAAACTACTGACACAGAATCATTGGCTCACTTTATGAGATAAAATTGGCCAGGCTCGTTAAAGCCAAAAAGTATTTAACACGACTTTTCGTACAAAAGAAGTAAGTGTTTACTCAACCAAGCCCTGTGTAGACCCGCTCATAGTGGAAGCCTCGCTTTCTTACAGCATTCACTGAATCCACCACTGGCCCAGTAGCATAAACGGTTAGACCCGGAAATGCCTCATCAAAACATATAGAATTCAACTGCCTTCAGATCTGATACACTAAACACCTGATGGGTAAATGACGTGTTTGTCTTTATACTAACTATATATATATATATATATATATATATATATATATATATATATATATATATATATATATATATATATATATATATATATACATACATACACACAACTTCCATCAAGACAAATGTGAGAGTTGGAGTGATTTGTGAAACACAAGCCTAAAGTTAGACATTTATATTCGAAACATTTCGACCCTATGGCCTTTTATCCATGGCCTGACCAAAGAAAAGAAAAAATCTAGTTGCCTTCAAACCGATCATCCGCTTGGCGTGGCGGAACTCAAGTCCTCCAACTGGTCAAGCCGCCTGTCAGGCCCCGTTCCCGCTCTTGATAACCAATCACGTGGCGAAACCTGTACCGCAGTCCTTCCCCACGACGCACAGCCCGCCCTGCTGTTCATGGAATCCTCTAGAAGTATGTGTGCTGACTTCTAGGGATTTCTTGGTGGCCTTATCCGTACCTCTCCAATATCTCACGTGCCCCTTCCTAACTAGGGAGGCGAGTCGTCTGTTCAACGAGTGTCAAATCCTGCGTTTCACGTCCTAAGCCTTCTAACATCCATTCTGTCTTCGCTAAGAGCATCTGTCCAATCCTCAGCCAGTCTCAACGGTGTAAGATTTCTCACAACAGTTTCACACCGCTGACCCCTCTCACGCCTGTTATCTTAACAGCCCCTTACTTCTGAAGTAGTTGCAATGCTGATACCCCGTATTCCTCAAATAATCATTGCTAGGCTGCTTGGAGCCCGGGATCGTTTTGGACTCTGCCTTCCGCCGTCTTGATTCACGCCGTGTTCCACTCCTGTCTCTTAATTCTTGCAGCCATGTGGTTGAGTTGTACAAGTGTGCCCTATGAGTATGCCACATTGGTAAACATCTATGAAGACAAGAGTGGAGCCCGACAGTCGGCTTGACCAACGAGAAGACTTCAGTTCTGAGGCGAAAACCGGATGATTGGTTGGGAAGAATATATATATATATATATATATATATATATATATATATATATATATATATATATATGACCAGGAACAGTTTAAAAGGGAGGTATTTCACTTCCCCTAAAATTCGTAAACACTTTTCCTTGTCTCTTCTTTTTTCCCTTTCATAATCCTCACTATGTTTCAATTAAGGCCCGGCCTCGACGTGGACTTTTGTCCATGACTGAAGCCTCCCCCAATATATATATATATATATATATATATATATATATATATATATATATATATATATAATGAAATAAAACCCACAACCATTTTCTGAGGTTCCTGCAGCGCAAAGATTCCGCCACCATCAGTAGCAAGGAAATGCGAGATTTCTTTAAAGAGCGAGTTCGACGAGATTGTACTCCTCTTCGTCCACTGATTATGATACATCCTCGACGAAGACGAAGTATCACTCGCAGTGTAACCTCAATGCAAAGTGACCCTGGGAACATGACTTCAGAAAGGAACGAAAAGAAACTAGTGAAAAAAAAATAGTTATTTCTACAGCTTGTGACGAAGCCCCCCTCCTCCCCCAACTACCAAAGGAACCATTAAGTTCGTCACTCCCCAAAGGAACTAGTGAGTTTGTCATCTCCCCCAAGAACCAGAGTTTGTCATCCCCACAAAGGAACCAATGAGTTTTTTTCTCTCTCTCAAATGAAACATGACCATAAAAAAAACTTCGTTTCACTATCTGGAAGGTACACAAATAGCCAGACCAAATGAAACAACAAACACATAATGATACGATCTTAAATAAAATCAATATAACACGAAAAGACTGAAGCACATAGAAGCGATAAGAGATAAAAGATAAAATCTGTAAACCCTTCGTGTCTTTGACCTATCAGTGCAAGACAAGGTGCCAGGTGCCGGGAGCGTTTATCTTAAACCCATTACATCACAAAACGAAAAAAAAAAGTACAGAGCAGGAGCCTATACATTACAGAAGTGCATTTACATCGATGAGAATCTATGACCACAAGTAAATATATCATTTTTCGTGGGGGGGAGGGGGCAGGTTAATATATCAAAGAAAGACTAGAAACCAACAATAATGAAATATCGTAAATACTTCACAAAATCATCATGCACCCCCGACCATTTCAGCATCGACTCAACCAGCGACTAAATGCACGGAGACCGGCGAGAGTGTTGACCCAGGAGAGGCTGGGAGGTATAGGGTTGGCAAATGGATTGTGGCAGGAAGCAACAGAGACCGTCTATCACGGCGGCTGCGGGACACACCGGCCGGCCGCTAACGCCATCTAGTGAGCGTCCCGGAAACACCTCCATCGACCACTGGACCCTACCTCCTGCCCGCCCGCCCGGCCGCCCGCCCGCCCGCGCGCGCGATTGCCACCTGAGGGGCCGCCTTTGCAAATAAATACCTCGTGGAAATGGCTGTACCGGCCGCCACACAAACCCCTCTGTAGGCTTATTAAATACATTCATCTGGGCTGAAACCTAGACCACCACTTCAACAATTATATATACACTATGACATATCTTTATCGTCCTACAACCAGCAGCTACTGACACCACAGTAAATTGACGAAATGAAACCATATTTCTCGATTTTTCTGTAGTTATAATTGTCTAAATCTATAAGAGAGAATGGAAAAGTATTGCCACCGAGAATGATGGAGTTAAGATACGGAAAATTTTTGACATACGCCATCATCACGCCGTAATCATGCATGCATATATATATTACTAGCTCATGCGCATCCTCATGTAGTATGTATTCGAAGTAATGTATTAGTTGAAGGCGTGAGGGTCTAAAGCTGAGTAAATGGGTTACAGATTATGTATGGTCTTATCTGCGTGTGTAATGATGTTATCTATACAACTGAAGGAGCTACTCCCGTGGTCTCCCACCTCTGAAACCTCTTGTGCATAGAAGTGCGACGTCTGAGGACCATGATACGACCCTTGGGTATGGCAGCCTAGAAATCAACCCCAATAGTCGTACAGTGGCGATCAAAAAGGTTGTTCACCCCTCATTTCTATCGTTATTGTTAACCTCTCGTTCCTATCGCAGAGACCTCCGGATCTTCGACTGCCTTCGTCAGCCACTCCATGTTACCTGTTCAAAAATGTCCATGACTATAACTATGAAGTATTTTGCCCAGGTTCCTGTCGTGTTCTGAGGTACTGGGGTTGATCTGGGTTCTCAAGCACAGTCCCCGGTTGAAAAGTTCCAACTTCTCCCCTTCCCGCCACCTTCCCTCTATTAAAGGTGGATTGAGGACGTGCATTCTCTCTTCACACCTCATCTTACTAGGTCTGGCTGGCACCGCCCTCGTTGCCTTTCCCTTGAACCAACTCCGCTGTCTCTGTGTTTTACTCCTCCAGCTTGGGAAATCAAACGGCAGAGGCATATTCAACCTCAGGTCAAACATATACCGTATCTATATCCCGTTATTCAATACGAGGGTAATTCTGGCAATATGCAAAACGCAGTCAGCCTCCCTGGCAGTGCTGGTCACATGACCTTCCCGGGAATAACCTGGCAGGTCTTGAACTCACGACGTGATGTACGTATGCATATAAACATGCTCATAATCTATGTCTCTACGTCATTCCACAAGTATATGTACTGACTGTGAGCAACCCTAACAAGCAGCACGATAATAATAATTATAATAATAATAATAATAATAATAATAATAATAATAATAATAATGAATATAAAAACATGATACAGTACATCATTAAGGTGTAATAGGGAAAGAAAATAAAAAAAAAAAAAAATACTTAAGAAACAAAGAAATACTTAAGTAACAATTTTAATATACTTGATGTTAAATCTCTGACAACCTCATGACACACTACACCTGCCTCAAAATTTTACCCAAGACACAAGCAACGGACGAACCACAGACACAGTCGTTTCTGTTGGTTTCAGGCCAGTGATCCGTGGATGTGACTCAAATAAAATTAAACATTCCATATTAATGCTCTACATGGCACCAGGCGCCCCGCCTCGTACATACTACACCAGTCATGATGGCAATGACTCCTGCGCACGGTGACCTTCCCGCGCCCCGGGGCCAACGAAGTAGCCAACACCTCGGCCACCGCAGCCCCCCGTCCATCATCTGTAATCAACCAGCAGATTCCAGTTTTGTGTGTGAGAGATGTTGTCACTCTGCCAGGTGATGGAAGGTGAGTTGTCCCGCCCGTAGGAGAGCGCTGCCCGCCTCCATCATCCCGACACTCAAATGACATTTGACAGCAGGCGGCCCCTGAACAACCCACCTCCCACGCTGCCGCCAAGCATCAGAACAATCTCATAAATGATACGACAGGAGGGCCTCCCCGCCAAGTCACACGCCAACCAAGAGGAACTGACGGACCTCTCCAATAACTGACGACTACTCCTGCCGAGGTTCTGGCCGAGACCCATGTTAACTAATACACAACTACCAGCTGTGGCTGTGCGGTGAAGATGGTGCGCGCGTGTTCCTCAGCACCCAGGGTTCGAGAATATGTCATTGAAGACACTGTGCAAGACACGGCCCATTCAGCAGTATGTATAAGGGCGGTTGGCGCAGACATTTCCTCCTTCCATTTTGTCTATTTCAAACCCTACAGCACAGCGGTATGATCGCTGGGTATGATGGCTTTGGTTTCTGACCGCACCCTTATATATCGGGTCATAGGCCAGGCCATCATATCCATGGGTTTTACCGTCGAGCTCGATGATCGCACCGACAGGCTCAGCAGAGAAGGGAAAACCTCTGAAATGAACCCAACGGACACCACACCACAAACTTAAAATGTCATATGAAACGACGGAAAAAGGAAAAGAGGAAAGTGACATTAATCAAATAATCAATAACCTAAAATACTACGGTATGCAAAACAGAAATCGAGGACCACAAGCTCTACTGGTACTTTTATAGATGAATAACACTCAAAAAAAAAAAAAAGGGGGGGTTCGTTATTCAGTGAGCCGTGAACCACCTTTAGGACACACAACCCAAGAGACTTCTTTCTAAACAGTAATCCGCCAGTGTTACGTATATTGGATGTCACCACCTGACCACAGCATTAAGAGAGGGCCAACTGGGAGCACGGCCAAGCACTGCCCCAGGACCGGACTCCTGGAGCACACTCTTCATAAAGAGACGAAAAAAAAAAAAAAAACTCTTACACGAGCGCTAAAACTCCTCTGGAGATGAGGCCTGCTACATTCTACCATCATCACAGAGAGTCTGAAACTGAATCACATAGCCCCACTCCACAAAGATGGAGGGAAAGCGATCCTGAAAAAAACTACTCCTCAGTAGCGCTAACATCGCAGACTGAAGGAACTTTGAGAACTGAACCATCTACATAACACAGGACAACTTGGTTTCAGGTCGGGAAGATCTGGCCTCTCACTTCCTTAAACCAGTGTCATCAGAATGTTGAAGTGATTTACACACAGACTTTCCAAAAATCATCTGATATATGTGGCCATGGGATCATAGCTCATATATAGCATAAGATGGGAAATAACCGGAAAAATTGGAATATGGTTATACACCTTCTCAACTAACAGCTCTGCTCCAACAAAACACAAACGCCATGGAATCCACAACGAAGATTACGAGTGCCCTGGACAAGAACCTACAAAGAGTGCCAGACCAGCCAGTTTGTGGGGGCTACCATGGGCCAGTGGGCTGCGGCTTGCAATGGCTTAGTCGACCATCGAAACCAACTCAAAAGCCTGGGCTCAACACGAACTGTGGAGGTCCAGGACCCGTGAAAGCTTCACTAGATACGCCCATGCACTCTGCCCTAAGACCACTCCCTTTGAAAGTAACGCACAACACTTCAAGCACAAACATTAAATATCCGCGAGACAAAAAAAGTTCTCTATAGGCATCGGCGTCAATTATTTAGTGAATAGATGCCGTCTGTTTTCTACCAGGGAAATTATACATCCATATTACCACTTCATCTGCTAGTCTCTTCTCATGCACTGTGTCAACGTACCAATACATTCGCGAAAGAGTTTCCGTAATGATTAAAATACCTGGGGCATTTTCTTTGTTGTACGTGCTTCTCTACCAAGGTTTACCAAAGTCATTGACTGAGTGGGAGATGTATGTTACTCCCGTTATAACGAGCTGGTACCTGGTATAAACTCAAGATGGTACAGGGGGTTACCTGTGTTCTCCACGTCACTTAATGGTTAGGATATAAAAGATAAACAGAATCGCTAAAGACACATCGAAGTCTTTAGTCTTCCAGAAGAACATATGGCGTATAATAAGACACCAAACTATATTTTTCCCCCCTCACAACACCTGACTCAACCATGCGCGGTTATGATCAGATGACAAGTTACTAATAACTCCAGTTCCCCCCGGGGTGTGAGAGACGTGCCACAAGCGAGGCCACCATAACCAAACACTCCCCGACAACAGCCCAGCCAATATAACAAAGGCAGACTTCTCATTATCTTTTTGCGTCCATCCAACTTTTGCCAGAGTCGGGAGGCGCCTCTTGTCTCTCTCTCTCTCCCCCCTGTCACGGGAGGGAAAAAAAGGAGCGAGACACCGTGATTCCTTCATCGCTACCAACTCTAGGCAGGGTCGGCGAAGGGAGCAGAGAGGATTGGCGTGGAGGGGAGGCAAGAGGGATGAGAAGACGTAGGTAAGGTGGAGGACAGGAGGATGAGGAGGCAAGACGGAGGGAAGGCGAGGGATGGGCAGTCGGGGAGAGAGAGAGGGGGTGGGGAACGGGAAGAGGGAGTGGAAGGTTGGGGCACTGCTACTCTACATGAACAGTTACCACAGCCAGTGTCAGCTACTACTACAGCCAGTGTCAGCTACCACTACAGCCAGTGTCAGCTACCACTACAGCCAGTGTCAGCTACCACTTCAGCCAGTGTCAGCTGTCACGACAGCCAGTGGCAGCTGTCACTACAGCAAGTGGCAGCTGTCACTAATGCCAGTATCAAGAGCCACTACGGCCACTCTCAGCTGTCACTACAGAATCAGCGGCCACAGAAGACAATGCCCTTTACACATCTAGAGCCACGTGACCCATCAAGATCCACTGCTACGGGCCAACACAGCCCGTGTCAGCCAGCAGCAGCCGTCAAAAGCCAGGGGCCGGGTGGGAGCCAAGCCCGTGTCAGGAGCGATCCAGAGCCAGATGGCACAGTAGTGAGTGAGGGCCACCATCGGCCAGGGTGTGGGGCACCATACACAGCTCTGGCCTCCCTGCCCAGCCCACTCACCCTTACCTACCTCCACCACTTTCACCACTCCAACTCTACTTTCCGCCAGTGCCGCCCTCCTCCTCCTACACCCCCTGCCCAGGTACCATGCCACTACCACGACCAGTAACCACTACGATACCACTTATGAACGACTCCCCTCGTCCTGCCTGCATACCATCCCATGACTATCACATCACCGTCAATCCATCAAGTAAAACAGTAGATCGAAAATATTCTTGAGCAAATTCAGACGAAAATATTGCAGGATAGTTAACTACACTCTGAGACCACCAATACTACACTCTCTTGAAAGCTACTGTACATCAAACGTCATAATTGAACTCTTTCCGTTTGACTTTGGAAACCTGGACACGTTATGAAATGCACTAAGCTACGGAAGCCCCTCCACACCGTCAAAATGGTCAGTAAATAATTACAATCACTTCTGGAGTGATTACAACTGAAGGATGATAAAACATTACATAGACATATGCCAAAGATCACAATATAGTTCCTCAAAAGCCATCACAGACGCGCCCACACATGACCGTACGGAGGAGCAGTAGGTTCAAAAACCTATTCCGAACAGACCAAAATCTGGCATCTGCAGGAAACATGAGAATTTCATCTTTTTTATCGAAGTCTTCCAGGATAAAAGCGTTCACTTACGTATTACTTACGATGGCCTGGACCCGTCGCAAAGGCCATCGGCTACCCTAAGGACTGACGGCGAGAATAAGACACACACGTTCATCATACACAACACGAAGACCCACCTGAATAAGTCCATAATACACACACACACACACACACACACACACACACACACACACTTGACCAGTGCCAGTAATGGCACCTCAAGCACCCACACCCGACCTGTGCCAGCGACGGCACTGCAGACACACACACACAAACACACACACACACACACACACACACACACACACACACACACACACACACACACACACACAGCTCGTGCCAGGAATGACACACCCGAGAACAGGCTCTAATAAAAAAATAAATAAATATATAAATAAATAAATAAATAAATAAATAGCCCTTGCTAGACTTAGTATTTACCCCCCCCCCCCCCCCAGTCAGTGTGAGGCATCTCAGCGTGAGACCGCCATAAGAGTGTAAGAGGTCGGCCGCCACGCTCTGCAACCAATCATAAGAACATCAAGAGCTCTGACCTACATTCCCACTAATCGTGTATGGCTTCCACCAGCACTTGATATGCCACAAGAGTTTCCTCCAATCTCGTCAGTTAATATACATTCTCTTCCCGGACAGAGAGACGCGCTGACACACACACGAGCGAATACATTTCCACTTCCCACCTAACACACTGGTGGCATCTAGTGATAAGTGCTACTGATACCCGACGAAACTATTCAAGAATACACACACAAAAAAAAAGAGACGAAAAACTATGAAACATCAGATATCAGTGACAAAGTGCATTCAAGAGGAGCTTAACAACTTCAATAATGGCGTGAGCTCCTTCACGGGGCTACTTAAGAGGTGGTTGGGGGTGGGGGCTGTAAGGCCTACGGATCACGAATATAAAAAGCCTGATGGGGAGAAGCCCAGGCCAAGCCCCGGAGAGGTCAAGACCCAGGGAGGCCAAGCCCCGGGGAGGTCAAGCCCCGGGGAGGCCAAGCCCCGGAGAGGCCAAGCCCCAAGGAGGCCAAGCCTCAGGGAGGCCAAGCCCCGGGAGGCCAAGCCCCGGAGAGATCAAGCCCCAGGGAGGCCAAGCCCCAGGGAGGCCAAGCCCCGGAGAGATCAAGCCCCAGGGAGGCCAAGCCCCGGAGAGAGAAAATTGGGTAAGGGTGGCCTTAGGGTATAAGGTTTTCCACGCCCTCGCGAGGTACTTACAAGAACCACCTCAACCCAGTAATTTCACTTGTAGCTCACGCCAACCACTACATCAACCTCCTAAACCCACCACTACAACAACCCCCTTACATCAGCCCCTACACCAACCCCCTAAAATAACCCACAGTATTTCCGCACTCGCTCCACAAGACGTCCATATACAACCCTAAACCTACTGCCAAGTGAATGCTCGAAAAAAAAAAAAACATACCACAAAGGTAAGGGTAGGTATTACGTACGCAAGAGAGAAGATTGTGGGCATAAACTGTACCGACGTCCTGTACACCATACACAGACCATTCCCACATCTTCCTGAGGAGACATTACCAATACAATTGTACCATCTACCCAACAGGCGTACACCTGGCTAGGCTTCGAGGGCCTCCTAACCCCATAGCTCGGACTAGACCCCAAGAGGGTCGGCCAGGGAGCTGGAGACTACAGCCAGCAGGCTCATAAAATACCACCATAGCCTGGCTGGTGTGGTACACCTTGTAGATAATTACGCAAGGCCTTTCTTATATTCTTTCACTATACCTTGTGAAGGCTTTGGGAGTCTTTCTAACCCCCTCCCCCACAGCTCGGGATGGGCTCTGGCTGTTGGGTTGGATCGTTGATCAACTGAGCTGTGCGAAGCCGCAACCCGTAGGCCTACGGTCTGGTCTGGCACACTTGGTTGGTACTTGCCCAAGGCACTCTTCAACCTCCCCGTACATCCCATGGTGTTCCTGATGACAACGGGCAAGGTCTTGTACAGTCTTTGGTTCCGGATTTCACACTGTCGTATTTTTCACAGCATTCTACAATCTTCCATGACTGTCATTCCAATAAGAAGTTATTTCCGACCATGACTTCATTGATCTTCCATGTATAGATGATGTCCCTCTCCCGTATACACTCCATGTTGTTCTTCATGTCAGCAGGCAGTGTGCTGAACACTCATGCATGAGTCCGGATGTTCCAAGTATTTTCTTCTAACTCATCACACTTTCTGATTCTCGGGGTAGTATTCTTCACCGTCAGTCATGCCTGTCCTGCTAACTGGGAACAGCTTTTGGAGAGTACAACTGGAACCATAATTTGTCTGTTTTTCAAAGTGCAAATGGCGATCCAATTCTTCCGCCTGCGTCTCAGAGAATACAGCCTCAGGGAAGTTCAGTCGTTCTCCGTAGTTTTGATCGCTGGCTGCCTCACTACAGGCCGGGAAGGATCTCTGAACGCTTTCAAAGTTCTGTAATCTCGTCTGCCTTGTAAGATGATGTGTGTACACAGCAGTATTCTATTCGCGTGTGTATCATCACCTTAAAGCGCGTTATCATTTGTCTTTCCTCTGTGTCTTGAAGGTCCACAAGATCCATCCCATCTTTTTTGGGGGGAAGAGGCAACTGTTGCTTCATACTTACCCTAGCATCATCCACACAAAATGATGACACTGATTTGCGTCTCTTTCAATGTCGGATGTACGAATGAGGAACAGGAGGGGGGCAAGTACACTTCCCTGAAGTAATGAGCTTTTGACAGCAAGAGACACAGGGAATGGCCCATGTTACCACCTGTTTTTCATCCGTTCGTTATAATGGCGTACATCCAGCCATCATCTAATTTAACCGGTTATTCTTATCTCATACATTTTATGTGCTATGACATCATGGCCGTATCTATGAAGTGGTTTTGGCAAGTCTGTGTAAGTCACATCAGCATTTTGTTCTTCAGAGCCACCTACAGCATTCTTCTAATGGTCAATACGGGAGGGAGGCAACATTTTCCCTCCCTAAAACCATCTTGTTCAGTTCCATAAATTCAATCAGTCTGCCTCTTACGACTCCCTCCGAGATTTCAATAACGTGCGAAATTTTGTCGACCTATATTTATTTTTTTTTTTGGATGTTGCGTTGCTTCCACCCGTCGTGGAAGTGGGGACGATGTCAATCAGTTTCCAACTCTCGGGGATGGTGCCAAAACCTAAACTTTATCTCCAGAGGATATTTAGTGCTCGTGGGAAGAGGCGTTTTGCATCTCCTTATGAAGAGTGAGTTCCAGGAGTCCGGTCCTGGGGCAGTGCATGGCCATGCTCCCAGTTGGCCCTCTCGTAATGCTGTGGTCAGGTGGTGACATCCATGCTCTACGTAACACTGGCGGATCACTGTTTAGGAAGAAGTCTGTTGGGTCGTTTATCTTAAAAGGTGGTTTTAAGGCTCAAGGAATAACGATGAATACTGTCTTTTTAAGACTTAAAATAGCACGTTGATCTCCAGGTAGTCCTCTTTTAAGTACCTAACCTTTTAAGCGGCTAGTTGGGTTTGGTGTTGGACCTCTCTTCTTCCTTTACCTGTGTTTCGTATGACAATTTGAGGTGACTATGTGATCACTACTTTACTGTTTGTGTTACGGGGAGAGAGTTTTATACATTCGTGTTACCCCGTCTCTTTACCTTGTATATTCGGATCGTGTCTTCACTCGCTTCGTAACTCAGGTCCGTCAATTTAATCGACAGCTTTCCCTTTGTACGGTGAGCTGCGGCTTTTTCTGTACAATTCTACTTTGTTTACTTTCTGCATCGTGTTCACCTCCCCTGTTCTACCTTACACACTTTGGTGCTTTCTTCTCAATGGTATATATCTCTGCTGTATGTCTGTAGGATCTACGTGGTCATGGCTTCAACATGCTACTCTTGTTTTAGGGGACTCAACAACGTTTTCCCATCCTGACGAGGACGTTTCATGGGTCACATCATCCCCTTCCAGCACCTTCCTACTAAAACTGAAAGTGCTTACGACACACTCATGGTTACCTTTATTCACAACACTCGTTCTTAAACTACGGTGGTGCGCTTTTCGAAGGGGGCGCCAACGTTAGTGAAAAGGCAGTTCGCAAGGCCAACTAAGCAGAGAGTACACAAAGACACAGACACACACACACAATATATCAACAAACAGCTAACTATATAACGTAAAAAGCCAAAGCTCAGGCGGTGAAGAAAAGAGACCCCCCTGTCTAACAAACAGAGGGACACAGACCATAAACTCAAGGTCATAGCGAGACCCTGGGGGGGAAAGGGAAAATAAGAGAGTCATCAATGAAATAAGACTAAAGCCTAAAATAATATTCATTCGTGTGCAAAACACAAATAAAAAGGACCACCATTTCCATTAGCCCTCGAACAGAATGACAACAGATGACTGACTGCCAGATGATGAGATACTATAAAAGCAATAATCATCATCATTATAATCCGGATGATAATCCGTGTTCTATGCACTAATAACTAACTAAAGAGACAAATGACCCAACAGACGTCTTCTCAAATAGTAATCCCCTGTTACACACGGCATTCCTCACCACCACCATGCCACAGGAAGTCGAGAGGGCAATGAGAACGAGCCCATGCACTCTGCCCCAGGAACCAGGCCCCACGAACTCTTGCCTGCATTATTTGACCAACAACTCTTACTGGAGCAGTACATAACCTTACGGCAATACATATGGAATCTAATATCCTCCTCACTCCTCACGGGGGGGTAGCAAAACCATGCAAAGCAACTACCGACCGCTACATCTAACGAGACATCAACACATTTTGAGCGACTTCTAAAGATGTGAACGGACTGACTGAATGGAATCGAATCCTCTGCATATCCTAGGACAACATGGTTTCGGGGCCTCTCTATCACATGCCTGATCGCGAAACTGTAGAAGGCAGGCGCTGAAGAGCCAAACAAATTGCTGAGGTGATGATATATGCATAACCCTGCCCGAAGTCAGGGAGCCCGTGGTGACACAGCACACACACACACACAAAATGAGTAAAAGATGGCAATAAACCGGTAAAACTGGAACACAGTTAGCTGTTGGAGATGACGCTATTCCCAGTGTGTCCCTCAAGGTAAAGTTCTCAGTCCCACCCGCAAAAAAAAAAGAGACACAGTACTCGTGTCTGTGTCGTTATGCGGGATTATGAGGCTCTTCTGAGCTCGACAGAAGGATTTCAGTTCCTCTGTTTTTTCATTACGTAGTGGGACACGTGTGACGTCTCCTCCTCTGGAAGGTCTTCTCGCCCTTCCTCTTTCTGGCCATGTGTCTGAATCTTTTTTTAAGGACATTTGCTGTCATCGGCACGAGGGACATGGCTCGCTGTCCCTGATATGCAGGGCCTACCTTCGGTGCCTGCTACAGGTGAGGTAGAGTAAGGTGCAGGTGTGAGGCCTACCTACGGTGCCTGCTACAGGTGAGGTAGAGTAAGGTGCAGGGTTGGGGCCTACCTTCGGTGCCTGCTACAGGTGAGGCAGGGTAAGGTGCAGGGGTGGGGCCAACCTACGGTGCCTGATACAGGTGAGGTAGAGTAAGATGCAGGATTGGGGCCTACCTACGGTGCCTGCTACAGGTGAGGCAGGGTAAGGTGCACGGGGTAGGGCCTACCTACAGGTCCGACGCCGGCCGCTAGCGACACGCCCAGCCAAAAATGCGGTCAGGTCAGCTATGTGCGAGGCACACCACTTTCTCCCGTGCCCTCACCACACCGATTATTATGCTGTCACCACCACCACACTCATCATCACGCTGCCACTAACGTATTCATCACCATTCCGCCAATACCACCCTACTCAGCATCACGCCA